>NC_059220.1:53516164-53851522 GCF_020615455.1 Coregonus clupeaformis
TGGAGAAGATCTGCAAAGAGGAGTGGAACAAAATCCCTCCTGAGCAGTGGCGGCTCCTGAAAAAATTCTCAGGGGGGGCAATTTTTCTGATGATTTAGGTGACCTACACACATTTTTTAAAAGATATGTCCAGCAACAACATGAAGACAGGGGCAGCATATAAGTCAATACTGATATACACATTACTTGCTTCAAAAAGGCCTCATGGTTGAATTGGAAATATGTGCACCTGAGCAAGCAGGAGCTTTTGATAGAGGCTACTGAAAACATTGATGCAAGTTATTGGTAATAAGAAATTTTTATAGACTTCCATATTCTGCCCTCTTGTATAGAATTGTGAAAATGAACAGTGATAGACATTTTGCCTGAAAACAGAATTTGAAAATAATTTATAGAAAAGGTAAACACAGCTATCTGTATGGCTTTGTAAATATGAACAACCATATTCTGGCCAATTGTATAGATTTGTAAAAAAAATTGTTTACTTTTTTTTAAATGAAAAATAACTATTTTAAACAACATCAACTGTGAACTGATTTGGGCGTGTGTGTGTTAAAGAGACAGACAGGGAGGGACAAATAGAGAGAGAGGCTACATTACTTGTACTGAAACTGCTCTTTCAATGCAGCAAAGCGGTCAATGACTTTCTCATTGAAATCAGGCATGCTGAGGACTAGTTTACTAGTTACTTTTTAGCTTGCTGCATGATCAAATTCAGCTGATGCGCATAGCAATGCACGTAATGGCCTTTCTTGAAATGCTCACGCACCTTTTGCCTTCTCTCGCCTCATCACACTGGCTCCATCGTAAGCTTGCGCAATGAGTTTGACTTTCACGTCGTCGGCAAAAAGACCGTTCAGTCTCTCCAAAAGCACACTGGCGATTGAGACTGAGGTTGATTCCGAGATGGGAAGGAACTCAAAAAGCGCTCCTGCACTTTGTGGTTGTCTCTTTGATGTGAACTTCTTTCAAAGAGACAATCGAGTTGCACTGAACGCTATAGCCATCTTGATAGTAGTACGTGAATTGATTGATGCTGCTACCCGCTCTTTTCTTAGTTACGTTCATGGTTACGTTACGTATGACGAAAGCGCGTAAGTGCAAGCCCTCAGAAACCCATAGAGATTGTATTGAAAGCTCTGAAATTTGAAAAAAATAGATTTTACATGGGAGTCTATGACAGACTTCTGGGCGATTTTCAACCTGACTGAAATCGCCCCAAAAGGGGGGGGGGGGCCCATTTGAAGCACGACTTTAGCCTGATTGGACATTTAGTGGCAGTGTGGCACTGTGGCAGATCAGACGTCTAGATTACAACACTGATAACTACTGTTGCCGTGATATAATTGATTAGAAAAAAAATCCCTTCCTTTTCCCGTTTGGCAGTGCGTCGCCCATATCGCCCTATTGAACACACCGCCCCTGCTCCTGAGATGTGTGCAAACCTGGTGGCCAACTACAAGAAACGTCTGACCTCTGTGATTGCCAACAAGGGTTTTGCCACCAAGTACTAAGTCATGTTTTGCAGAGGGGTCAAATACTTATTTCCCTCATTAAAATACAAATCAATTTATAACATTTTTGACATGCGTTTTTCTGGATTTTTTTGTTGTTATTCTGTCTCTCACTGTTCAAATAAACCTACCATTAAAATTATAGACTGATCATGTCTTTGTCAGTGGGCAAACGTACAAAATCAGCAGGGGATCAAATACTTTTTTCCCTCACTGTAGACTGACCAGGTGAATCCAAGTGAAAGCTATGATCTCTTATTGATGTCCACTTCAATCAGTGTAGATGAAGGAGATGAGACAGGTCAAATAATGATTTTTAAGCCTTGAGACAATTGAGACATGGATTGTGTATGTGTGCCATTCAGAGGGTGAATGGGCAAGACACCGCCTTGAGTGTGTCAAGAACGCTCAACAGTTTCCAGTGTGTATCAAGAATGGTCCACCACCCAAAGGACATCCAGCCAACTTGACACAACTGTGGGAAGCATTGGCGTCAACATGGGCCAGCAACCCTGTGGAATGCTTTTGACACCTTGTAGAGTCCATGCCCCGATGAATTAAGGCTGTTCTGAGGGCAAAAGGAGGTGCAACTCAACAGGTGTTCCTAATTCAAAATTATTTACAGCTGCAATTGCTGTCAAAGGTGTTTTCACCAACTATTAACTTTGGGGTGTGAAGACATACACAATCAAGACATCTTCATTGTAAAAATTTAGAACTTTTCCTATAATTTTTCACTTTGAAAATGTGAGGCAGGTTGTGTAGATCAGGAGGAAACAAACCTAAATTTACTCCCTTTTTAGATTTAATTTTAAGGAAGCAAGGGGTGCATAGACTTTCACTAGGCACTGTATTTCTCAACATCAATCACTTAGCATAAGTAGTATAGTTACGAGTAGAAACACTACATTTCTATATTAAAAAAAGGAGTCTAGCCGAGGCCTACTTACGGAAAATATGTTCTTGGCAATCAGAATAATCGGCCACAACATGGACATCTATCAATTGTCGGTCCTTCCATGTGGAGTGAAGCAGATTTAAGTCAGGACTGAGAATGGACCCCTCAGGAACACTCATCACCTCTTAGAAAGCCATTCTGGTGTGTCTTTGGCATTAAAATGTGTGTACAGTCCGGACAAGATTCCGTTTGTTGGTGCAATATTCACCCAGAAATTGATCGATCTTTGATTGGTTCTCTCAAACGTATTTCTTTTCTGGCAGGTTGCAACCTCTCTTTGTTTGAATTTGAAAATCCAACAGTTGTAATGGAAGGGGGCGGCACTCAGATGCTGTGTGTGGCTGTAAATGTGGGTGTTTGAGTGAGAAAGACACAGAGGCTAATCAACCATTAAAAGCACAGCCCCCTTCATTATCGACACATCATGCTGACAACATCAAAGAGCCTTTCCAGACTATGAAGTCAGGAAGACTAGGAGTTTGGTGTCAGCCAGACTAATATGTATGGCAACTGCTTGGCCTCCGACCGCAAGGCACTACAGAGGGTAGTGCGTACGGCCCAGTACATCACTGGGGCCAAGCTTCCTGCCATCCAGGACCTCTATACCAGGCGGTGTCAGAGGAAGGCCCTCAAAATTGTCAAAGACTCCAGCCACCCTAGTCATAGACTGTTCTCTCTGCTACCGCACGACAAGCGGTACCGGAGTGCCAAGTCTAGGTCCAAAAGACTTCTCAACAGCTTCTATCCCCAAGCCATAAGACTCCTGAACAGCTAATCATGGCTACCCGGACTATTTGCACTGCCCCCCCCCCCCCCACCCCATCTTTTTACGCTGCTGCTACTCTGTTAATTATTTATGCATAGTCACTTTAACTCTACCCACATGTACATATTACTTCAACTACCTCAACTAGCCGGTGCCCCCGTACATTGACTCTGCACTGGCACCCCCCTGTATATATAGCCTCCCTACTGTTATTTTATTTTACTTTTTTGATGTTGTTTTATTTTACCTTTTTATTAAAAATAAATGCACTGTTGGTTAAGGGCTGTAAGTAAGCATTTCACTGTAATGTCTGCACTTGTTGTATTCGGCGCATGTGGCCAATACAATTTTATTTTATTTTATTTGATAATTGCAATCTACTACACTGAAAACCTGACCATGTTGTATGCAATGCCAGATGTTTCCACTAGATGACATCATTCTCACAGAAGATAGAGGGGCGGTATTACTGACACACCTATTGTCAATGCTTCAACAATAGATCATGTGTAAGAATCAAATAATAACAGTTCCTATTTAATTGGTCTGTGGATCTCCACTGAAGATGAGTCCTAGCCAATAAAGGGATGTATACTTTGTTTTGTGCTGTATACTTTGGGATGTATACTTTGTGTGGGCTGCTCCTCTATATTTGAGCACGTACCCTACATTTTAACCTCATGTTCTTTTTCGAGAACATAATTTACATTCCCCTTACATATTTTAATTATTTATATGAATAGAAAGTATTGAAATTGAGGCGTGAGAGGAATACATATTTGGTTGTGTTACCTATTAGACCCTCAAGTGCATTTCAACTTGAGACTTGAGACACTCTAGTGTAATTTTTCTGGAACTGTGTTTCCATCAGGAGTGTGACACTAAAGACTTGGGGCGAGTAGAATCAACAACCTCTGCATCATCAAGACAGTTGCTTTGTTAGATGTTAACCGTGGAAGGTGTTAACTCATGTTCACAGTTATCCATTGCTATGTAAATTACCAGTGGCCTGGCCTTGGTCCCAAGTCAGAGCAGGTCCACTGTGAGACACAGGAGCCGGGCCGTGGAGGTGGAAACACAAAAGTCTGAGCCTTTTTGGTAAAACAACAGGGTAAGTCTCATGTGGAAATGTGCCATTAGCTGTAGCAAGTGAGTGGTAGTGTATTGGTGAGAAGAATTTCACCATATGCAGTTGAACTCCAAACTCACAGTACAACTCCTTTAGCAGCGTCATCGGTCTGCATTCATGAATCATTGACAACATCCTGAGGCTAGTTTGTAGCAGATTCTATAGCTGTGTATTCTTTACGCCTGTAGGGTCTTTGCCACAGATAAATTAGGCCAATAAGTAAAAATATACATCTATAGGTGGAGGAAAACCTTATCGGATGAACTGAGGACACATTTACACTATAACATGGAAGAAGTCGACAAAGTTTACAGCATGTGAAACACAATATATTATTTTGCATTTGTAACCACAGTGAGGTTAGCATATGGAGGATTGTGAGTAATTAATGCATTAGTGTCCCTACTTCACCCACCTGGTGTGTCTCTTTGCACAGCATTTCTCGAGTTGTTTAATGGAGATTTAAGTGACACAAACGTCAGCACGGGTCATCGTTAAATGTGATTATTGGTTATATAATAGGCTACAAGAGGACCACAATGGAAACAAGCCTTCTAACTTTTTTGTGTATAGTATCCTCAGCAATGTTTTCTATATATGTTGCCTGGTGAAACATTTTTAGGTATTTTAAATTGTCAAATCAAATACAAAACCCTCTGATTGGTCAGCTGACTTTGAATGACAGTTGATGCGGAGAGAGGTGGCTCAAGGTACTTACTGGGATATAGTAGGTGGTGGTGATTGTTTTTTTTACAGCTTCTTTAACAGACCCATTCCCCCCATGGAGGTCCAAACCCAAAACTTATAGCAGTATGTCACCAACGGGTGTTTTCCCTGCCCTGTGCTTACCCCTTGTCTCCTTATTTTATATCACTGAAGCTACAGAATGACTCAGCAAAATCATGTAGCCCTGAACAGTAGCTGTATGATAGAACAAGAGTTATTGCCTTCCCTTGTTTGTTAGGGATTGTTGTCACATAGTGCATTAAAAAACATTTGTTTAGCGCCTCAGTTACATTTTTCCTGCACCATTGTTAGATTATCTCCACCTGCAGACATTTTGAGCAATGTCATTAACTGACTAATGAGTACAATGTTCTTGTGTAAATGAATACTCAATTTCTTAGAAAGATCCTGAGAGTGGAGTGGTTTGTTGATGTTGACAACTGTATAGAGTACTTTAGACCAGATTCCAAGGTTATGAGTTTTCAGATCACAAATTGTGGCTCTCTTGGGGTAGACCGGTTTTTCACGGCCCGTCCCAAATGCTTTCAATTCACAGTCAATTATTGTCTCAAATTGTTTTTGAAGGCTATAGGCTCCTCTTGTCATTTCCATGTAGGCTACCCATGAATTACACAATTGCTCTTAAATCAGACTTCAGGCTGTTTGTAATTACTTTTATGTTCTTCTATAGAAGCCCATTAACGCCAATGTCACTAGCTATGTTTCCAATAACTTGTCCAGTGATTTCTTGTCGACATTTAGAAAGTTCGCATAGAAAATAGATGTGACAATTGCCTGCTACGGTGCGTTTCCACTGAACTGTCGTGTCGATAAAAACAGCTGGATGTAATGACATCACACATATAAAAAAACTATTTTTCCATTATCCATTTATGCTAATCTGAAATAATTGGATTGTGAAACTTGCATCCAGCCAACCAGAAAGCAAGGCGAAGCAATTAAGGCGTTCTTGAAAGTCAAGACAATCCTTGTCCTGCAATGAAACATTATTTGTATAGTTGAAAAATAGATTTAGTAAGCAGTATGCATTTAGAATTAAAGGTGGAGTGGAGCTTGAGGCTGCGTTCACGTGCTCGTCTGAGCTTCCTATTTACTAGTTGTGACGTCAGAAATACGACTGTTTCATTCATGTGCTTTTTGGTCAGAACAATTCTTCAAACAATACGATTTTAGCTAGTGAGGTTGCGTGTAATAAAGTTAGCTAACTTGCTTAACATTGACAATATGGTCAAATTAGCAACATTAACCGTAGCCAATTGTAGTGTCAAAAAACGGATTTGTTATCATCTTTTGGTTGAAAAGGTAAAGGTCAGGGGTGAAACGTCACTACTCGACAACTCGGGCAACAACATTTTCTCAGAGTTTCTCACTTGTAATTCTGACTTGGAGGGTCGTTCAAGTGAAACTTCCCAGTCAGAACTTCCGATAACTCCGATAGCAGGTGAACACAGCATGAGCTCCCACTTCTCCCACATGCTGACCTCTGACATCACCTACTAAGGAAATTACCTCGATAACAGCTTTTTCGGCAGTTAAATGCAACAACAAAACATTATTCATGAAAAGCAATATATTCATGTGGTGTTTTATTACTATAATTTGTCTACAAGCATGATAGCTTTACTTTAGTTTATGGTTTACACAGTTTGTTGGTCATTAGCCAATGGTCGTTTCTCAAGGAGTTCAAAGCACGTGAATGCATCCATCTGGTATTTAGGACACCTCCCACTTGCAGTGTTGCCAACTTAGCGACTTAGTCGCTATATTTAGCGAGTATTCCGACTCCTCTAGCGACACATTTTCAAAAAATCGACTAGCGACAAATCTAGCGACTTTTTCTGGTGTTATTGGAGACTTTTGGAGACTCTGACGTGAAAGCACATATCGTTCTTACTCTTCTCAACGAGCAGCGGGTGCTGCCGTGGGCCCCAGCCCCGTCCCAAAGCACTCACAGGCGGCCCAGTCCTCGCGCAGCAGTCCCTCCCAGCTGCAGTCAGAGCAAGAGATGTTCACCCCTCCACGTCCAAACTGCAAATGAATCGCGCATGCGGGAAGCCGCCGCTGGATGATCCCGCCCTGGCTTACATTCAGGGAGGAATGTAAATGTAAAATGTTCTTTGTCTAAAATAAATCACTTCACAAAAATAAATCACTGCATTTGACTCACACAGCCTCAGTCACTTACTCACCTCGTCCACTGTGTGTGTGCCTCTCTGTGACATAAGCTAAACATCTAGCTGTCTAGCTCATCATGTCTCAGTCTAAACTGTACACTCAAAAATACAGAAAGGAGTGGGAATCAAACCCTGAATTCAAAGGCTGGTTGAAGCCGTTTATTGGAGATGATACACGGGCATACTGCCTGTATTGTAAGGCTGATTTCTACGCCAAACTTAGTGATGTAAAAAAACACATGACAACTCAAAAACATACTCAAAAGGCAAAGCCTTATAACAGTTCCACCCAAAACAAGCTGCCATTATGGTTAAAAAAATTGACTCTGCAAAAAAGGCTGAGGCCACCATGGCATTAGCTATCGCTGAACACTGTTCCATGCTGGCATGTGATCACATTGGAGAAGCATGTAGAGCTGCTTTCTCAGACTCCACTGCTGCTACCCACTTCAATGCACAGGACAAAGTGCACAGAAATGATTAATGGTGTTCTAGCACCATACTTTCTGAAAAGGTTGGTCGCAGATGTGGGTGACCAGCGTTTCAGCCTCCTCCTCGATGAGTCCACGGATGTAAGTGTTTATAATTACCTGGGGGTTGTGATAAGGTACTTTAGTGACACCAAGCAGACAATTGTATCAACATTTCTGGCGCTGGTTGAGTTGGAGAGAGGAGATGCCAAATCTATAGCCTGTGCTGTTGTGGCTTTCCTCAAGAAGTGTTGTCTTAAAACAGAGAAACTCCTGGGGATAGGGACTGACAATGCCTCTGTTATGACGGGGATTAACAATGGGGCCCATAAAGTGCTGAAGGAGGAGTATGGCCTCAAAGATCGGGTTCTTATTAGCTGTGTGTGCCACTCTCTGCAGCTTGCTGTAAGTCATGCTTCCAATGACACCATCCCCCGTAGTGTGGAGTACTTGGTACGAGAGACTTATAACTGGTTTTCAGTGTCTCCAAAGCGCAGGGAGGCCTACAAGGCCATATATGAGACCATCAACTGTGGGGTGAAACCTTTACAGATAACCAAGGTGTGTGCCACACGTTGGCTCTCCATTGAACCCGCGGTTTCACACATTTTGGACCAGTGGGAGGAGCTTAGGCTGCATTTCGCAGTCACCAAGTCCAGTGAACACTGCTACATGGCTGAGGTTTTATACTCCATGTACAGTGATCCTCAAAACATATTGTATCTGACTTTTTTGAAGTCAGTGCTGGGTGAGGTAGAGTTGGCCATCAAGGCTTTTGAGGGAGAGCAAGTAGATCCTCTTAAGCTACTTGACAGCTTGGTTAGCCTGATCAAGTCTGTAAGCAGCAGGGTGCTGAATCCACTGGCAAATGTTGATGTACTCAAAGGGCCAATAGATGGATACATCAGTCCCAAACCGTACCTTGGTTACCTTTTTGAGTCAAAGGCAGCTGAGCTCCATCTTGCGCCTGAGGATGAAAACAATGTCCAAAAGCCATGTGTAGCCTTCACCATCTCCCTCACTAATGAGTTGAGAGTGAGACTGCCGGACAACATCGAAGCATTGCAGTACATGTCAGTTTTCAATGTGGAAGAAACTCTAAAGCACAATAAGAGCCCTGGAGAAATAGAAAAAATAGCCAAGCTCCTTGGCTACTCCCCTTCAGAGATAAACAAGATTGTCCAGCAATGGCGTGTCATCCATCTTAGTAAATGGAATGAGACAAAAAAACACACTGGGCTTCTGGAGTGAGATTTGGAAGTTCAGGGACGCAGCTGATATCAACCCGTTTCAAGAACTTACCATGGCTGCTGTGTCTGTGTTGTCCTTGCCACACCCAAATGCCAAGGCCTCCGGTAGCTCAGTTGGTAGAGCATGGCGCTTGCAACACCAGGGTTGTGGGTTCGATTCCCACGGGGGGAAGGGGGGTCTGGAAAAAACAAACAATTAACCTGAATTAGGGCCAGACTAGTTACCATCATTTTCTCACATCGCCATTGGCAGTTTTTTCTATTGTCTCTTTTTGGTCCATTTAGATTGTTAATGTAGATTGTATACAAAAAAATTGTTTAAATGTTATGGTTAAAAATGTTCATGTTTTACTGTGAGTTGTTGTAGGCTCCTAAGTGGACCATAAGGTTAAAAACCAAACCAAACTTAAGAAAAATAAAATAAATAAATAAAAATTAAACTAAGTAACTCCGCCAGAGTGTCTCTTTTGGGTCACTTTTGCCGGTCCCAAGCCCGGATAAAGGAGGAGGGTTGGAATTGTGACATAAAAAAAAAAAAAAGAATCGACAGAAGAAAGTTCATTTGTAGTTCTAAACATATTTAGGGTGTTTTTTACTCACTTTTTGTCTCTCCCACGACGGCATTCCTCTCTCCTACAGTGTCCATCACAATAGGCCCTTTTCACGTGACGTCAGACAACTTCCGTTCTGCCGCGATGCAGGTTATGTTTACATCCGGTGTCGCTTAGGAACGCTTAGCTAGTAGCACATCATTATGGAGTTCACCCAGTCCCTTTCACATCTGCCACCAATACGACATTACGACGTGCAACGACTTGCTGACAAGTGGTCCTCCTACTTCAAGATCGAAGCTTGATAAAGGCTACAAGTTCTTCGTTGAAGGTTACCTGTTTGATTATGAAGGTACGTGTTTATCTTTATTTAGCTTAAATTAGCCCTATGCTAGCGAAGGTTATGAGCTGACGAAGTTTCTGTTTTGCAGCCTCTTTTTAATATTACTGCTGTTTGTATCGACCATAAGATAAGAGTCAGTAATGTATTAATGGCTAATGCTGCGCCCTTTCTCCCAATCACTGTATTGAAACAGTCTCAAAGTGTAGTTAACGACGGTGAGGTGACAGTGAGAGGGCGATGTTACAGGTCCATGAAGAAAAATGAGGAGGCTCATCGGCTTTGAGGTTTCTCAGATAAACAGTTCTCTAACATTATGATAAGATAGGTTAAGATAGATAAGTTTTCTTTTTTGTGTTTTTGCTGCGGTTGCAGATTTAATAAGAATGATTCCACAATGTTCCACTGTGGATCAGTTTGTTTCTCAGTCTGAGCTCTGAATTTGTATCATTAAACTTAATACAGCATGAAATTCTAACAAACCGATGTGGGTTGTTGACGGCAATAAAGACTGGGAAAGATTCTGTGATAACTCAAAATGTTCAAATTTTCGATAAGTGTTGGCACTACTTGTCAAAGGTTTCAGAACAGCCAATTTTTTCTTAATTAAAAAAAGAAATTGGGTTTTGAAAATTGTGTACAGTAGTTTATAATGAAACGCAGAAAAAAATGTTTTGTAAGTACAGCACTAATTGTTATGTCTCTATGAACAGGTTACACTAGACTCTGCAGAGGTTCCTGTGGTACTCAATCACATGTCATGTTCCTGCTCTGCTGGGAAAGCACTATGTAATCACATAGTAGCACTTCTTTTTCAAAGTGCTCACTATGTTACCATGGGCTTTAAGACAGTGCCATTGCCTCTGTCATGCACCAGCGCACTGCAGACCTGGCACCGGCCTAGGACACAGGTCAGACATTATTTGTTACACTGATGCAGAACTTTGCAGTTTGTATTGACTTTTGACAATGTATTGTTCATCATTATTATATCACAGGGAATTGTACCAGAGGCCACCAATGATATGGCGGTGTGTAAACCAGCGGCTAAGAAAAAAACAAGTGTCAGAGCTGGTGTGAAGTGCACACTGTACCGAGCCTATGATGGTGAGTCTGAATGAGCCCCCGCCTGTACTAGAGCACAAAGACTTTAGTGCATTTCTAAAATAATACAAACATAAAAGTGTTTATTATTTGTTACTTTTTATATAGACTTTCAGTGGATATTTTTTTATTTGTATTAGAAGCGTATGTACGAGACTGGATGAGTGTGGTTGTCTTTTTTAGTGAAAAAGATAAGGTGGCATTTAATGAAATCTAACTTGACATATCTCACTTTCATGCCAGGGCCTATTCCGGATCCTCACGTCATGGCCAGTGCTGAAAGCTGAAAGACATCCGTCCACAACCAGGGATTTGCAAATTGCTGCACGGGCTTGAGGGCCTTAATTTGGCTGGACTCTAAATTTGGCCCTGTGCCATTTGGGTCTGTGCTTTCTTACCAGTGCCCTCTAGAATTAAGTAGAGATATTATTAAACACCCTGGTGCCAGTGAGTTTCCTCAGTTGCCTATTGAAGGTTACAACTTTAAATTTCCCATTGATTTTGAGCCCAACTACATACAACAATGTCATTTGGACAGCCTGATTGTGTCAGAGGAGATGTCTGCTGCTATTGAAGCAGAAACAAGAATGCAGTCAGAATGCCAGCTGTGGAGCCAGGTACGCAAACCCCGACTGACAGCCAGCAGATTCCGTGAAATATGCCATGTTCGTGGGGAGTTGTCTGCCAAGGCTTTGGCAACCCGCATTCTGAGAGGAACTCCTCAGACAGCTGCTATGAGAAGAGGGTTGGATCTGGAACCTGAGATACTGAGGCAATATTCTGATTTTTGTGATGTCTCTCTGAGACAACTGCGGGGTCATCATCCACCCTGATTCACCTCACCTTGCAGCCAGCCCGGATGCTAAAGTCTTCTGCCCAACAGAAGCACCACCATTTGGTCTTGCTGAGGTTAAGAGTTGCGATGTTGAAAATGTTACCCAAGTTAAACACCTGATCACAGTTAAAGGCCAGGCCTGCCTTAAGAAGAGCCACAAATACTACTATCAGGTTCAAGGCCAACTCGCCTTAAGCGGACTTCAGTGGTGTGACTTCATTACAGATACCCGCACTGACTTCACAGTTGAGAGAATCTTTAGGGATGAGGAGATTATCCACTCCAATGCGACAGAAGCTTGATCATTTCTATTATAACATCTACATGGATGTCTTCTTAAGTTATAAAACATAAGGCAGAATTTTATGTGTAAATAGTGTTAAGGTAAATGTGGAAGGTGAACCTTTGACATTTTCTTCTTTAACTGCAAAATTAACTTGTCATATACTGTATATCTCCTATGTACTGAAACACACATTTTGAAAAGGATTGTGATGTAAATGTCGACATGTTTTTCTTTAACTGCAAATGAACTTAATTGTGTTATATACTGTATATCTATGTATTGAAATACAAATTTTGAAAAGGATTGCGATGTTGTAATATACTTAACACAATCAAAAAGGATTGGAAGAAGAGTTGCTTGCAAACATATATTTAATAGTTCCATCAGTGCCATGACACATAAGCACATAACATGGTTAATAGTTGGATATTTTTACAATATATCACATTAGGTTCATTAATAGCTATGAAAAAGTTATTACCCTTAACAAAAACATACAGTATAACATTAGATCAATTAAATTACCAACAAAGTTAATTCATATTTACATTTTTTTGTACATACAATACAGTAATATAAAAGTACTTCTATTTACAGCCCATCTAGCTTACTCAGGAAATATACAACTTCCAGTTGACAAAAACATCAGACTGGTTTGTCTCCTTTAATGTCAAGAGGTCCCTGATAGTTCGACATGAGGCAGCAGATGGCCCACAGCTGATTCACTGAACCCACTGTGGAAAGAGGAACAAGCCCATCCCAGATATGGTACTCCTTCACCCTCCGTATGGCCCTCTCGACTAAAATCCTCAGCCGGGCGATGGCCTGGGTCTTAAGAGTGTCCTCCCTGCTGAGCTGAGGAGATTTTTTACGCGGAAGATACGGGAATTTCTGTTTGTTGTTTGAACAAAATGGTACACTGCAATAGCATCTTCTCAGATTGTGCCATGCTTCGGTGTTGGATGGGATACTGTTGCGATACAGACACCGGGGAAAAGAAACAGCTAAATTAACATTCAGCTTTGACCAGGAATCAATATTTATCTAGCTATCATGCACAACAGTATTTGAATAGGTGAGTTACTATACATTCATGAATAAACTAACTGCCTAACAAAGGGTTAGATAGCTAGCTAAGTAAACTTGTTACATTACAGCCAGGCAGCAATGTAACGCTACCTTTAACGTTATCGGTATCTGGTACTAAGTTGTTGTTAGCTAACGTTAGCCCACTTTTAAGTAACTAAGGCAGTGAACAATTATGAATTAACAATAACGTTACAGTTACAAACCATTGCATATACGTAAACATTATTACTCTTAACTTTACTAATTTAACCGCAAAGCGCTCAGTCTCAGGTTACGGAGACGACGGAAGTGAAGTTAACCTGCTACGCGGAAAGGCGGAAGTTAGATGACGTCATCGTGAAAAGGGCCTATGACATGCACATGGCCAATTATGGAAATTAGGTGATGAGGTCATCTAGCGACTTCTAGCAACATTTAGGACAGCCAATAGCTACTTTCCTTACTGAGGAGTTGGCAACACTGCCCACTTGGTTATGAACTAGCATTATAGCTAGGCTACGTGATGACGTAACATGCCATGCATACCTTTATTCGACAATCATCATTTATTCGAAAAACACAGTTTCCATCATCATTTGTTGCAGTAAAGAAAGTCAGACAAAATAAAAATCCACCTCTGTTGAATGGATAAACATTTTGTATATCTTTAGAACATTTCTCCTATAGTTGCCGTTTCCATTACCTACACATCTCGCAATGTTGTTGTTTTTTGCGACTTTACTTTTGTCGAATAAACCTGGGTCAATGGAAGGAAACCTGTCTACTTTAATTAGAAATCGAAAGGTAAAACGCATGTCTATGATAAAACTACACTTACCAGAGGGCAACAAAATCGCAGTTTCAGATGATTGGCTGAAGCTGCCCACTCCCCCGAGAATATGGCTACAGTAACTCTGAAGACGTTATGCGATCCTCCGATTTCACTTGGCTGCGAAGTGTCTTCCTTTTACACTTTTAGGACAATAAACATCGATTTCAACAGCTACATTTAATTTATGCGATGGCTTTTCATGGCAGCAAGTGCAGCCGCCTTGTACTGGACAGACCTTACGTTGTCAAGGCCCTGTCAACGCAGCACATGAAACTATTTGCGCCAAGCTCAACAGCCAAAATGCTGCGGTGCTATTCTAGTGATAGGCAAGAGGAAAGTGAACTTGAACTCGTATCTCTTGCACACTCAAGTTCAGCTTTCCCCGTAACGAAAACTGGGACGACACAGGTAAGAAAGAAAGGCTATACCTATAATTTCAAACACTACATAGGTTATTATAACGCACGTTCTTGCTAGCTGTCAAACGTACACCTATGTGAGCTAGCCACAATAACGATTAGCGGTTTCCCTTCAAACTTAGACCTATGTGACGCAAATGCATACAAATAGTGGAATCATTCCATATTTGGATTGCTAGATAATGCTAAAAAAAAAGTTTGGAATGTTGTTACATAATTAAATACAATCATTATTTAATTTTACAAAAAAACTGGAAAATTTTTGAAATCCCACTGTGGATGTATTAGACCAGGGTTTCCTAAACTCGGTCCTACCCCCCAGGGCATGTTTTGGTTTTTCACCTAGCACTACACAGCTGATTAAAATATTCTAAGCTTGATGAGTTATTTCAGTCAGCTGTGTAGTGCTAGGGCAATAACCAAAACGTGCACCCAGGGACTGAGTTTGGAAAACCCTGTATTAGACGGTTTAGTTGCATTGGGGGCATTCGAACGGTGCAGCCTTACCCAGTTTCATGGGTGCACAATCCATAGGTATCAGCATACTCAGTGACACCCACAGCACAACATTCTCAAAAGTTGACACTGAGTAGGCTGATACCCCATTTCATGGGTGCACAAGCCATAGGTTAGGCTGTACAGTGCAATATGAATGTCCAACATGCACAATAGACTGACTGGGAAGGTCATTTCCAACAGTCAAAGTTCAGCAATAAGAGTTAAGATGTTAATATTTCTGTAAACTCTACATAGTTATGTTCTGTGGGTGTCACTCAGTAGGCCGATACCCCATTTCATGGGTGCACAATCCAGAGGTAAGGCTGTATAGTGCATATAAGCATGCAATTATAACCATACAATTATGCTGTGTAATAGATCCACAGTGGGATTTAAACAGTTTTTCTGTTTGTCTAATTATTTAATTGAATTCAAAATTATGTAACAACATTCCAACCTGGTTTAGCATTATCTAGTCCAAATATGGCTTGATTCCACTATTTGTATGTGTTTGTGTAACCTTCCGGTTCTAACTGCTTTCCGAGGCAACCATGGACACGATGGTACTGGACCATATGCAATCTTTCTTTTTTATTTCTGGGACAGACAATAATACACTGCAGTGTTAGTTGACTTATGGCTTCTCTCACCCCCATTAATTCCATCAGCATGAAACAGTCTGTTATATTATTATTGTTTTGATCGTATAGTATTTTTTCTTAATGCATATGATCTCCATATAAAATTCTTAAATACAAATTTACAATAACAATTACATAGAACAAATACCCCATAGACAACACATTCATTCACATACCTGGGCAGACAATAACATACACCGCAGTGTTAGTTTACTTATTGCTTCTCTCACTCTCCTACAACATAAAAGGATTACAAATAAATACAAAATAATGTTGACCCTTCTAGGTTTGGATGGGGCGCGCGCACATGTTGAAAACAAGCTAGCTAACAGTGTAAATGGGTAACAGGACGAGAGCTAGCATAGCTAACAAGTTAGCATGGAAACTTGGTTAAAACAACCAAAATACACTTCACATTATGACAAACTACATGTCATTACATTGTATGTTAGTTCATACATACTCTGTGACAATTTGGAATGTAATTATATCAAAAGAAAGTGCCTTTTACTGGGAAAGGAGTGGAGAAACATGTCCTACCAACCATTAATTCCATCAGTAGGAAAATGGTGCACAAATATAAAACAGCAACTAGGGTGCAATACCGTCAACCAACCACACGATGCCGTCAAGTGACCATGAATGAAACCTATCAATACGAATAATTGAAACTATGACATATTCAAACATGTACTCAAGAACATGAATTCAATGCTTATGAAACAAATGTTGGTTAACTTCACAAATAAAACAGGCTATATTTCTTACTGTTACATTTGCATCACTTTCAATTAGGGACTTTTAGCTTGAAGGCAAACCGCATATTCCACTATTGTGGCTAATTGCTATTGTGGCTAGCGTCACATATGTCAATCTGTCACTACCCCAAGCAATTCTGTTTACCAAAAGTTATATGTGACTCACTGCCTCGATTCGGTCTTATGTAGCAACATTTAAAATTGTGTTTTTTAAATTGGATAAAAGTATAGACTTAGAGCTAGAAACTGGTATATCATAAACTGCAGTTGAGGAACGGCAGGTAGCTTAGTGGGTAAGAGCGTTGTGCCAGTAACCGAAAGGTCGCTGGAAAGGTCGCTGGTTCTAATCCCCGAGCCGACTAGTTGAAAAATCTGTCGATGTGCCCTTGAGCAAGGCACTTAACCCTAATTGCTCCTGTAAGTCGCTCTGGATAAGAGCGTCTGCTAAATGACCAAAAAAAAATAAAAAAAAGGAACAATGGGAAAATAATTATGCTTTGAAAGTTGATCAATTTGTAACCCCACTTTTGAGAAAATGGCCCTTGAATGTTTTGGTACACCTACTGGAGAGCTCTTCTTTGTCTACACCCATTCAGCATCGTTCACACCCTCTTAAGCATCGTTTACACCCTCTCTTGTGGTCCTCTGTAGCTCAGCTGGTAGAGCACGGTGCTTGTAACGCCAAGGTATTGGGTTCGATCCCCTGGACCACCCCATACACAAAAAAATAATTATGCACGCATGACTGTAAGTCGCTTTGGATAAAAGCGTCTGCTAAATGGCATATTATATTATTATTATTATTAAGCCTTAGCCCCACCCATCTCTTTAAGGATTCACGTGAGGCCATGTGCTAAACAGCATGAGTAGTGTAATAATAAAATAATAATATGCCATTTAGCAGACGCTTTTATCCAAAGCGACTTACAGTCATGCGTGCATAAATTTTTTTTGGTGTATGGGTGGTCCCGGGGATCGAACCCACTACCTTGGCGTTACAAGCGCCGTGCTCTACCAGCTGAGCCACAGAGGACCACAAGAGAGGGTGTGAACGATGCTTAAGAGGGTGTAGTAAACAACCATAGATTTCAAGAATAAAAGTATTAGCCTACAATAAGGAAAAACTCCAGGTAAAAATACACTATCTAGTCCTTGGTCTATATCCTAATCTGATTTTGGTGCAGGTCATGTTATTCTTCACATTACCATCTCTGGTAAACACACACTATATCAAATAAAATCTAAAAATAACAAAAAGTGTCAATGCCATTAAAGAAAGAACAAAATAATATACAGTATGCACAAGAACAATATCCATAACGATATCAGTGATACTGATGATAGACAAGGTAGTTATATGCATACAATAAGGGATAAAGTGGCTGAACAGCAGGATAAAAAAAGGATAGTCCGGATGACTGGGAGCTTGCCCCAAGTGATCAACTGGTCCGTCCGCACCACGCATGTACAAGATAATCTATTTTTGGAGAGCTTGTTTCTGTCCTGCCCATGACTTTGGTGTAGGCCATGTGATGTCCATGGCGTCTTCGTCGCAAAACTCCCTGATCTTCTCAAAAATATAACTTTGTCTAGTTGTGTCCAGTCCAGGTGGTACTTGTACAGGCAGACCATCTATGGGAGGAAGGACGTCAGCGTTGCGCAGCAGCTGAAACCTGGTCCCGACTGAGTCCAAAAGTCTCCTTGGCGATAACTACACCAGGCTCCAGAGCATCGAAGCTGTAAAACAGGACAATATACAAAAAAAGAAGACATTACAACCTTGCATAACATCAGTTGACCTCCCAAGTTTAGATAATAAGAATAACCTCATACAATGCAATGAAATGGATATTCAACTGAAGTGCTGGTATTGCTTGATCTGTGGCAGCAGCCTGGAGTAAGGAGTCAGGTGTTGATGCCAGCCATAGCTTTCCACTAGCACCATACCATCCTCCAGTCCAACCAGCTGTGGGATGTTGACCCCTGTCACAGTGCTGTCCTTCACCACACCAGCAATCTTTGACAAAGTGTTCACTCTGGTCTTTCTGAACCTCTGCTTGCTGAGGCCGACGCACCAGTCGGCTGCAAACTTGGTGTGGCTTGTGATCAGGAGGGGATGGTCCAGACTGTGGTGGAGCTTGTGCTTGGTCTGCCAGGCACAATACAAGAGCACAAACCTGTTTTTGTTTCGGCCACTGCAGTTCTCACGATTCAGGTCCAATCAAATGTTATTGGTCACATACACATATTTAGAAGATGTTATTGCAGGGGTAGTGAACTTCTTGTGTTCCTAGCTCCAACAGTGCAGTAGTATCTAACAATTCACAACAATACACACAAATCTAAAAGTAAAAGTATGGAATTAAGAAATACATAAATATTAGGATGAACAATGTCGGTATGGCATTGACAAAAATACAGAGATTGAATATGTCCTTAAACACTCCAGCCAGCTGGTCCGCGCATGCTCTGAGGACATGGCTAGGGATGCCATCTGGGCCGGCAGCCTTGCCAGGGTTAACACGCTTAAATGTCTTAATCATGTCGGCCACGGAGAACGAGAGCCCACAGTCCTTGGGAGCGGGCCGCGTCGGTGGCACTGTGTTATCCTCAAAGCGGGCGAAGAAGGTGTTTAGCTTGTCCGGGAGCAAGACGTCAGTGTCCGCAACGTGGCTGGTTTTCCCTTTGTAATCCGTGATTGTCTGTAGACCCTGCCACATACATCTCGTGTCTGAGCCGTTGAATTGCAACTCCACTTTGTCTCTGAACTGACGTTTTGCGTGTTTGATTGCCTTACGGAGGGAATAACTACACTGTTTGTATTCTACCATATTCCCAGTCACCTTGCCGTGGTTAAATGCGGTCGTTCGCGGTTTCAGTTTTGCGCGAATGCTGCCATCTATCCACGGTTTTTGGTTTGGGTAGGTTTTAAGTCACTGTGAGAACAACATCCCCTCTACACTTCCTGATTAACTCAGTCACCGTGTCCGTGTATACATCAATGTTATTCTCAAAGGCAGATCATGTCGCAGTCCGCGTGATCAAAACAATCTTAAAGCATGGATTCCAATTGGTCAGACCAGCGTTGTGTAGACCTTAGCACAGGTACTTCCTGTTTGAGTTTTGGCCTATAGGAAGGGAGGAGCAGGGTGATCATGATCTGATTTGCCGAAGGGAGGGCGGGGGAGGGCCTTGTAGCCTTTCCAGAAGGGGGAGTAACAATGGTAGAGAGTTTTTTATGCGCGAGTACTACAGGCAATGTGTTGATAAAACTTCAGTAGCGTTTTCCTCAAATTTGCTTTGTTAAAATCCCCGGGTACAATAAATGCGTCCTCAGGATACAGTGCATTCGAAAATAATTCAGACCCTGACTTTTTCCAACATTTTTTTATGTTAGCCTTATTCTCAAATTGATTAAATTAATTAATTCCCTCATCAATCTACACACAATACCGCATAATGACAAAGTGGAAACAGGTTTTTAGAAATGTTTGCAAATTTATAAAAAAAATATTTACATAAGCATTCAGACCCTTTGCTATGAGACTGGAAATTGAGCTCTGGTGTATCCTGTTTCCATTGATCATCCTGGAGATGGTTCTACAACTTGATTGGAGTCCACCTGGGGTAAATTCAATTGATTGGACATGATTTGGAAAGGCACACACCTGTCTATATAAGGCCCCACAGTTGACAATGCATGTCAGAGGAAAAACCAAGCCATGAGGTCGAAGGATTTGTCCGTAGAGCGCTGAGAGAAGATTGTGTCGAGGCACAGATCTGGGGAAAGGTACCAAAAAAAATATCTGCATCATTGAAGGTCCCCAAGAGCACAGTGGCCTCCATCATTCTAAAATGGAAGAAGTTTGGAACCACCAAGACTCTTCCTAGAGCTGGCCGCCCGGCCAAACTGCGCAATCGGGGGAGAAGGGCCTTGGTCAGGGAGATGACCAAGAACCCAATGGTCACTGACGGAGCTCCAGAGTTCCTCTGTGGAGATGGGAGAACCTTCCAGAAGGACAACCATCTCTGCGGCACTCCACCAATCAGTCCTTTATGGTAGAGTGGTCAGACGGAAGCCTCTCCTCAGTAAAAGGCACATGACAACCCGCTTTGAGTTTGCCAAAAGGCAGGTAAGGACTCTCAGACCATGAGAATCAAGATTCTCTGGTCTGATGAAACCAAGATTGAACTCCGGGCGTCATGTCTGGAGGAAACCTGGTGGAAAATGAATTGAGCAAAGTACAAAGAGATCCTTGATGAAAACCTGCTCCAGAGCGCTCAGGACCTGAGACTGGGGCGAAGGTTCACCTTCCAACAGGACGACGACCCTAAGCACACAGCCAATACAACGCAGGAGTGGCTTCAGGACAAGTCTCTGAGTGTCCTTTAGTGGCCCAGCCAGAGCCTGGACTTTAACCCTATTGAACATCTCTGGAGAGACCTGAAAATGACTGTGCAGCGACGCTCCCCATCCAACCTGACAGAGCTTGAGGATCTGCAGAGAAGAATGGGAGAAACTCCACAAATACAGGTGTGCCAAGCTTGTAGCGTCATACCCAAGAAGATTCAAGGCTGTAATCGTTGCCAAAGGCGCTTAAATGTGGTATTTCTGTTTTGTATTTTTTATTTTTTTTGTAAACATTTCTAGACCTTTTGTTTTGTCATTATTTGGTATTGTGTGTAGATTGAGGGAAAATAACGTATTTAATCAATTTTAGAATATGTCTGTAACGTAACAAAATGTCGAAAAAGTCAAGGGGTCTGAATACTTTCCGACTGCACTGTATACGGGTTGGTGTCTAGCTACATTTTCAGATATTATACGTTTCAAATTTTGTGTGAAAATCGTTTTCATTGCAATTTAAAGTGTACTGTTAGCTAACTAGCGAACGTTAGCTTGCTGGCTCGCTAGCTGAAATTTCGTGTATGATCTGTGTAGTAATATTGTTTGAAACTGAACCATTTGCATTGCTAGTTATAGCCTAATGTTAGCAAGCTAACATTGAACCTAGTTTGTTAGCTTTTGCTACCTGCAGATTCATACTACAGCTATGACAATGTTTGTATTGGTAGTTGTATGATTTGGGATTATGCTGGTTCATTGTTTAGCTAGCTAGATGTCTAAACAAAAGACTCCACTTCGCCAGATAATTACATGACCCATCAAGTTAGCTAGATGTGTCTGGGGGTGATTACGGACATCTATTGTATGTCATGAACATTTGTATGTTTCTAGACAATAGTGACCCATCCACTTAGTTGTCTGGGATGTGGTTATAGCATGTATTTCACATGACCCATCAATTTAAACAAGTGTGTCGGGTAAGCGTCATATTTTTATCTGGACCCTTTCTGTTTTTGATATTGCTACAAGTAACCATTTCACTGTACCGTTTACACCTTCTGTATCCTGTGCATGTGACAAATAAACATAGCTTTTATTTGATATAGTGTGTGTGTGTGTTTATCAGAGACGGTAATGTGAAGAACAACATGACCTGTTCCAAAGTAAGATTAGGATATAGGCTAAGGACTAGATAAAGTGTATTTTTACCTGGAGTTTTTCCTTGTTGTAGGCTACTACTTTTACCACTTTTAGTCTTGAAATCTTGGGTTGTTTACTAAACTACTCACTCTATTTAGCACATGGCCTCACGTAAATCCTTAAAGAGATGGGTGGGGCTAAGTCTTAAGAGGGTGTGAATGATGCTGAATGCGTGTAGACAAAGAAGAGCTCTCCAGTAAGTGTACCAAAACATTCAAGGGCCATTTTCTCAAAAGTGGGGTTACAAGTTGATCAACTTTCAAAGCAGAATTACTTTCCCATTGTTCCTCAACTGCAGTTTCTAGCTCTGAGTCTCTACTTTTAACCAACGTAAAAAAAATAATAATAAACAAGTAAAAAAAATCTTATCTATATATATATATATATATATATACACAGTGGGGAGAACAAGTATTTGATACACTGCCGATTTTGCAGGTTTTCCTACTTACAAAGCATGTAGAGGTCTGTCATTTTTATCATAGGTACACTTCAACTGTGAGAGACGGAATCTAAAACAAAAATCCAGAAAATCACATTGTATGATTTGCATTTTATTGCATGACATAAGTATTTGATACATCAGAAAAGCAGAACTTAATATTTGGTACAGAACCTATGTTTGCAGTTACAGAGATCGTATGTTTCCTGTAGGTCTTGACCAGGTTTGCACACACTGCAGCAGGGATTTTGTCCCACTGCTCCATACAGACCTTCTCCAGATCCTTCAGGTTTCGGGGCTGTCGCTGGGCAAAACGGACATTCAGCTCCCTCCAAAGATTTTCTATTGGGTTCAGGTCTGGAGACTGGCTAGGCCACTCCAGGACCTTGAGATGCTTCTTACGGAGCCACTCCTTCGTTGCCCTGGCTGTGTGTTTCGGGTCGTTGTCATGCTGGAAGACCCAGCCACGACCCATCTTCAATGCTCTTACTGAGGGAAGGCGGTTGTTGGCCAAGATCTCGCGATACATGGCCGCATCCATCCTCCCCTCAATACGGTGCAGTCGTCCTGTCCCCTTTGCAGAAAAGCATCCCCAAAGAATGATGTTTCCACCTCCATGCTTCACGGTTGGGATGGTGTTCTTGGGGTTGTACTCATCCTTCTTCTTCCTCCAAACACGGTGAGTGGAGTTTAGACCAAAAAGCTCTATTTTTGTCTCATCAGACCACATGACCTTCTCCCATTCCTCCTCTGGATCATCCAGATGGTCATTGGCAAACTTCAGACGGGCCTGGACATGCGCTGGCTTGAGCAAGGGGACCTTGCGTGCGCTGCAGGATTTTAATCCATGACGGCGTAGTGTGTTACTAATGGTTTTCTTTGAGACTGTGGTCCCAGCTCTCTTCAGGTCATTGACCAGGTCCTGCCGTGTAGTTCTGGGCTGATCCCTCACCTTCCTCATGATCATTGATGCCCCACAAGGTGAGATCTTGCATGGAGCCCCAGACTGAGGGTGATTGACCGTCATCTTGAACTTCTTCCATTTTCTAATAATTGCGCCAACAGTTGTTGCCTTCTCACCAAGCTGCTTGCATATTGTCCTGTAGCCCATCCCAGCCTTGTGCAGGTCTACAATTTTATCCCTGATGTCCTTACACAGCTCTCTGGTCTTGGCCATTGTGGAGAGGTTGGAGTCTGTTTGATTGGGTGTGTGGACAGGTGTCTTTTATACAGATAACGAGTTCAAACAGGTGCAGTTAATACAGGTAATGAGTGGAGAACAGGAGGGCTTCTTAAAGAAAAACTAACAGGTCTGTGAGAGCCGGAATTCTTACTGGTTGGTAGGTGATCAAATACTTATGTCATGCAATAAAATGCAAATTAATTACTTAAAAATCATACAATGTGATTTTCTGGATTTTTGTTTTAGATTCCATCTCTCACAGTTGAAGTGTACCTATGATAAAAAAAATTACAGACCTCTACAGGCTTTGTAAGTAGGAAAACCTGCAAAATCGGCAGTGTATCAAGTACTTGTTCTCCCCACTGTAGATATTTTACCTAAGTCTACCAGAGTGCCTTGACCCTGTTGTTCCATACACACCTCTGCATTTTCGCTTATTTTCTCCCCTATGAAAAAAATACTACCATCAACTTGACAGGTTGTCATTGTAAATAAGATGTTGCTTTTAATTGACCTGCCATGTTTACTAAAGGTAAAATAAACAGAACTGAGTAAAGTGATAGTTCACCCAAATTACAAAATTACATATTGGTTTCCTTACCCTGTACGCGGTCACAATGCAACCATGTTTTGGTTTTGTTTACCTGGCCACTGTCTCCAAATGCTGAATTTTTTAGCATTTGTGGCCCAAAACTTCTAGTCAATAGCCCTGATATTAGCATTTTTTGCGTTTCATGCCCAAATCATCCTAAGGTTTTGAAAATGGATTGCCTAGCTCAATAACGTGAGCCTACTTTAAGATGATTTGGACATGAAGCACAGAAAATGCTGGCTAAATAAGCGCTTGCTCAGGGTTTCTTTTGTTGTTATTGTCCAGGAGGTGGCTGTCCCAGGGGGCTGGAGGCGAAGGTTAAACAAGGACGTTCTACCCTTTGCTGCCTTCCTAACAGAAGACTTTGGCCGAAGGAAGTGCTACCTGCACGTCTCCGTGACGGAGAAATTCAATCTTCGCTGTAAGCATGACGAAGGTGGCTTTAAGGCAACATAATAATTGTTTTTTGAACAATATAGAAAAACTGTTTTACTGAAATTATTCAATTTCTCGACAATAGTGGGTGATTCATCTCTCTGTCACATTAAAATTGGTCTTTCATTCATGAAAACTGTCCTGCGTTTGAAATTCACCCCTTACCCCCTGAAAGGATCAGATAAACAAAATGCTAGCCTAATAGCTCTGTCTTGCCTTCCAATAGCCTAGGTCAGGGATGGGCATATTTGATAGGGGTGGGGGACACAAAAAATCTGAACTCATCGTGAGGTGCCGCAATTGCTCTGCTGATGCACAACTAGGGCTGTGGCGGTCACCAAATTTCGTCAGCCGGTGATTGTCAAGCAAATAACTGTCGGTCTCACGGTAATTGACTGTAAACACATAAACACATTTAGCATCTCCTGGCTTCCACACATAGCCTACAAGCCACTGATGCTGACCTTAGGAACATCTTCATTTAAAAAAGTCTAAGAAATCCATGTAATATAGCTTACACCTTCACAATAAATCCATTATTTATTTTAGACAGGTCTAAAGAAGCATGATATGAAGAAAATGTAGTCTATTTCGGAAGAACAGAATAGCATACTCTGAGTTGTACTTATGTTAGGTCCTGATCTGGCTATGCCAAGTGGATGTGGGCTACACTAGTTAATTTAGCAGACAAGATTTGCTTAGAATTCCGTGGCATTATTTTATGGTATGAAGAATACAATTGAACAAAGCTGAATAAAATATTAAGGATATTTTCTCCAAACAATTTGAGAGAGTGCGCACATGCGGCTATTCTGTGTTGAGCGGTTAACAAAGAAATAGGTATTCCTATATGCTTAATTTAGAGTTATTAATGTAACTTGTTCTACATGTTTTGATTTTTAATTAATGGTAAGGCTGCATGATGCAACTCTAATGATGATTTTTTAATGAAGTAGCTTGAAAGGCATGAGCTCTGCTTTGTTTTTTGTGTAGGCTGTACACACATCAGTCACTCATTCACAATTTGACAAGACCTTGATAATTTCACGGCGGCATCACCTTTTTGTGGCCGTAATGCACCCTAAAAAAATCCATGCCTTTTGCGGCCAGTGGCCGTTGTGCCCTTCTCCCCAAGTGCTGCTCTATCACGTGATCGGGTCTTTCTCACAGGCTACAAGTGAAGACACATCGGGGACGCAACTGCGCGCATCCTTATCCAATTCCCAGGTGCATATTGAAGATATTGAAAGAACTGCTCACATTTACTTTTCGTCAGCCAACAACTTGAGTAGGCCTGACGAACAGCAAAAGCACTAGCCTATGTCAATCTACTATCCCCCATAGTACAAAGGTTGACGTATTCTATTCTGTGCGATAAATAAATATTCCAAACATAGTCTGGGACAGTTGTGGGATGCGATAGATCCCAAATTAATACAACCACTAGCATCAAAAAAACATTTGTTACGCAATGTGGTTGATGCAACAGATCAGAATGTTTAGCTTAAAATGTTGATAAACTATTAGGCTATTTCTTCACATCATAAGCGCAGCAATGCGCACATGGTAGTAGGCTATAAGCGCAAATGTTCCATTAGTGGAAAACACCATTATTAAAGGTGACCGCAAATGCAGTTATGCATGTAATGCTTTTATTATAGAGGTGCATCTTTATGGTGAGAATTATCTTCCCCAAACTTGAAAGTCACTCGCTGCTTATGTATGCCAGTTAGGCTCCACACCCCTTGTAAAGCGGATTAATGTGCTTAATTTCAGAAGTTATTTGGCTACTTTAGGTGTGATACAAATCTTATTAAAACATATAGGCCTATGTGCTAGGCTACATGAGGTGTGCGACTACGATTTAGAAAAAGTCGCAAAAAAAAGCATTGTTTCTTATGCTGGGCATGATTCGCAAGTGATAATATATAATTCACAAGTGATACGCTAATATTGTCACCAATCAGACTATTCTTGATTTAATCTTGTCTTTACATATACTAAATAATATATGTGTGAAATTTGTTTTGATTTAAAATGGACCATTATCATGCACCTGTATCGAAACAGGGGCAGCGGGAAAAAATACTTAAATAGCGAATGGAGGACTCTTTTCCCTGTGGTTTATTTTCATGCCAGCAAGGTAGGCTATACTCCTGTTGTAAATATAAGCAATGTGCTTAATATTAGGAAAGTTGAGAAATAAATATAGTAGGCCTAGCCTATAGAAAGCTGATCCTCCTCTTTTTAGTACTCTGTTTTCTCGCACAATTGCATAGCCTATTGAAATGTTGTGCAACGTGACCTCATGGGCTCTCATTAAGTGTTTGATTAGATTTTCAAATACATTTCCATTGATGTCAGAGTGATTAGAGGGACACAAGTGCTGAGTACCAGGCAGTTTGCAAGTTTGGTAGGCTACTAATGACCATCAGCAGCAACAGAGCTTGGAGAAGCCTAATTACAGAGACTAAACGGTCACATGGAATTTGACTGCCTTCATGACTTGTGACCGCCGGTGTGGCGGTAATACGGTCACCACAACAGCCCTACGCACAACCACATTTTGAAATTGCACCTTGTATAGTCTACTATTCTATCTCGCAACAGTAAGTTGAGACCCCGACTGAGTTCCAAATTACTTGTATTTTTTTGGTGACATTTTGTGGAAATTCATCCGAGGGCCTTCAAAAGGGAACGGGCCGCCAGTTGCCCATCCCTGGCCTAGGTTGACCTATCCACTGTATCCTTTCAGATCTATGCAAGTGCCTAGGCTAAGGGCTAAGGTGTAGGGATACGTTTGAAATTGGTTGCACTGTGAGGTAGTGGCAGTATGAGTTTTCCTTTGCACTTGGAATATGTGACCGACCGGCTCGATTCGGTCTTATGTAGCACATTTTTAAATTTTGTTTTTTTACATTGGGTAAAAGTAGAGACTCCGAGCTAGAAAATTGTATATCATACACTACAGTTGAGGAACAATGGGAAAGTAATTCTGCTTTAAAAGTTGATAAACTTGTAACCCCACTTTTGAGAAAATGGCCCTTGAATGTTTTGGTACACCTACTGGAGAGCTCTTCTTTGTCTACTCTCATTCAGCATCGTTCACACCCTCTTAAGCCTTAGCCCCACCCATCTCTTTAAGGATTCACGTGAGGCTAAACAGAGAGTACGGTAGTGTAGTAAACAACCAAAGATTAAGACTAAAGGCTGGTTTATACTACGTCTATCGACATGTCTGTATACAGTTGTCGCAGTGACATCATGAACATTCTATTGTCGTCAGACATCAAAATTGTCGTTGTTGTTATGAAAAAGTATAAACACAAAAATTACAGGCTGCATGACATCAGCAGCCTGGTGGTCCAGAATAGCATAACTGGTGTATTTTAACACCAATAAACCCATCCGTTTAAAAATTAATTTAGTATACAGTATGTCAATCTAGCAAACCAGGCAACTAAAAGCAACTTTCTAAACAATGTTTTGGTTAGTTTCTAGCTTGTTAAGTTAGCTGGCTAGCCAGTTCAAATAATGAACATATCATACAGCTGACAACGTCTTTACAGGAAAATAAACTCACAACAACATCATTATTTATAAGTTAATGGCGAGCTAATTACAGAAAATAGCTTACGGTTGTGAGACAAAATAAAAGCAGGGCATTCTACCTGAGAATTTTAGAACTTAAACACTCGTTGGCCTAACATTATATCCTAATTTGACATGTTCTTCACATTACCATCTCTGGTAAACACACACTATATCAAACCAAAGTTTATTAGTCACAGGCACAGGATACAGAAGGTGTAAACTGTACAGTGAAATGCTTACTTGCATAGTGGAGTCTTTTGTTTGTAGCTAGCTAGCTAAACAATTAACCATAATCCCAACTCATAATGTTACTACCCTGCATGAATCTACAGGTAACTAACCAACTAGGTTCAATGTTAGCTAGCTAGCTAACATTAGGATATAACTAGCAATGCAAATGGCTCTGAGATAGGAATACAATTATTACACAGATCATACACAACGTTAGCTAGCGAGCCAGCCAACATTATTTCTGACAAAATTAGAAACGTATAATATCTGAAAATGTAGCTAGCTAGACTCTCTTACCCATATACATGGATGAACGCTTCTCCCTCTGTCACAGATGCCATGGTTGCCCTTAGTTTTGAAGATGTAATCCAAAGACAGGTGTTTTATACAACAGCCTTCTGTGTTCTCTTGTCAACTCCCTCCGCATATTTGCAATCAAACACCAGAATTCTCTCCATCTACTTAGCTACCATACTCTGCTTCCACCGGGCATTCCACTGATTTCAAAACTCGGTCCTCCAGAAAATGGAGAGCAACACTTTTGCAGTTCTTCATGATATCTTTCAAAAAAGCCGTCTTAGAAAGGATTACGGACACATACTGAGCAGCTCATGTTATAGACAGAAGCGTGCTACATGGTGGACCAATCCGAACTCATCTCTCGGCATGTCCAGCCCATCCATTATCTCAGCCAATCATGGCCAGCGGGAAGGTTCCTGTCTTTTTTCCGTGGCTAAACCAACTAGGCTTGTATTTTAACAATTTCATTCGTATTTTCAGATGACATACAAGTTTATTATTAAGGCACACGAAAATGCACATGTTCCAGAAGGCATTTATGTCCAAAAATGCATTTTGATAAAAAAAATATATAATTATGTTCAAATGCCACTCCTTTGAAGTAGTGACGCGAGACATACGCCTAGTTTCCTGAAATGAGTCACATATAATAGAGTGGCAGCAGCGTATGTGAAGTGTGTGTGGCGTCAATATACGTGTGTGTGTGTGTGTGTGTGTGTGAGCATATGTAGTATGTGTGTGGGTAGAGTCTAGTGAGTGTGCATAGAGCCAGTGCAAAGGAGTCAGTACAAAACAATTTAAGATAGATAAATAAATAAATATTAAAGTGGGTCATTATAAATTGTTCTTGTAGCCATTTGATTAACTGTTCAGCAGTTTTATGGCTTGGGGTTAGAAGCTTTGCCTTTTGGTCCCAGACTTGGCGTTCTGGTACCACTTGCCGTGCAGTAGCTGAGAGAACAGTCTTGGGTGGCTGGAGACTTTGACAATTTTTAGGGCCTTCCTCTGACACCGCCTGATATTGAGGTCCTGGATGGCAGGGAGTTCATCCGCAGTGATGTACTGGGCCGCACACACTATCCTCTGTAGCGCCTTGTGGTCGGATGCAGAGCATTTGCCATACCAACCGGTGATGCAGCCAGTCAAGATGCTCTCAATGGTGCAGCTGTAGAACCTTTTGAGGATCTGAGAGCCCATGCTAAATCTTTTCAGCCTCCTGAGGGGGAAGAGGCATTGTCGTGCCCTCTTCATGACTGTGTTGGTGTGTTTGGACCATGATACACTACATGACCAAAAGTGCTTGTCGAACATCTCATTCCAAAATCATGGGCATTAATATGGAGTTGGTCCCCCCTTTGCTGCTCCACTCTTCTGGGAAGGCTTTCCACTAGATTATGGAACATTGCTGCGGGGACTTGCTTCCATTCAGCCACGAGCATTAGTGAAGTCGGGCACTAATGTTGGGCAATTAGGCCTGGCTTGCAGTCGGCGTTCCAATTCATCCCAGAGGTGTTCGATGGGGTTGAGGTCAGGGCTCTGTGCAGGCCAGTCAAGTTCTTCGACACCGATCTCGACAAACCGTTTCTGTATGGACCTCTCTTTGTGCACGGGGGCATTGTCATGCTGAAACAGGAAAGGGCCTTCCCCAAACTGTTGCCACAAAGTTGGAAGCACAGAATTGTCTAGAATGTCATTTAATGCTGTAGCGTTAAGATTTCCCTTCACTGGAACTAAGGGGCCTAGCCTGAACCATGAAAAACAGCCCCAGACCATTATTCCTCCTCCACCAAACTTTACAATTGACAATATGCATTGGGGCAGGTAGTGTTCTCCTGGCATCTGTGGTCCTCTGTAGCTCAGCTGGTAGAGCACGGCGCTTGTAACGCCAAGGTAGTGGGTTCGATCCCCGGGACCACCCATACACAAAAAAAATTATGCACGCATGACTGTAAGTCGCTTTGGATAAAAGCGTCTGCTAAATGGCATATTATTATTTATTATTATTATTATTATTATTATTATTATTATTATTATTATCTGCGTGATTTACCGAAGGCAGCAAGATTTACACCCCTCCAGCCTACGCTTTGCATTGCACATGGTGATCTTAGACTTGTGTGTGACTGCTCGGCCATAGATACCCATTTTGTGAAGCTCCTGACGAACAGTTATTGTGCTGACGTTACTTCCAGAGGCAGTTTGGAACTCAGTAGTGAGTGTTGCAACAGAGGACAGACAATGTTTACACGCTTCAGCACTCGGCGGTCCCGTTCTGTGAGCTTGTGTGGCCTACCACTTCGCTGCTGAGACGTTGTTGCTCCTAAACATTTCCACTTCACAATAACAGCACTTACAGTTAACCGGGGCAGCTCTAGCAGGGCAGAAATTTGACAAACTGACTTGTTGGAAAGGTGGCATCCTATGATGGTGCCACGTTGAAAGTCACTTAGCTTTTCAGTAAGGACATTCTACTGTTTGTCTATGGAGATTGCATGGCTGTGTGCTCAATTTTATACACCTGGCAGCAACGGGTGTGGCTGACATAGCCGAATCCACTAATTGGCACCACACTGCCAGGCCTCTGACCTCTGCCCTATAGGCTGTCTCATCATCGTCAGTGATCAGGCCTACCACCGTCGGGTCGTCGACAAACTTAATGATGGTATTGGAGTCGTGCGCGGCCACGCAGTCGTGGGTGTACAGGAGGGGACTGAGCACGCATCCCTGAGGGGCCCCCCGTGTTGAGCGTCAGCATGGTGGATGTGTTGTTGCCTTCACTCACCACGTTGGGGTGGCCCGTCAGGAAATCCAGGATCCAGTTGCAGAGGGAGGTGTTCAGTCCCAGGGTCTTTAGCTTAGTGATGAGCTTTGAGAGCACTATGGTATTGAATGCTGAGCTATAGTCAATGAACAGCATTCTCACGTTGGTGTTCCTTTTGTCCAGGTGGGAAAAGGCAGTGTGGTGTGCAATAGAGATTGTGTCATCTGTGAATCTGTTGGGGCGGTATGCGAATTGGAGTGGGTCTAGGGGCTCTGGGATAATGGTGTTGATATGAGCCATGACCAGCTTTTCAATGCATTTCATGGCTACGGGGCAGTAGTCATTTAGACAGGTTACCTTGGCGTTCTTACATGCTGACCAGACCGCTCGCGCGCATGTTGATTTTGTCCACCCACACCAGACGCGATCAGGACACGCAGGTTGAAATATCAAAACGAACTCTGAACCAACTATATTCATTTGGGGACAGGTCGAAAAACATTTATGGCAATTGTCGTGATGTGACTTTCATTCATGTGATGACTGTTATTTATCGAATCAACTATGTTTCATTGTTACAATTCATGTAACAATTAACTCATTAGGAATTTGGGGGACCACAGAATAAGTTGTTTATAGAGCTACCATCTCCCGAATTTAACTCTAACAGATCTATATGTTATATATCGATAACAGTCACTTATTAATCATTACCTCATATCAGTCTCATTCTGAACGTCGCATACTCCTTTGATCCGCAAGAACCCTGGCTTTACTTACGATTCAGCACTACACAAATTAGTTTAAAAAAAATGTTTAACTAAATAATAACACAGAATACATACACGCTTAATACCTGAGAAAAGGTCCTTAGCGCACTAACAACAGCATGACTGGTTGGTTATCAAAGGAAAGGGAGGGGTAGATAAGGAGGGAGAAAGGGACAAAGAGAGTCAAACATATCGTATATACATTTGGAAACTACGCTCACAGTAATCAGAATACTTAGCACCCCAACCACCGACTATTCAGAGAAGAATTCATGAATGCATTTACTTGTTTGTCTTTGTTCTTCTCTCTGTTGAACTCAATCACTCCTATAGGGAAGGTGTTGATGGGTGTAAGGCTCTGGTTCTCCACCAGTGGTCACAATGTCCACCAACTGGACTGTAATGTGGACCTCAATCATCTTTCAATCACCCACGTGGGTATATGCTCCTAAAAACCAATGAGGAGATGGGAGAGGCGGGACTTGCAGTGCGTCAAGCGTCACAAATAGAACCAAGTTCTATTTTAGCACCTGGCTACGCAGACGCTCGTTGATGCGCAATGATTGAATAATATGTATGAGTACATTTATTTTGCAATGCTCGCGCACGCGACGCTAGCGGTGTGCTCAGCATGTTAGGCACAGGGACTATAGTGGTGTGCTTGAAATATATAGGTATTACAGACTGGGTCAGAGAGAGTTTGATAATGTCAGTGAAGACACTTGCTAGCATGCTCTGAGTATGCGTCATGGTAATCAGTCTGGCCCTATGGCCTTGTGAATGCGTCACTGGTACTTCCTGTTTTAGTTTTTGCTTGTAAGCAGGAATCCGGAGGATAGACTTATGATCCGATTTTCCAAATGGAGGGCAGGGGATAGCTTTGTATGCGTCTCTGTGTGTGTAGTAAAGGTGATCTAGAGTTTGTGTCCCTCTATTTGCAAAGGTGACATGCTGGTAGAAATGAAGTAAAATTGATTTCCGTTTTCCTGCGTTAAATTCACCTGTCATTAGGTGTCATGTCCATTCTTGACCGCTCGGCTTAGATGACCGGTGTCATGACAGAGGTGGTGTACTGACATAACACCACTGGACAGCAACGTCCCTTTGTCAGGTGTCATAGCATGGTAGATTAAATGTCATAGTGTAACAACATTCATACTGTCAAATCATATATACAGTGGGGAAAAAAGTATTTAGTCAGCCACCAATTGTGCAAGTTCTCCCACTTAAAAAAATTAGAGAGGCCTGTAATTTTCATCATAGGTACACGTCAACTATGACAGACAAAATGAGGAAAAGAATTCCAGAAAATCACATTGTAGGATTTGTAATGAATTTATTTGCAAATTATGGTGGAAAATAAGTATTTGATCAATAACAAAAGTTTCTCAATACTTTGTTATATACCCTTTGTTGGCATTGACACAGGTCAAACGTTTTCTGTAAGTCTTCACAAGGTTTTCATACACTGTTGCTGGTATTTTTGGCCCATTCCTCCATGCAGATCTCCTCTAGAGCAGTGATGTTTTGGGGCTGTCGCTGGGCAACATGGACTTTCAACTCCCCCCAAAGATTTTCTATGGGGTTGAGATCTGGAGACTGGCTAGGCCACTCCAGGACCTTGAAATGCTTCTTACGAAGCCACTCCTTCGTTGCCCGGGCGGTGTGTTTGGGATCATTGTCATGCTGAAAGACCCAGCCACGTTTCATCTTCAATGCCCTTGCTGATGGAAGGAGGTTTTCACTCAAAATCTCACGATACATGGCCCCATTCATTCTTTCCTTTACACGGATCAGTCGTCCTGGTCCCTTTGCAGAAAAACAGCCCCAAAGCATGATGTTTCCACCCCCATGCTTCACAGTAGGTATGGTGTTCTTTGGATGCAACTCAGCATTCTTTGTCCTCCAAACACGACAAGTTGAGTTTTTACCAAAGAGTTATATTTTGGTTTCATCTGACCATATGACATTCTCCCAATCCTCTTCTGGATCATCCATATGCACTCTAGCAAACTTCAGACGGGCCTGGACATGTACTGGCTTAAGCAGGGGGACACGTCTGGCAATGCAGGATTTGAGTCCCTGGCGGCGTAGTGTGTTACTGATGGTAGGCTTTGTTACTTTGGTCCCAGCTCTCTGCAGGTCATTCACTAGGTCCCCCCGTGTGGTTCTGGGATTTTTGCTCACCGTTCTTGTGATCATTTTGACCCCACGGGGGTGAGATCTTGCGTGGAGCCCCAGATCGAGGGAGATTATCAGTGGTCTTGTATGTCTTCCATTTCCTAATAATTGCTCCCACAGTTGATTTCTTCAAACCAAGCTGCTTACCTATTGCAGATTCAGTCTTCCCAGCCTGGTGCAGGGTCTACAATTTTGTTTCTGGTGTCTTTTGACAGATCTTTGGTCTTGGCCATAGTGGAGTTTGGAGTGTGACTGTTTGAGGTTGTGGACAGGTGTCTTTTATACTGATAACAAGTTCAAACAGGTGCCATTAATACAGGTAACGAGTGGAGGACAGAGGAGCCTCTTAAATAAGAAGTTACAGGTCTGTGAGAGCCAGAGATCTTGCTTGTTTGTAGGTGACCAAATACTTATTTTCCACCATAATTTGCAAATAAATTCATAAAAAATCCTACAATGTGATTTTCTGGAATTATTTTTCTCAATTTGTCTGTCATAGTTGACGTGTACCTATGATGAAAATTACAGGCCTCTCTCATCTTTTTAAGTGGGAGAACTTGCACAATTGGTGGCTGACTAAATACTTTTTTCCCCCACTGTATATATTTTTATTATTATTATGGGGTGGATTCGTTTTGGCTCCCCCAGTGCCCCGGGTCGGCAGAGATTTAACTTTAGGTCTCAAATGTGCAAACTCTGCCCACCCGGTGACCCCGGAGGGCTAAAACTAATGCATCCATTTATTTGGGTAGAAAAACAGATTTTCCAATGTGTCAGATAATTTTTATTAAAGGGATACTTCAGGATTTTGGCAATGAGGCCCTTTATCTACTTCATGAGCACTGATCCACAACTGGAAAATATGTTTAAAGGACCCCCGCGTGTAGTCTTCAGACGCGCCCCCAACATTAGTCAAATGGTGGTGAGGTCTGATCTTCCACCAGTGCCACGAAGTACCTCGCTCTGCACGCTGCTCAATGTAACAAATGTACAAATCTAACAACAGACTCATCAGGGTCTGCATCCCCGCTCGCCATAACTGCTAAATTATATTTTAATTGATGAATAAATGTGCATGAAGACCGGATAGAGAGCAGCAGGTGAGTGAGGGCTGGTAGGGGATGTGGCTGGCTGATTTACAGCTGCCACACGTGATATGCGCATGAAAGTGAAGTGGATGTTATTGGACCTGTGCATACAAGAGACTGGCTGTTGCTTAAATTCAACTGAATTAATAAACATTTTGTAACAGGCGCCAGAAGGATCTTTAGATCGGTAGGGCTGACATTTGGTAGTATCGTATGAAACGGTATTACGGTATTCAGAAAATGTTGGTGTCATAAGTATCATGACGTTTTGGTACCGTGATATTACTGTGGTACAGGTATATTGTACAACACTAGGGGGAATGACTTAAATAACAGTGCAGTCAGAGAGGAACAAATAGCTTTGCACAGATTGTTTCTTAAAGCAGATCTAGTGACATTGGGCTCTGCAGTGATCTGAAAATCCCCAAACGAAAAACATGCTCATCCCCCCTACTTTTTGGAAGAACGGCAACTAATCAGTCAGTCCTCCGTTCTAAAAAATACTGAATCTTAGAAGCGGATTCCTAATGGAATCGAATCATGACACTCAGAAATAGGAGTCGACACCGGGAGTCGACATGCAAGGAATCGAGGACTCTCCACCACTATGTCATCGTCGTTAACAGTTGGAAAAATGCTAGAGAAAAGCAAGCGAAGTCCTGTATGGCAATACTTTGAGAAGTTAAATGAGAAGGAAATGCTAACTTTGCAAGGTGGAATTGAGGTACAGCAATGGTATTACAGGTGCAATGCTTAACCACCTGAAAGGGATGCACAGTGAGACCCAAACTGTTGCTGGCAGCAGTGCAGCTGCATTGTGAATTCCTGTAGATTTGTAGGAATTCTTCTTATCGTTTTAACGAAAAACCGTAAAAAAAAAGCAGTTTAAACATTATAATTTTTTCCCAATTTGTCACATCCCAAAATCTGAGATTTTGTATTTACTTCAGTTATCTATGATTCATAAGGCAATTCCCCTTACTGGCGAGAGTGGCTTGTAAGTGCTTTGCAGAGACGAGGCTCACGACTGTCTCCCTCTACACGCATGCTTCAACTTAATGCAGCATGTGTGAGGGGGAATGGATTCACTACGCCATGACTGTGTGTTGTAGCATGTGATGTGATATCCTACCATTGCTGTTACCGACCCATCATCACTCCATTGAGATGTTCACATTGGGCATAATCTTTAGAAACTCATCATCCAAGATTCCCATTCATGTTAATACAGGATTTACACAATAATACAAAGCATGCCTGTGTACCCCAAATTTGAATTTCACCAATGGTTGCTCATTTTGAGTTGAGTTGTTAGAGCTGCTAGATTGTAGATGCCAATATAACCACATAGGCATTGGAGGTTTGTGGGGTTAGTACAGTGCATCTGAAGTACAGTGCCTTCGGAAAGTATTCAGACCCCTTGACTTTTTCCACATTTTGTTACGTTACAGCCTTATTCTAAAATAGATAAAATCGTTTTTTTTCCCTCATCAATGTACACACATAATGACAAAGCAAAAACGTTTATTATTTTTTGTACATTTATATCATCATAATTTTTTTTAGATCACATTTACATAAGTATTCAGACCCTTTACTCAGTACTTTGTTGAAGCACCATTGGCAGCGATTACAGCCTTGAGTCTTCTTGGGTATGACGCTACAAGCTTGGCACACCTGTATATGGGGAGCTTCTCCTATTCTTCTCTGCAGATCCTCTCAAGCTCTGTCAGGTTGGATGGGGAGTGTCGCTGCACAGCTATTTTAAGGTCTCTCCAGAGATGTTCGATCGTGTTCAAGTCCAGGCTCTGGCTGGGCCACTCAAGGACATTCAGAGACTTGTCCCGAAACCACTCCTGTGTTGTCTTGGCTGTGTGCTTAGGGTTGTTGTCCTGTTGGAAGGTGTACGTTCGCCCCAGTCTGAGGTCCTGAGCGCTCTGGAGCAGGTTTTCATCAAGGATCTCACTGTACTTTGCTCCGTTCATCTTTTCTTTGATCCTGACTAGTCTCCCAGTCCCTGCTGCTGAAAAACATCCCCACAGCATGATGCTGCCACCACCGTGCTTCTCTGTAGGGATGGTGCCAGGTTTCCTCCAGACGTGACGCTTGGCATTCAGGCCAAAGAGTTCAATCTTGGTTTCATCAGACCAGAGAATCAGTTTTTTCATGGTCTGAGAGCCTTTAGGTGCCTTTTGGCAAACTTGAAGTGGGCTGTCATGTGCCTTTTACTGAGGAGTGGCTTCCGTCTGGCCACTCTACCATAAATGACTGATTGGTGTAGTGCTGCAGAGATGGTTGTCCTTCTGGAAGGTTCTCCCATCTCCACAGAGGAACTCTGGAGCTCTGTCAGAGTGACCATCGGGTTCTTGGTCACCTCCCTGACCAAGGCCCTTCTCCCCCGATTGCTCAGTTTGGCCATGTGGCCAGCTCTAGGAAAAGTCTTGCTGGTTCCAAACTTCTTCCATTTAAGAATGATGGAGGCCTCTGTGTTCTTGGGGACCTTCAATGCTGCAGAAATGTTTTGGTACCCTTCCCCAGATTTGTGCCTCGACACAATCCTGTCTCTGAGCTCTACGGACAATTCCTTCGACCTCATGGTTTGGTTTTTGCTCTGACATGCACTGTCAACTGTGGGACCTTTATATAGACAGGTATGTGCCTTTCCAAATCATGTCCAATCAATTGAATTTACCACAGGTGGACTCCAATCAAGTTGTTGAATAATCTCAAGGATGATCAATGGAAACAGGATGCACCTGAGTCTCATAGCAAAAGGTCTGAGTGTGGCGAAAGGGGAAATTGCACAACCAAAGCTGAACCACCTGATGGCGAGAAAGCAAATTAATTTAGTCTAAACTGGATGTTCTGGCATAGAAATAGAATGAATAGAACGTCTTGGAAGCTCTAACCATGTCAATTTGACTGGTAAACTCATGGGTACACTCGCAATGGCTGCCTGGTATTGTGATGCAATAATTTCCATTGTAATTTGGAATGTTCTATCAACTGATGCTGGATTGCCATGGTCATTTAGAATGTTCATTCAGATGATGCTAACTCAACCAATGGAATGTATTTTTTGTCATGTCTGTTCAGTTGACTCAACAAACCACAGCACATATACTTCCTTCTTTTACTTCCTGGCATGGATACAATCAAAATGGCTGCCAGTCCACCCATTCTACCATCATTGACTTGAAAGGGGACATCGGTTCTATTCCTTCTATTTCTAAGTGTTCTGGTTGGGATGGCGTCCATGTAGACACAGCTCACCAGTTTAGTTTATGAGGATACCCATTAGCTACTGCACATGCAGCAGCTACTCATCCTGGGGTCCACATAAAATGTACAAATACATGACAAAGTACAGAACAGTAATAGACAAGAACAACATAAGATATTACATTAAATTAAAAATGTAAAAGATTTATATCTATGCATAGGAAAGACAGCAAGAGACAACAAAAATACTATTTACACACTTCATACACTGCTCAAAAAAATAAAGGGAACACTTAAACAACACAATGTAACTCCAAGTCAATCACACTTCTGTGAAATCAAACTGTCCACTTAGGAAGCAACACTGATTGACAATACATTTCACATGCTGTTGTGCAAATGGAATAGACAACAGGTGGAAATTATAGGCAATTAGCAAGACACCCCCAATAAAGGAGTGGTTCTGCAGGTGGTGACCACAGACCACTTCTCAGTTCCTATGCTTCCTGGCTGATGTTTTGGTCACTTTTGAATGCTGGCGGTGCTTTCACTCTAGTGGTAGCATGAGACGGAGTCTACAATCCACACAAGTGGCTCAGGTAGTGCAGCTCATCCAGGATGGCACATCAATGCGAGCTGTGGCAAGAAGGTTTGCTGTGTCTGTCAGCGTACTGTCCAGAGCATGGAGGCGCTACCAGGAGACAGGCCAGTACATCAGGAGACGTGGAGGAGGCCGTAGGAGGGTAACAACCCAGCAGCAGGACTGCTACCTCCGCCTTTGTGCAAGGAGGAGCAGGAGGAGCACTGCCAGAGCCCTGCAAAATGACCTCCAGCAGGCCACAAATGTGCATGTGTCTGCTCAAACGGTCAGAAACAGATTCCATGAGGGTGGTATGAGGGCCCGACGTCCACAGGTGGGGGTTGTGCTTACAGCCCAACACCGTGCAGGACGTTTGGCATTTGCCAGAGAACACCAAGATTGGCAAATTCGCCACTGGCGCCCTGTGCTCTTCACAGATTAAAGCAGGTTCACACTGATCACATGTGACAGACGTGACAGAGTCTGGAGACGCCGTGGAGAACGTTCTGCTGCCTGCAACATCCTCCAGCATGACCGGTTTGGCGGTGGGTCAGTCATGGTGTGGGGTGGCATTTCTTTGGGGGGCCGCACAGCCCTCCATGTGCTCGCCAGAGGTAGCCTGACTGCCATTAGGTACCGAGATGAGATCCTCAGACCCCTTGTGAGACCATATGCTGGTGCGGTTGGCCCTGGGTTCCTCCTAATGCAAGACAATGCTAGACCTCATGTGGCTGGAGTGTGTCAGCAGTTCCTGCAAGAGGAAGGCATTGATGCTATGGACTGGCCCGCCCGTTCCCCAGACCTGAATCCAATTGAGCACATCTGGGACATCATGTCTCGCTCCATCCACCAACGCCACGTTGCACCACAGACTGTCCAGGAGTTGGCTCAGGAGACCATCCCTCAACTCATCAGGAGCATGCCCAGGCGTTGTAGAGAGGCCATACAGGCACGTGGAGGCCACACACACTACTGAGCCTCATTTTGACTTGTTTTAAGGACATTACATCAAAGTTGGATCAGCCTGTAGTGTGGTTTTCCACTTTAATTTTGAGGGTGACTCCAAATCCAGAACTCCATGGGTTGATAAATTTGATTTCCATTGATCATTTTTGTGTGATTTTGTTGTCAGCACATTCAACTATGTAAAGAAAAAAGTATTTCATAAGATTATTTTATTCATTCAGATCTAGGATGTGTTATTTTAGTGTTCCCTTTATTTTTTTGAGCAGTGTATATACATATTCCTATTCTTATATACAGTACAGTTACATTTTATATTTAGAAAGAGGAGAGGCGCAGTGATACAATCTATTTCTTTTAAATCTGTTTTTTAAAGTTGAACTTGCTTTTTGTCTGAGTAACCTCTAGCAGCAGAGCATTCCACAATTACATGGCTCTATACATAACTGAGCGCCGCATTCAAATAGTTTTTGTTTTGGGTACCATGAAGAAACCTATAGTGGCGTGTATGGTGGGGTATGTATGTCTGTTTGAAGTGTATGCAAAGTGGTTAGGCATTTCCAACACAAATGTTTCTTAAAAAGACTAGAAGAGAAGTAGTCATTTTCCCCTCAACTCTCAACCATGAAAGACTATCATGCATGTTGTTGATGCTAGTTCTGTGTGTGCAGTTAAGGGAAAGGCGTGCTGCTTTGAGCCAGCTGCAGCTTTGCTAGGTCTTTCTTTACTGCATCTGACCATATTACCGGACAGTAATCAATATTTGACAAACTCAAAGCCTGAACAACTAGTACAGTTGATCTTTGTGTAAAAAACGCAAAACATAATTTTTATAACAGATATACCTCTCCCCATCTTCACAACAACTTTATCAATATGACTTGACCGTGATAACTGACCATCTAATGTTGCTCCAAGGAGTTCAGCTTCTTCAACTTGTTCAATGGTCACAACCTTTATGCACTACTCCAGTTGAGGTTTAGGTCTAAGAGAATGCTTTGAACCAAATACAATGCTTTTGATGTTAGATGTATTTAAGACCAGTTTATTGTTAATTAACCATTCTGACACTGACGGTAACTCCTTGCTAAGAGTCTGTGAGCACACTTGCTGTAGATGCTGATGTGTAGAGTGTGCAATCATCAGCATACATAGTCATTTTAGCTTCTTGTAAGACACGTGGAAAATCATTCGTAAAAATAGAGAAGAGTAACCACCCAAGGCAACTGCCCTGAGGGGTAGCGCACTGTATATATCTGATGTTAGAGAAGCTTCCATTGAATAATACTTTTGGAGTTCTATTGGATAAGTAACTCTCCAACCATGTGATGTAAAGCCATAACAAGAGTTTATTTCAATAACAAATTATGATCAATAGCATCAAAGGCTGCACTGAAATCTAACAATACAGCTCCAACTATCATCTTATTATCTGTTTATTTTAGCCTCTCTTTCATTAGATCTTCAATACACAAAAATAATGGTTCACTGTTCAATGTTGTCATTTCACTTCTCAGTTTGCCCACTTTACCGGTGAAATAGTCTTTGAAATGATTGGCTATATCAAAAGGTTCTGTTATAAATGACCCATCAACATCAATGAACGGTGGAGATGAATTGGGTTTTCTGCCCATAATATGCTCCAAAGTCTTTTCCCATTGTTTTTTTATCAAATTTATCTTGTTTATATACAGTACCAGTCAAAAGTTTGGACACACCTACTCATTCAAGGGTTTTTCTTTATTTGTACTATTTTTTACATTGTAGAATAATAGTGAAGACATCAAAACTATGAAATAACACATATGGAATCATGTAGTAACCAAAAAAGTGTTCAAACAAATCAAAATAACCACTACCGTTCAAAGGTTTGGGGTCCTTAGAAATGTCCTTGTTTTCGAAAGAAAAACAATTATTTTTGTCCATTTAAAATAACATCAAATTGATCAGAAATACAGTGTAGACATTGTTAATGTTGTAAATGGCTATTGTAGCTGGAAACGGCTGATTTCTAATGGAATATCTACATAAGCGTACAGAGGCCCATTATCAGCAACCATCAGTCCTGTGTTTACTACCAGTCAAAAGTTGTGCGGCCGCCACAAGTTGCTAGAGCGCGATGTTGACAAGGACATCCCAGCCGGCCAAACCCTCCCCTAACTCGGACGACGCTGGTCCAATTGTGCGCCACCTCATGGGTCTCCCGGTCGCAGGCCGGCTGACGGATCTGTAGTGACGCCTCTAGCACTGCGATGCAGTGCCTTAGTCCGCTGCTACACTCGGGAGGCTTAATAATTCTATTTCTGACAATAACAAAGGAGGAATGAATGGATTCTTTAGCAAATTATGTTCAGCAGATGCCTTATCTGGTTTAGCTCGGCTGCAACAGGGTGTCCTATTCTTCGTGCCACTTCTGCGTAGCTGTCTTGCTGTCCTGTTAGCATGGGAGGTAGTGGGGTGGGGGGGTGCTATCACTCTGGAAGGGGTCCGATGGTGCAGGGTGGAGCTGGCCTCTCTAGATGGGGCCTGGTGCTGTAGGGTCGAGCTGGCCTCTGGATGGGGCCTGGTGCTGTAGGGTCGAGCTGGCCTCTGGATGGGGCCTGGTGCTGTAGGGTCGAGCTGGCCTCTGGATGGGGCCTGGTTCTGTAGGGTCGAGCTGGCCTCTGGATGGGGCCTGGTGCTGTAGGGTCGAGCTGGCCTCTCTGGATGGTTCCTGTTGGGGCAGGGTAGAGCTGGCCCCTCTGACCAGTGTGGTCATGTGCTGATCAGACGTGTGACCTTTCCAATTGGCACCGTGATGTGACCACTCATGCCTACTGCGTCATCCCAGGGTGTCTGAAGTGGTGTAGGGTGAAGTTGCCTGTAGGTGCTGATCTGGGGTCAGTTTTGCATTTCCCCACTAATGTTTATGGTTAGGCTAGGGGGAGGGGAAGCTGATCCTAGAAACTTTATCCTGGATTGTCTAAAGTCTCCGTAGTGGATCCAAAAACCACAAATGGGCTTTGTGGTTAATGATCTTGCAAATGACCCCCAAAGCCTGTCTTGTGAGATGCATGCTGTACCATTCACACACACTTACTTTGTAGTCAGCAGAGTTCAATTCAACCAGGAATTGTATGCTGTTTGTCACGGTGTAGTAACACTTTGTCTATTGTCTGTCTGTCTATGTCAGTCTGTCCAGCGGAGCTGAGGAAGTTGGAGGGCCTGAAGACCATCGCTGTGACAACCAATGGTATGAACCTGGCGAGGCTGCAGCCCGAACTAAAGGAGGTCGGTTTGGACCTGCTCAACATCAGCCTGGACTCCCTGGTGCCGGCCAAGTTCGAGTTCATCGTCCGGCGGAATGGTAGGTAGAACCTGTGGGTTAGGAAACGTTGGACCTGTGGGTTACATAAATAGTAGCTGCCGGTAATCGTACACAGCTTAGCTTTGGTCATGTATGCAGTTGCCTGACGACTCAAACTGAATTACATGAATTCTTCCGCTGCTCTATCGTTCGCTACATAATACTTCCGTCTGAGACCATTTTAGTCGTTTGTGGTGACATAAAAATAAGGGGTGTTGTACAAAGCAAAGTAATCAGCGTTTGGATAATCTCAAATCAATCAGAGTATCAAAGCCAATGACACATTTTTTAAACAGCGCTTTACCCACGTGTTTCTTGGCTCCGGACCATCCCATTGGTTTCTAGGACCAATCAGGCGGTCTAGAGGTACTCCGATCCAATCGTCAGGGAGGTACTCCGATCCAGACTCATTGCAGAGAAGAAACTAACGTCCGTGGGCGTGGCGTGGTGTATTTGCCTGGGAGGAAGGGACAGATGGTCTAGACAGCCTTAAGAAGGAGAGCACACAGAAAAAGGAAGTCGGAGCCAAACCTCTTACAGTACACTGGGCTTTCACCTGTTGGGCTGATTGGTATCATTGTCCTGGGGGACATAGATAATGTGGGAGAGTTGTTCTACCTGTATGTCTCAATCTCCAGATGAGGTAAATGTATGTTGTTGTAAGTGACAACTGTATTCAAAACTCAACATCAAGTTCAGTGTTGGGATAGAGTTGCTTTACTTTTGTGGACTGGCTTTCATTTAAGCTTTCTTGAATTGGAATCCTTTTTGTGAAATTACTATTAGCGCTACGCATACTTATATTGATCAAGTATGAGGTGAGGGACACAAAACACATTTGCCATGGACAATGTAGGGTTTATTGATAAGATATTAAAGAAAGTCCACAACAAAATAACATTAAATATTTCATGCACATTTTGAGCTTTATTAAACGGATTAGCCTTATTCACCTCATGTAAGACACAATGAGCCTAAAAGCCAACATGCATAAAAGATTTGTCTAACCCTCAAGTAATACACAAAATATTTAACATCCTGATCAAATGACTCATGAGTCATAATAACAGCACTTGCATTATTTAATTAGTCCCAATAAATGTTTTAACCATCTGTATAACAGAAATGTTTGTGGCATAATTGGATTGAATTGTACGATTTTACTACATGTCACCCAAATATGTTCATGCACCATCAAGTGTACTGTAGAAGCTTTCCGCAACTTGAAATCCAAAATACTATTTATTGATGTTGATTAGGTTCCTATTTCGAAGAGCAAAAACCTCCTACTGCAAGTCAGTAAAAGCCCTCCCTTTGTAGTCAGTGCCTTTTCAAAATGTCCTTTCAAAACACAACTTGGATAAAACTGAGGCTTTCGGGCCAAATGTGCCCTTTCACTTGAATCCTCCTCTGTTTGACACCAATTAAAATGTGTAACATAGAGCTAGTAGGTAGAAGCGACGGCCCTTCCAATGTGAATCCATGGAATGGAGACTATCTAGCCTTCACATTCCCTCTGAGGGGTTGTCTGAATCAACACAGGAAGAGACATCTCTGGTAGCGCTTACCTTAGTAGTTTACATTGCATATGCATGTGCATAACCATGGTAGCAATTGAAAGGGAACAGTTTGGAAATTATGGGGAAATTATTAGCCCAAAGGTGAGGACACAACAGTTCACCTGACACAAGGCTGAATCCAAACACTGTTGATTATATGTACATTTTACATTTACTGTACTTTTTGCCACATTTGTTGATAACAAAATCTGAAAATACTCTGGATGCATTCAGTAACATAACAATATTCCTCAAATGTGGGGTAGGTGCAACATAAGACAAAACCATTACAGTGGTTTCAGTGAGAGGACTAACTGGTGTCTCCAAGTGGCCACACTCAGAGACACCAGTATCACTTGTAATTCACTCATCAACATCATTCCTCACAGTTATTTTTAAGACTAACTTTGTTATCTCTCAGCTCTTTACTTATTTTTTACAGTTCCTAAGTAATTTCAATGTACTTTTATGACTCAAAGAAGAGTCTTCAACTATAAGGTGCTTTTTTGAGCACTCCTAGCTGTGCCATTGAGGAACTAAAGCAAATACCCTTGTAGTTGTTTTGTTTGGAACACAACCATGCATCCCCGTCATCACACAACTACTTTTCTTGTTTACGCAATCCAAAAATTGTCAATTTATACAGTGAGGGAAAAAAGTATTTGATCCCCTGCTGATTTTGTACGTTTGCCCACTGACAAAGACATGATCAGTCTATAATTTGAATGGTAGGTTTATTTGAACAGTGAGAGACAGAATAACAACATAATCCAGAAAAACGCATGTCAAAAATGTTATTCATTGATTTGCATTTTAATGAGGGAAATAAGTATTTGACCCCTCTGCAAAACATGACTTAGTACTTGGTGGCAAAACCTTTGTTGGCAATCACAGAGGTCAGACGTTTCTTGTAGTTGGCCACCAGGTTTGCACACATCTCAGGAGGGATTTTGTCCCACTCCTCTTTGCAGATCTTCTCCAAGTCATTAAGGTTTCGAGGCTGACGTTTGGCAACTCGAACCTTCAGCTCCCTCCACAGATTTTCTATGGGATTAAGGTCTGGAGACTGGCTAGGCCACTCCAGGACCTTAATGTGCTTCTTCTTGAGCCACTCCTTTGTAGCCTTGGCCGTGTGTTTTGGGTCGTTGTAATGCTGGAATACCCATACACGACCCATTTTCAATGCCTTGACTGAGGGAAGGATGTTCTCACCCAAGATTTGACCGTACATGGCCCCGTCCATCGTCCCTTTGATGCGGTGAAGTTGTCCTGTCCCCTTAGCAGAAAAACACCCCCAAAGCATAATGTTTCCACCTCCATGTTTGACGGTGGGGATGGTGTTCTTGGGGTCATAGGCAGCATTCCTCCTCCTCCAAACACGGCGAGTTGAGTTGATGCCAAATAGCTCGATTTTGGTCTCATCTGACTACAGCACTTTCACCCAGTTCTCCTCTGAATCATTCAGATGTTCATTGGCAAACATCAGACCGGCCTGTATATGTGCTTTCTTTAGCAGGGGGACCTTGTGGGCGCTGCAGGATTTCAGTCCTTCACGGCGTAGTGTGTTACCAATTGTTTTCTTGGAGACTATGGTCGCAGCTGCCTTGAGATCATTGACAAGATTCTCCCGTGTAGTTCTGGGCTGATTCGTCACCGTTCTCATGATCATTGCAATTCCACGAGGTGAGATCTTGCATGGAGCCCCAGGCCGAGGGAGATTGACAGTTATTTTGTGTTTCTTCCATTTGCGAATAATCGCACCAACTGTTGACACCTTCTCACCAAGCTGCTTGGCGATGGTCTTGTAGCCCATTCCAGCCTTGTGTAGGTCTACAATCTTGTCCCTGACATCCTTGGAGAGCTCTTTGGTCTTGGCCATGGTGGAGAGTTTGGAATCTGATTGATTGATTGCTTCTGTGGACAGGTGTCTTTTCTACAGGTATCAAACTGAGATTAGGAGCACTCCCTTTAAGAGTGTGCTCCTAATCTCAGCTCGTTACCTGTATAAAAGACACCTTGGAGCCAGAAATCTTTCTGATTGAAAGGGGGTCAAATACTTATTTCCCTCATTAAAATGCAAATCAATTTATAACATTTTTGACATGCGTTTTTCTGGATTTTTTTGTTGTTATTCTGTCTCTCACTGTTCAAATAAACATACCATTAAAATTATAGACTGATAATTTCTTTGTAAGTGGGCAAACGTACAAAATCAGCAGGGGATCAAATACTTTTTTCACTCACTGTACAGTGCAGACAGACTTCTCCCCATCCTAGCTACTGTTGTATCAATATGTTTTGACCATGACAGTTTACAATCCAGGGTTACACCAAGCAGTTTAGTCTCCTCTACTTGCTCAATTTCCACATTATTCATTACAAGATTTAGTTGAGGTTTAGGGTTTAGTGAACGTTTTTGACATATTTAGGACTAACTTATTCCTTGCCACCCATTTTGAAACTAACTGCAGCTCTTTGTTAAGTGTAGCAGTCATTTCAGTCGCTGTGGTAGCTGACGTGTATAGTGTTGAGTCATCCGCATACATAGACACACTGGCTTTACTCAAAGCCAGTGGCATGTCATTGGTAAAGATTGAAAAAAGTAAGGGGCCTACACAGCTGCCCTGGGGAATTCCTGATTCTACCTGGATTTTGTTGGAGAGGCTTCCATTAAAGAACACCCTCTGTGTTCTGTTAGACAGGTAGCTCTTTATTCGCAATATAGCAGGGGGTGTAAAGCCATAACACATACGTTTTTCCAGCAACAGACTATGATCAATAATGTCAAAAGCCGCACTGAAGTCTAACAAAACAGCCCCCACAATATTTTTATCATCAATTTCACTCATCCAATCATCAATCATTTGTGTAAGTGCTGTGCTTGTTGAATATCCTTCCCTATAAGCGTGCTGAAAGTCTGTTGTCAATTTGTTTACTGTAAAATAGCATTGTATCTGGCCAAATAGTTTTTTCCAAAAGTTTACTAAGGGTTGGTAACAGGCTGTTTTTAGCCAGTTAAGGGGGCTTTACTATTCTTATGTAGGGGAATAACTTATGCTTCCCTTCAGGCCTGAGGGCACACACTTTCTAGTAGGCTTAAATTGAAGATATGGCAATTAGGAGTGGCAATATCGTCCGCTATTATCCTCAGTAATTTTCCATCTGCATTGTCAGACCCCCGGGGTGGCTTGTCATTGTTGATAGACAACAATATTTTTTTACCTCATCCACGCTTACTTTACGGAATTCAAAATTACAATGCTTGGCTTTAATAATTTGGTCAGACATACTTGGATGTGTAGTGTCAGTGTTTGTTGCTGGCATGTCATGCCTAAGTTTGCTAATCTTGCCAATGAAAAATTTTTTTAAAGTAGCTGGCAATAGCAGTGGGTTTTGTGATGAATGAGCCATCTGATTCAATGAATGATGGAGCAGAGTTTTCCTTTTTGCCCAATATTTCATTTAAGATGCTCCAAAGCTTTTTACTATCATTCTTTGTCATTTATCTTTGTTTCATAGTGTAGTTTCTTCTTCTTTTTATTAATTTTAGTCACATGATTTCTCAATTTGCAGTTCGTTTGCTAATCAGTTGTACAGCCAGATCTATTTGCCATCTCTTTTGCCTCATCCCTCTCAACCATACCATTTTTCAATTCCTCATCAATCCACAGGGATTTAACTGTTTTTACAGTCATTTTCTTAATGGGTGCATGCTTACTAGTAACTTGGATAAGCAATTTCATAAATGTGTCAAGTGCAGCGTATTGTTGCTCGTCATTACGCACCACAGACCAACAAATATTATTCCCATCAACAACATAGGAATCACTACAAAACGTATTGTATGACCTCTTATACACCATATTAGGCCTAGCCTTTGGTTTTCCTAGATATGGCTCCTATATTGTGATCACTACATCTGATGGATTTGGATACTGCTTTCAAATACATTTCTGCAGCATGACTAAAGATATGATCAATACATGTTGATTGATTTCATTCCTGTACTGTTTGTAACTACCCTGGTAGGTTGAATGATAACCCGAACCATGTTGCAGGCACTAGTTACATTTTGAAGCTTTCTCTTGAGTGGGCAGCCTAATGAAAGACAGTCAATATTTAAATCACCCAGGAAGTATACCTCTCTATTGATATCACATACATTATCAAGCATTTCACACATGTTATCCAGATACTGACTGTTAGCACTTGGTGGTCTATAGCAGCTTCCCACCAGAATGGGCTTTAGGTGAGGCAGGTGAACCTGTAGCCCTATTACTTCAACAGTATTTAACATGAGATCCTCTATAAACTTTACAGGAATGTGGTTCTGAATATAGACCTCAACACCACCCCTGTTGGCATTTCTGTCTTTTCTGTAAATGTTATAACCTTGTATTGCTACTACTGTATCATCAAAGGTATTATCTAAGTTGGTTTAAGATATTGTCAGAATATCAATGTCATTTGTTACTAGCAAATTATTGATTTCATGAACCTTGTTTCTTAAGCTACATATGTTAACGTCTGCTATTATTATCATCTGGGATGCTTGGTTATTTTGCTTGGTTATTTTTCTTGCTTTACTGGGAGCTTAGCAGAGGTATACATACTTGGGTTATTTCTATTAGTGCAGGATGAGCTGCACACAGTGGACTTCCTACTAGGGCACACCACCTCAGTGCTAACGTTATTACTCTGGTTCAGAGTCATATGATTACTGCATGTAATAGCTGTAGGATCAGCAGAGGTATTCCGGGCAGTAAGAGGGACATAAATTAGGTTATTTACATTGTGTCTTCCAATGTCCCTAGGATAATGTACATTTGCTGAAGCATTATGACAACTCAGTGATACAATGGTAGGGATTAAATGAGCTGTACTTGGGTCATTGATAAGTCATTGTCTCAATGCAGTTTTATAATGCTGTGAAAGTATCCAGGAACCTGAATTCAGACCCTTTACTCAGTACTTTGTTGAAGCACCTTTTGCAGCGAGTACAGCCTTGAGTGTTCTTTGGTATGATGCTACAAACTTGGCACACCTGTATTTAGGGAGTTTCTCCCATTCTCGGCAGATCCTCTCAAGCTCTGACAGGTTGGATGGGGAGCGTCACTGCACAGTTATTTTCAGGTCGGGTTCAATCGGGTTCAAGTCCGGGCTCTGGCTAGGCAACTCAAGGACATTCAGAGACTTGTCCCGAAGACACTCCTGCGTTGTCTTGGCTGTGTGCTTAGGGTCGTTGTCCACTTGGAAGGTGAACCTCACCACAGTCTGAGGTCCTGAGCGCTCTGGAGCAGGTTTTCATCAATGATCTATCTGTACTTTGCTCCATTAATCTTTCCCTCGATCCTGACTAGTCTCCCAGTCCCTGCCGCTGAAAAACATCCCCACCACCATGCTTCACCGTAGGGATTGTGCCAGGTTTCCTCCAGACGTGACGCTTGGCATTCAGGCCAAAGAGCTCAGTCTTGGTTTCATCAGACCAGAGAATCTTGTTTCTCATGATCTGAGAGTCCTTTAGGATCCTTTTGGCTCCAAGCAGTCTGTCGTGTGCCTTTTTCCTGAGGAGTGGCTTCCGTCTGGCCACTCTACCATAAAGGCCTGATTGGTGGAGTGCTGCATAGATGGTTGTCCTTCTGGAAGGTTCTCCCATCTCCACAGAGGAACTCTTGAGCTCTGTCGGAGTGACCATAGGGTTCTTGGTCACCTCCCTGACCAAGGGCCTTCTCCCCCGATTCCTTCGACCTCATGGCTTGGTTTTTGCTCTGTGAACTGGGGGACCTTATATAGACAGGTGTGTGCCTTTCCAAATCATGTCCAATCAATTGAATTTACCACAGGTGGACTCCAATTAAGTTGTAGAAACATCTCAAGGATGATCAACAGAAACAGGATTCACCTGAGCTCAATTTCAAGTCTCATAGCAAAGTGTCTGAATACTTATGTAAATAAGGTATTTATTATTTTATTTTATTAAAACCTGTTTATGGCTTTGTCATTATGGGGTACTGCCTGTAGATTGATGAGGGGGAAAAAAATAACTTCATCCATTTTATAATAAGGCTGTAGCAAAATTTGAAAATGTCAAGGGCTCTGAATACTTTCCGAATGCACTGGATGTGTGAGTGTGTGGGTAGAGTCCAGTGCAAGAGATTCAGTGCAAAAAAGGGTATATGCAAATAGTCCGGGTAGCCATTTAATTAACTGTTCAGCAGTCTTATGGCTTGGGGGTAGAAGCTGCTCAGGATACTTTTGGTCCCAGACTTGGCGCTCCAGTACCGCTTGCCATGCGGTAGCAGACTGAACAGTCTTGTGTGGCTGGGGTCTTTTACAATTTTCCAGGCCTTCCTCTGACACCACCTGTTAGAGGTCCTGGATGGCAGGGAGATTGTCCCCAGTGATATACTGGGTCGTCCGCACCACCCTCTAGCACCTTGCCAAGCAGTTGCCATACTAAGTGGTGATGCAGCCAGTCGAGATGCTCTAAATGGTGCAGCTGTAAAACTTGTTGAGGATCTGAGGGCCCATGCCAAATCTCTTCAATCTCTTGAGGGAGAAGAGGTGTTGTCATGCCTTCTTCATGGTTGTGTTGGTGTGTGTGGACCATGTTAATTCATTAGTGATGTGGACACTGAGTAGCTTTCTGAGGTTTTATCGCTTGGATGTCACTGCTCCCAGTGTAGCCCACAATGTGTTTATGACTGGGACAGGGGAAATCCACTAGGCAGCATGCCATGTGCACAATTCCCGGACTCCAGCATTTGTCGGGGTCAAGTCTGGGTAGTCTGCCGTGGGCCGTTTCATTTAATATCCGTTGGGATCGGCTTGGGGTGTGATTTTATTCCCCCATATTATGTTGTACCGAAGTTGACTGACTGAAAGTGAATGTAATGTTATGACTATAACTACTGTTCCCTGGAGGAGGGAAAATAGGTACAACACCTATACCTCGTTTCCCTCCTTCAGGGAACAGTAGATAGTCATAACGTTACGTTTTGATCGCACACTTTTAGATTTCAAACAAGATGAAATTGTTACCTCTTTCATTTTCTCTCTCTCTCTGTTGGACATCCCCTGACTCATCTCTCCTTCCTTTAAATAATATCTCCAGAACCATGATCCTCATCAGTGGGTGGTGTGGCTGTAGATAACATTCACACACTCGCTTTCCCTCCCAGTCTTTGTCCTTCTCTCTCCTAATCTCGTACCCTCAGTCCATTTTGATTTGAATTTGATAAAGTGAACCCATAAAAATGTACTAGAGCACTAATATCATTTATTTTACTTCTATGAGTAAATTGGAAGTTTGTAAATTAACTAAAAAGCTGCATACCACAACCTATTGTGCTGGAGTGTGTAATGTCTGAAAAGGTATAAAGCCAAGGTAGGTGATTTACTGCCACCTGCAGTTATGGAATGTTCAGGAGTATAATTAATTGGCTAAACCATCCTGCTGACCTGGATAGAATTCTGTTATCCTTACTTAACTCATTAGCATGTCCCACCCAATTGACTACTTAAAAATGGTGAAAGCCCTCAATGGCGCTGCCCATGTTGTCAAAGAAGTGGACATTGAGATGTGCATCTCTATGAGTAGTGTTTTCAGCTACATCGTATTCTTCTGGCATGCAAAATGGGAAACATTGATCCTCTGCTTGGATAGAGGACTTTTTGACCTCTAAATCATGTGGTAACTTTTCAAATAAAATCACTAACACTGATTGAATTATAATAATGACAATGCATTACCATATTACAATGCTGTTTGACTGTATTTTAGAGTTGCCTTCCTAAACCTTCATCTTCATTTCCTCCCTGTCTCTCAGGCACCACACCTCAAAGGCCTCTGTCGCTGCCCAAGTCCAGAATCAGCCAGGGGTCCTCTCCCCCCCTCTCCTATATCCCACATCCTTCAGTCCTCACCTCAGCTATGGCCCTCCAACAGTACCACTCCAGAAGCGGGGGTGCCCAACCCAGTAAGGATGTATCGTGCCTTTCAGGCTACACTGTTTCAACAGTGCAGCCTGATGTCAGCTGCTCGGGAACCCACCAGTGTGGAAGGATCCCTCAGTGGTCCCATATTGTCAAAATAAGCCTTTACGGGGGTGCCACTGCCTCTAGTGTAGCCCCCCTCAGCAAATATGGGATCGGTGACTTACTGGCAACCCCCAGTTATCAAACCAAGGCTACTGGTTCTAACATGCGCACAAATGCATTGAGTCACAATGACACAGACTGCCTCAGGTACACACTTACCAGGGGTCCAAACTTAATAAAGAATGCCTCTACAAAGACCTCCGGGATTCCTTCCCTTTGCACACTACTGAGAAGCACTAAAACAGGGCCCCTCCTAGGCCAGCATAGCAAAAGGACATGCCACAGACAAACCTCCAGAGATGACCCCCAAGCCAAACTCAAACAACCCACACAGGAGCACTTGGGGGCGGACACAAATTCCTCTCACTACCCTAAGCCAGACAACCCCACCACCGCCCAACTGACACACACAGACGCCCAAGGCCGGGCCTCCATGGTGGATGTGGGCAGCAAGTCTCCCACACGGCGAAGTGCCACAGCCATAGCTACCGTTCATCTGGGCCTCACCACCTTCTGCCTGCTCCGGGACAACCAGTTAGCTAAGGGCGACGCGCTAGCTGTAGCGCAGCTAGCGGGAATCATGGCTGCCAAGCAGACCAGCGCCCTCATCCCGCTCTGCCACCCGCTGCCCTTAGACCACATCTCCGTCACCTTCGACCTCGACGCCAGCCGACTTGCAGCCATTGTCATGGCGACTGCCCGCACCACGGGCCGCACCGGCGTGGAGATGGAGGCACTGACGGCGGTCACGGTGGCGGCTTTGACGCTTTACGACATGTGCAAGGCGGTGAGTCACGACATCACCATCAAGGACGTCAAGCTGGTCAGCAAGACAGGCGGGAAGAGGGACTTCCACCGTGAACCGTGACCTCTAACCCCTGCCCGGAACCTGATCGCCACATAACCGGTTTGGGACTCAATACCATTTTTTATTTAGATAGGTTTAACTCAGGAGGTGAATTGAAAACTACACTTCCTGATTTGACTGAAATGGAATCGAGCCCCCAACCCTGCATGGTATATCTCTTTTCCAACCCCCTAATCTCTGATAACCTTTGTGAGAGCATCAAGAAATGCCTCACTGTAAGGCCTCCACTGATGAAGTTCCATAGCCTATATGAATAAAATCAGCGTGCCGATAGCACTGTCTGCCTGGTAGGCCGTGCCACGACTTGCTGATAGTATTGGTTCTTCCATTGTACCAGATAACAGGGGTATGATCAGAAATGCTTACTCTGGCTATCTGTATTGTACATCTGTTAAATATCAGGTGCACACTCTCCCTTAACATATCAATTGTAGGAAATGTGAAATTGCAGCTTTGCTTTTGCTTTATAGTGTGTTTTTTATCTGGGGCTTCATTTATGAAATGTTCTTACCCACAGATTTAGATTGGGAATTGTGCGTACGTTGAAATCCATGACATTGATTAATTAACCTCGAACTTGATGTGAAAAAGTGATTCATTTGGATTTTGTATAAAATGGTGATTTATTAATGAAACATGTTTGTGTGATTCCCACACCTTTAACAATGCTTATACATTTGATAAATTGTCAATCCTTACATTTTTTGATGATTGTGTGCTGAAATTTAGTACAAAACTTAGCTAACTTTATAAATGAGACCCCTTGTATGTACTAAGAAATAGTGTTAAAATGGTAATTACGTAATAATTACTAAGTAACAACTGATCCAATATGAATTGTACTGTATTAGTTGTACCAGAAATAACTAGTTTGTTAGTGAATACCAGGTGGAAATGACAACAATATCAGGTAAGTACATGGTAAATACAGTGCCTTCAAAAAGTATTCAGACCCCTTGACTTTTTTCCAAATTTTGTTAGGTTACAGCCATCATCTGAAATTGATTAAATCTACACACAATATCCCATTATGGCAAAGCAGAAACAGATTTTTAGAAATGTTTGCTAATTTATTAAAAATACTAAACGGAAATATCACATTTACATAAGTATTCAGACACTTTACTCAGTACTTTGTTGAAGCAACTTTGGCATCGATTATAGCCTCAAGTCTTCTTGGGTATGATGCTACAAGCTAGGCACACCTGTATTTGTGGAGTTTCTCCCATTCTTCTCTGCAGATCCTCTCAAGCTCTGTCAGGTTGGATGGGGAGCGTTTATGCACAGCTATTTTCAGGTCTCTTCAGAGATAAAATTGTATTTGCCATATGCGCCGAATACAACAGGTGTAGACCTTACAGTGTAATGCTTACTTACAAGCCCTTAACAAACAATGCAGTTTTAAGAAAGAAAAAAAGTGATAAGTAAAAAATAAAAAGAGGGGGCACCGGTTAGTCGAGTTAATTGAGGTAATATGTACATGTGGATAGAGTTAAAGTGACTATGCATAGATAATAAACATAGTAGCAGCAGCGTAAAAGAGGGGGTGGGGTGACGGGGACAATGCAAATAGTCCGGGTAGCCATGATTAGCTGTTCACGAGTCTTATGGCTTGGGGGTAGAAGCTGTTAAGAAGCCTTTTGGACCTAGACTTGGCGCTCTGGTACCGCTTGCCGTGCGGTAGCAGAGAGAACAGTCTATGACTATGGTGACTGGAGTCTTTGACAATTTTTAGGGCCTTCCTCTGACACCGCCTGGTATAGAGGTCCTGGGTGGCAGGAAGCTTGGCCCCAGTGATGTACTGGGCCCTATGCGCTACCCTCTGTAGTGCCTTGCGGTCGGAGGCCGAGCAGTTGCCGTACCAGGTGGTGATGCAACCAGTCAGGATGCTCTCGATGGTGCAGCTGTAGATCTTTTTGAGGATCTGAGGACCCATGCCAAATCTTTTCAGTCTCCTAAGGGGGAATAGGCTTTGTCGTGCCCTCTTCACGACTGTCTTGGTGTGTTTGGACCATAATAGTTTGTTGGTGATGTGGACACCAAGGAACTTGAAGCTCTCAACCTGTTCCAACCTGTTCTCAACCTGTTCTGTTTATCTGTGAATTTACCAATGATATCAGGCCACACCCGGCCATGATTACAGACACCTGTGTGTGTCCTTTGACACTACATCAATTTGTGACCCGCAGTGTTTGTCACTATACCCTGATGAAGACAGCTTGTCTGTCGAAACGTTGGTTATTCGGTTATTAAATTATTGCATCTGAGCTCCTAGAGTGTGCAGCTCTCCTTTTCTTTTTCAGAACGATGAAAGATAACTCATTTTTGCGCATGTTTGTAATTAGCACAGCCAGACAGAACACCATATAGGCATGATGACAAACCTTAGTGAAAAACACGTTTTTTTGTTGTTGTTTTTTTATGCCTAGAGAAGTTCTGAGATTACTGTGTTGGTCGTTCGAAGTAAATAACACCATCAACCAAGTTTGTGGGTACGCTACCTAGCTGGTGGTATCTGCATTCTCTAAGAATGCTGGACTTTGTGGTTCCCTGTGAGCAGACGAATACACAGGAAGTCGAAACTTCCCGATTCTACCAGTGAAATGAAAATGTGCATGTTCTAGCTTCTGTTTTTGAAAATGTTTATGATGACAAAAATGTGATGGTGTTAATATAGTAATGACTATATGCCGTGGCAGAGCCAGGGTGAAATGTCCCTTTGTCTACAGAAATGACTACAGACCGAAATTGACATTTTATAATGGTAAAAGGAAACCTGGCAACAAGAAAAAGTCACTCTACAGAATTGCTATTGCCCAAATGAAGACGACCAAAAGTTAATTAATGACTTTATACTTGCCAACAAAGGGTATATAACAAAGTATTGAGAAACTTTTGTTATTGACCAAATACTTGTTTTCCACCATAATTTGCAAATAAATTCATTAAAAATCCTACAATGTGATTTTCTGGATTTTTTTTCTCAATTTGTCTGTCATAGTTGACGTGTACCTATGATGAAAATTACAGGCCTCTCTCATCTTTTTAAGTGGGATAACTTGCACAATTGATGGCTGACTAAATACTTTTTTCCCCCACTGTATATGGGGGGCGGGGGGGATTTTAACTGTGTGCGGGATACAACTTTAGACGAGTCATCAACTAAACTATATCCTCTTTCTAACATGTCTAACATGCTGAGTGTTGCAAAATAAATTTACACATACATGTTATTCAATCATTTCATCCGAACTGCTCGCTCGTGGTAACAAGGTTCTATTTTTGATGCTTTGACATGCTGCAAGTCCCACCTCTCCCATCTCCTCATTGGGTTTTAGGAGCATACTATATGCCCACATGGGGGATTGAAAGATTAACTGAGGTCCACACTCCAGTCCAGTTGGTGGTGGGAATGTACCTTAAAATTGGTTGCCAACCGCCACATAAAATCCAAAGAAGAAGACTGAAGGAGGAGAGATCACTAGAAACTAACTTAGTTTACCCTTTTATATGTGGATTAATTGTCAGAGTAGAGGACATTGTGCATTTCAGGTAAAATAACAACCCAATGTTTATATCCCAGAACAAATTAGCTAGCAACAGCAAGCTAGCTAGCTAAATTGCCATGCATGTTTCATGCGTTTCGACCTGTCCCCAAATTAATATAGTTGGTTCAGAGTTCGTTTTGATATTTCAACTTACGTGTCCTGATCGCTTCTGGTGTGGATGGACAAAATCAACATGCACGTGCGTGCCCGGTCTAGTCAGCATGTAAGGTATTAAATCCCAACATCGAAGAGATGGGTCTATGTGAACTTTGGAGATATAAACACCCAACTGAAAGATAACACTCCTATTACTCTCATGTCCACAACTTCTATTCAAGAATGGACTTTATTGTCAACTTTTCTTTATTTGACTGTGTTTCTTAATGTACCTTCCTAGAATAATTACAGACCATAGCCCATTGTCCTTCACATTTAAGCTTAAACCTCCTATGCCAATAACAAAGACATGGCAATTCAACACAATATTACTTGGAGATAAGGAGTTTACCTCATATCTCAGCACACAGGAAGACATGTTTTTGGAAATGAATGTAGATAATGAAGTTTCTTAACTGTTGTCAGGGAAGCTCTTAAAGTATACAGTATATGAGAGGTTGTATACTGTCTTACCCGTCACATAAGAAAAAGAAGACAATAAAGAATTAGAACAGGAAAAACACGATTTAGAAAGAAAACACAGCTTATATAGAAATGTTGACACCCTTCAACACTTGAACACTGAAGCTTGAATATAACATAAACACCCGCTCTGCAGAGATTGCTGTCCTGAAATCCAGGCTACAATATGTTGAGCAAGATGAAAGTGCAGGGAAAATGCTTGCTTAGCAAATTAAGAAAGAGGAGGAGGAACGTACCATCCACAGCATTAAAACTCCAGATGGTAGCATAACAATGGATTCTTCTGAAATTAACTCAGTCTTTAAAACATTTTCTCACAAACTGTACACAATACGAAAACAAAAGTTCAAAGAAAGATAGACAATTTCCTAAATATGGTCAATTGACCAATTTATAAGTGAACCAGAGAAAATTCATATGGATAGAAACATTTCCCTAGATCTCCTGGTAATAATGGATTCCCAGTGGAATTTTACAGACACTTTCGTCCCAAATTGCTATGTTTTTTATGCTCACAGCAGTTCTGGAGAAAATTGAACTTCCCTATGTTTGGCTACAATCACCCTACTTAAAAAGAAAGATCCATTGTTATTTGTATCCTTCCACCCAACATCACTTTTGAATGTGGATTATAAAATCAATGGGCATATTTGGCCATATTTGGTGGCAGTCTTAAAAAAAAAAAAGGTTTTGGTCTGGTATTTATTTCCTGGATTGAGCTATTGTATAAATCCCCCAAAGCAGCTATAAGAACAAATGAAAAATGTCTGATCCATTTAAGTTATCAAAAGAGACAAAACAGGGATGCCCTCTGTCCAGTTATTTGTTTGCTTTAGCCACGGAATCCCTAGCATCAATAACCAGACCCCATGGCTCAATCCGGGGAATAGATATTGGTGGAGAACAACATGTGCTATCATTGTATGCAGATTACATTTTACTGTATTTATCTGAACCAGAACATTCTCTGTAATTTATTTTTGCAACTGTTGGACACATGGTGCTGTATCAGGATCCAAAGAGAATTGGGAGAACATTTCTAATTATGATTTCAGTGGAAATGGACAAAGACACATATGAAATACCTGGGTGTATTGGTATCATGCAATTTAGAGGAGGCCTATAAAATCTCTCATTTACTAGATAAGATTGTATCTGATGTTCAGAGATGGAGAACTCTCCCTATTTCTATGTTAGGTAAGGTCAACATAATCAAAATTAATATATTACCAAGGTTGATGTATTTATTCCAAGCCTTACCAGTTTCAATTCCATCCAATTTATTTAAGAAAATAAATGCCCTACTCTCCAATTTTATTTGGAATGTAAAGATCTCAAGAGTCAAGTTTTAATGTTTTACACTTATAAAGCTGGAGGTGTTCAACTACCTCATATGAAAATGTATTACTGGGCCACAAAACAGCGTTCTCTTAAGCAATGGGCAGCAGACTATGCTTGTGCTTGGAGGAGTATTGAAGCCATAAATGTAATTAAAATATATTCACTACTTTGGGGGCGAGGCTTTAACGAAAAAATACAGAAAAATCAATTATTTTCAATTCAATTCCTATTTGGGAAAACGTACATTAATTCATGAAATGGAAGAACCCATATTGCCAAGCACCCCTATTTGGAACAACCCGACATTACCTCCAGCATTTAATGACAATGCCTTTTAATTCCTGGTTCCAAAGTGGCATCATGCATTTTGAGAATATGTGCTATATTTAGTATTTGGTATTTATTAGGATCCCCAATTAGCTGCTGCCGAGGCAGTGGCTACTCTTCCTGGGGTCCAAACAGGAAACAACACAACACATAAAATGCATAATATACATATATTATTTTACTGCATCACTCCACCAATCAGGCCTTTATGGTAGAGTGGCCAGACGGAAGCCACTCCTCAGTAAAAGGCACCTAAAGGACTCAGACCATGAGAAACAAGATTCTCTGGTCTGATTAAATCAAGATTGAACTCTGGCCTGAATGCCAAGTGTCACGTCTGGAGGTAACCCGGCACCATCCCTACGGTGAAGTATGGTGGTGGCAGCATCATGTTGTGGGGATGTCTTTCAGCGGCAGGGACTGGGAGACTAGTCAGGATCAAGGGAAAGATGAACGGAGCAAAGTACAGAGAGATCCTTGATGAAAACCTGCTCCAGAGCGCTCAGGACCTCAGACTGGGGCGAAGGTTCACCTTCCAACAGGACAACGACCCTAAGCACACAGCCAAGACAAAGGAGTGGCTTCGGGACAAGTCTCTGAATGTCCTTGAGTGGCCCAGCCAGAGCCCGGACTTGAACCCAATCGAACATCTCTGGAGAGACCTGAAAATTGCTGTGCAGCGACACTCCCCATCCAACCTGACAGAGCTTGAGAGGATCTGCAGAGAAGAATGGGAGAAACTCCCCAAATACAGGTGTGCCAAGCGTGTAGCATCATACCCAAGAAGACTCGAGGCTGTAATCGCTGCCAAATGTGCTTCAACAAAGTACTGAGTAAAGGTTATGAATACTTATGTAAATGTCTATTTCAGTTTTTTATTTTTAATACATTTGCTAAAATCTCTAAAAACATGTTTTTGCTTTGTCATAATGGGGTATTGTGTTTAGATTGATGAGCAAAATAAACTATTTAAACATTTACGTAATTTAGCAGACGCTCTTATCCAGAGCAACTTACAGGAGCAATTAGGGTTAAGTGCCTTGCTCAAGGGCACATCGACAGATTTTTTACCTAGTCGGCTCGGGGATAAGAACCAGCGACCTTTCGGTTACTGGCACAACGCTCTTACCCACTAAGCTACCTGCCATCCCAAACCATTTTAGAATAAGGCTGTAACGTAGCAAAATGTGGATAAAGTCTTAGGGGTCTGAATACATTCCGAATGCACTGTATGTCATTGGCACCAGTGGCACCATATGACACTAGAGCAATAACTATCGATCATATTGATCATGTTAGATTGAAATTATGCAGACGAACAATGTGAAATATCATGATTAGTATAGATCTGCATAATCACATAATGTTGCCCTATTATGTGGTCTGATCATTGTGAAAAGTGGATATATTATTTGGGAAAATTAGAAACCGGAAGTCCTGTGAATGTGTTTTGAAGTATTTTGGAATGCCAATGTTGAGTGTACCAACTGAGATTTAACTCATTTACACAAACAGATTCACAAAATAAAGTTCAAGAATCAAAGATGACTGCCATATACCAATACACTAACGCTGAAAATATTTATCAAATCTTAACATAAACCATTAGTCAAATGGACACCAGAATTGTAAATAAACTCAATACATTAAGTAATTACTTTAATAATGATTACCTGCTGCATTCAAAGATAACCAACCTACAGCACTAGACTAAACTTCACTTGCGTCATCCTTGTGGTATTGTGAGAGAAACATGGTAATGCTTTAATAATAGTAATATAATATAATATGCCATTTAGCAGACGCTTTTATCCAAAGCGACTTACAGTCATGTGTGCATACATTTTTGTGTATGGGTGGTCCCGGGGATCGAACCCACTACCCTGGCGTTATAAGCGCCGTGCTCTACCAGCTGAGCTACAGAGGACCACACTGATTGCACATAAAGGGTCGTTACTACATGCTTTGTTATCCAGTTGATATTTTATCCTTTCTGTCATCCAAAAATATTCATCCTAGTCCCAGATTCTGTTTCACAATGTTCTGTGTAAGCTCAGCACAATTCTGTCCTTGTCCCACATTAGGTCAGTCAGCACTAGATTTTAACCATAATGTATTACGCAGTACAAATAAAGCTGGTGACCATTTTACAAACATAACTTTATTTTTGTACTTAGACAATTTTAATACAGACAAACTCCCTGGGAAATGACAAGATATAAGTAAAGCATTGGTGAATAAAAAATACACAGAAAAATCATGCATTGCAATTCTAATTCTTTATAATTTGATTAATTTTACACTTTACACCCCAAGAAAAAATCTCTATCACAAGAAAAAGGTTCTGAGCAGTAATTACATTTTATCGAACCTCATCCTCCTTATATATTTGTTTTCCTTTATTCAGAAACGTTAGAATTTCAAATTATGGGGTACAGTTGAAGAGGGGAGAAAGTTGGAAAATGTCGCTCATGGAAATATGTGCATGTTAGACTGCAGCAATACCGCTGCGCTCCCGCACTGATTCACTCTATTTCCTTGGGGTCATAGAGGAACGAAGAGGAATCTCACCCTCCACCCAACCATCTGGACTTGATAGCATCTTTTCCCAAAGTTGAATTTCCTCATTGACAGATTCCATCCAGTCCACCTTTTTGCCATAGCTTTGTCCTGGAATCAAACAGAAAAGTACGGCATTGCATGAAAACAAGGATGAACTAAGGTAGCATCTCATTCTTTATGTTTTCAGTTTTTAACTATGTGTTCAGTGCTGCAGCCAAGGAAATCGATTACATTTTATAACTAATTGCCAAAACTACTATCACCGACATTTGTCAAGCATGAGTAAAGCACACATCATGACAAAATGGTGTTTAACAATCACCTGTGCCCAGACTGAGGCGTACCCCTCCCAGGAACTGATTGGAGAGTTTGTTGTGGTCCCACACAGTCAGCTCGCAGCAAGCCTCTCTGACCTCGCTGGCACGGAATCCGTCGTACACCATGGCGTGGTTATACACAGGCTCTTGGCTCTTCTTCACCACCCGCGTCTTCTGACGACTCTTCTTGCTTGTGTCAGGCAACATGTAACTGACAGAGAAAATGCTATCAAACCTTTATTGACCTTAAACTAGTTTTTTTATATATTATAAACTAAGTATGTGTTGTTTTCTATAGCGCATAAAAATGACACTAATGACTTAAGCATATGTTCTTTGAATGGTGCCCACTTGAACGTGTCCCTGCTTGCAAATATCTGTGCATCTGGATAGATAAGATATCATAAAAAGAAGAACATATTGATGAGTTCGTTAAGAAGCTGAGAAAAAAATGACTCTCGCTTACTAACTGTAGGGAACGAAGGAATTTCCAGGGTTAGCCATCCCTCATACAGTGGGGAAAAAAAGTATTTAGTCAGCCACCAATTGTGCAAGTTCTCACACTTAAAAAGATGAGAGAGGCCTGTAATTTTCATCATAGGTACATGTCAACTATGACAGACAAATTGAGCATTTTTTTTCCAGAAAATCACATTGTAGGATTTTTTATGCATTTATTTGCAAATTATGGTGGAAAATAAGTATTTGGTCACCTACAAACAAGCAAGATTTCTGGCTCTCACAGACCTGTAACTTCTTCTTTAAGAGGCTCCTCTGTCCTCCACTCGTTACCTGTATTAATGGCACCTGTTTGAACTTGTTATCAGTATAAAAGACACCTGTCCACAACCTCAAACAGTCACACTCCAAACTCCACTATGGCCAAGACCAAAGAGCTGTCAAAGGACACCAGAAACAAAATTGTAGACCTGCACCAGGCTGGGAAGACTGAATCTGCAATAGGTAAGCAGCTTGGTTTGAAGTAATCAACTGTGGGAGCAATTATTAGGAAATGGAAGACATACAAGACCACTGATAATCTCCCTCGATCTGGGGCTCCACGCAAGATCTCACCCCGTGGGGTCAAAATGATCACAAGAACGGTGAGCAAAAATCCCAGAACCACACGGGGGGACCTAGTGAATGACCTGCAGAGAGCTGGGACCAAAGTAACAAAGCCTACCATCAGTAACACACTACGCCGCCAGGGACTCAAATCCTGCAGTGCCAGACGTGTCCCCCCTGCTTAAGCCAGTACATGTCCAGGCCCGTCTGAAGTTTGCTAGAGTGCATTTAGATGATCCAGAAGAGGATTGGGAGAATGTCATATGGTCAGATGAAACCAAAATATGACTTTTTGGTAAAAACTCAACTCGTCGTGTTTGGAGGACAAAGAATGCTGAGTTGCATCCAAAGAACACCATACCTACTGTGAAGCATGGGGGTGGAAACATCATGCTTTGGGGCTGTTTTTCTGCAAAGGGACCAGGACGACTGATCCGTGTAAAGGAAAGAATGAATGGGGCCATGTATCGTGAGATTTTGAGTGAATTCCTCCTTCCATCAGCAAGGGCATTGAAGATGAAACGTGGCTGGGTCTTTCAGCATGACAATGATCCCAAACACACCGCCCGGAGTGGCTTCGTAAGAAGCATTTCAAGGTCCTGGAGTGGCCTAGCCAGTCTCCAGATCTCAACCCCAAAGAAAATCTTTGGAGGGAGTTGAAAGTCTGTGTTGCCCAGCGACAGCCCCAAAACATCACTGCTCTAGAGGAGATCTGCATGGAGGAATGGGCCAAAATACTAGCAACAGTGTGTGAAAACCTTGTGAAGACTTACAGAAAACGTTTGACCTGTGGCATTGCCAACAAAGGGTATATAACAAAGTATTGAGAAACTTTTGTTATTGACAAAATACTTATTTTCCACCATAATTTGCAAATAAATTCATTAAAAATCCTACAATGTGATTTTCTGGATTTTTTTTCCTCAATTTGTCTGTCATAGTTGACGTGTACATATGATGAAAATTACAGGCCTCTCTCATCTTTTTAAGTGGGAGAACTTGCACAATTGGTGTCTGACTAAATAATTGTTTTCCCCACTGTACGTCTAAAGATTAACAATGATGTTGAGTACAGTGGGAGTTTTTGAAAAATAGCTTTATAAATAAAAAGTTAGCAATGTATGGAGCTACGTGACATCAAAGAGGGCCAGCCTACTTTCTGGTAGAGAATGCAGTTATGTGTACTAAACCTGTCACCCATAATAAAACGTAGTGCACTATGGTAAACTGCATCTAATGGCTTTAGTGAAGTGGCAGCTGCATTCATATGGATGATGTCGCCATAGTCTAGGACCGGTAGGAATGTCGATTGAATGATCTGCTTTCTACTATTAGGTCAATCAGATTTTAGTTTTTTTGCACCTTACATGTGGAATAATCTCCAAAACTCTCTAAAATGTGATGATTTGGTGCCTCTAGGACAATTCAGACGGCTGATTGAGAAACTTTTTCCTGAAGAATGTATTTGTTTTCTATGATTGTGTTTTGTATCTCTATTGCTTTTCACATTGTATTGATGTGTATATTTTTGTAATTACAGGGCTAATCTGCAAAAGAGCCATTGGTCTCAGCATGTCTCCCTGTCAAAATAAAGGTTAAATACATTTTAAATTACATTTAAAGTATGAATTGAGACAAAATATGAAGAGCCACACAAACAAACACAAACGCACACAAGCTGACATTCGGGATGTTATGCCTCAAAGGCCATTCTATTAAACCTGTCTTCTGCTCACCACTTCACAAAGGAGTCGACACCCTGAGGCTTTAGCTTACGCAGCTCTCTGGCCTCCTTCAGCCACACATGGACCTCCCCTGAGTTAAGCCTGGCACCACCTGCAGTAAGAGGAGGCACAATATCCAATATTGATGATCAGAGAGCTAATTCAGTGTCCCACGTCTTTCAATATGTACTACATGACTATTGACTAATCTAGTATTTTTCAGTGGTTGGAACCTAAAGTATTTTCCAAACGGTTTGTTCTGAACAGAAACACTTTTTTTTGTTTCGTTCCACTGTTTCGACCGGTTTGAACCCCAAAAAAGTACTGGTTTATGTTGTTCCTTTCTGTTTATTTTTTAACCTGTGAAATCAACATTTATTGATGTGTATCCTATGGTGCAAGATGCAACTAAATTTTTGCAGGTGGGGAGAGAGCAAGAGAGGGTTGAGGAGGAGGCTTGAAGTGCTGGGCATTGTGTTATGAAATGCATTATATGAATTAGGTCCACAGAATTATACCTAGGAGGAGCAGCTTCTATGGAGGAACTTTGAATGTCCTTTGAGCTAGCTAGCTAACAAGCTTGTGTGCAGAGTGGCACCAGAATTCAAAACACCTCTTACCTTTTTGTAGCTAATAAATCCAATGTGAAACATGTTAACTAGGCCTATAGAATCCTTAGCATTGAAAAAGTTAATAAATTATTCTCAACCTAATTAAAAATCTCTCTCCCCATCCTCTGAATCAAGCTTGTAACGTCAGTACAGTAGCCTATGCTTTGGAGGGGGGAGGGGCAGGTAGCCTAAACACGCATAGGCAAAGATTTTCAGATTGCAGGAAAAGTTGATGAGTGACAGTGAGGGCTTTGCATATGCGCTTTGTTTTGCGGGACTAGAAAAAAATACCTGGAACATAAAATAACGTTATTAACCGGTTCCCATGTGTTTAAAATAACGGTTCTGTTCCGGAACCGTATGGATCACTTTTGTTCCAGGTTTTCGGTTCTGTTCCCTGAACTGGTTCCAACCCCTGCTTTTTTTTGTGCATTTTGTAGATCGTGAGATCGCTAGGGGAGGAAGGGGTTTAGTAGGAAAAATGAATAATTGTTTTATGACACTAATTGATTGAGTTCTGGAAAATGTGCACTACATGTTGTTGACTTGCCTAGTTAAATAAAGGTTAAATATACAGTACCAGTCAAAAGTTTGGACACACCTACTCATTCAAGGGTTTTACTTAATTTTTACTATTTTCTACATTGTGTAATAATAGTGAAAACATCAAAACTATGAAATAACACATATGGAATCATGTGCTAACCAAAAAGGTGTTAAACAAATCCACATTTATTTTATATTTGAGATTCTTGAAATAACCACCCTTTGCCTTGATGACAGCTTTGCACACTATTGGCATTCTCTCAACCAGTTTCACCTGGAATGCTTTTCCAACAGTCTTGATGGAGTTCCCACATATGCTGAGCACTTGTTGGCTGCTTTTCCTTCACTCTGTGGTCCGACTCATCCCAAACCATCTCAATTTGGTTGAGGTCGGGGGGTTGTGGAGGCCAGGTCATCTGATGCAGCACTCCATCACTCTCCTTCTTGGTAAAATAGCCCTTACAGAGCCTGGAGGTGTGTTGGGTCATTGTCCTGTTGAAAAACAAATGATAGTCCCACTAAGCCCAAACCAGATGGGATGGCGTATCGCTGCAGAACGCTGTGGTAGCCATGCTGGTTAAGTGTGCCTTGAATTCTAAATAAATCACAGACAGTGTCACCAGCGAAGCACCCCCACACCATAACACCTCCTCCTCCATGCTTTACGGTGGGAACCACACATGCGGAGATCATCCGTTCACCCACACGGTGTCTCATAAAGAAGCGGCGGTTGAAACCAAAAATCTCAAATTTGGACTCCAATTTGGACTCCAATTTCTCAGGCTGGTAACTCTAATGAACTTATCCTCTGCAGCAGAGGTAACTGTGGGTCTTCCATTCCTGTGGCGGTCCTCATGAGAGCTAGTTTCATCGTAGCGCTTCATGGTTTTCACGACTGCACCTGAAGAAACTTTCAAAGTTCTTGACATTTTCTGTATTGACTAACCTTCATGTCTTGTAATGATGGACTGTCGTTTCTCTTTGCTTATATGAGCTGTTCTTGCCATAATATGGACTTGGTATTTTACCAAATAGGGCTATCTTCTGTATACCCACCCTACCTTGACACAACACAACTGATTTTCTCAAACGCATTAAGAAGGAAAGAAATTCCACAAATTAACTTTCAAGAAGGCACACCTGTTAATTGAAATGCATTCCAGGTGACAACCTCATGAAGCTGGTTGAAAGAATGCCAAGAGTGTGCAAAGCTGTCATCAAGGCAAAGGGTGGCTATTTGAAGAATCTCAAATATATTTGGATTTGTTTAACACTTTTTTGGTTACTACATGATTCCATATGTGTTATTTCATAGTGTTGATGTCTTCACTATTATTCTACAATGTAGAAAATAGTAAAAATTAAGAAAAACCCTTGAATGAGTAGGTGTCCAAACTTTTGACTGGTACTGTATATATACAGTGAGGGAAAAAAGTATTTGATCCCCTGCTGATTTTGTACGTTTGCCCACTGACAAAGAAATGATCAGTCTATCATTTTAATGGTAGGTTTATTGGAACAGTGAGAGACAGAATAACAACAAAAAAATCCAGAAAAATGCATGTCAAAAATGTTATGAATTGATTTGCATTTTAATGAGGGAAATAAGTATTTGACCCCTCTGCTAAACATGACTTAGTACTTGGTGGCAAAACCCTTGTTGGCAATCACAGAGGTCAGACGTTTCTTGTAGTTGGCCACCAGGTTTGCACACATCTCAGGAGGGATTTTGTCCCACTCCTCTTTGCAGATCTTCTCCAAGTCATTAAGGTTTCGAGGCTGACGTTTGGCAACTCGAACCTTCAGCTCCCTCCACAGATTTTCTATGGGATTAAGGTCTAGAGATTGGCTAGGCCACTCCAGGACCTTAATGTGCTTCTTCTTGAGCCACTCCTTTGTTGACTTGGCCGTGTGTTTTGGGTCATTGTCAGGCAGGAATACCCATCCACAACCCATTTTCAATGCCCTGGCTGAGGGAAGGAGGTTCTCACCCAATATGTGATGGTACATGGCCCCGTCCATCGTCCCTTTGATGCGGTGAAGTTGTCCTGTCCCCTTAGCAGAAAAACACCCCCAAAGCATAATGTTTCCACCTCCATGTTTGATGGTGGGGATGGTGTTCTTGGGGTCATAGGCAGCATTCCTCCTCCTCCAAACACGGCGAGTTGAGTTGATGCCAAAGAGCTCCATTTTGGTCTCATCTGACCACAACACTTTCACCCAGTTCTCCTCTGAATCATTCAGATGTTCATTGGCAAACTTCAGACGGGCATGTATATGTGCTTTCTTGAGCAGGGGGACCTTGCAGGAGCTGCAGGATTTCTGTCCTTCACGGCGTAGTGTGTTACCAATTGTTTTCTTGGTAGCTGCCTTGAGATCATTGACAAGATCCTCCCGTGTAGTTCTGGGCTGATTTCTCACCGTTCTCATGATCATTGCAACTCTACGAGGTGAGATCTTGCATGGAGCCCCAGGCCGAGGGAGATTGACAGTTATTTTGTGTTTCTTCCATTTGCGAATAATCGCACCAACTGTTGTCACCTTCTCACCAAGCTGCTTGGCGATGGTCTTGTAGCCCATTCCAGCCTTGTGTAGGTCTACAATCTCGTCCCTGACATCATTGGAGAGCTCTTTGGTCTTGGCCATGGGGGAGAGTTTGGAATCTGATTGATTGATTGCTTCTGTGGACAGGTGACTTTTATACAGGTAACAAACTGAGATTAGGAGCACTCCCTTTAAGAGTGTGCTCCTAATCTCAGCTCGTTACCTGTATAAAAGACACCTGGGAGCCAGAAATCTTTCTGATTGAGAGGGGGTCAAATACTTATTTCCCTCATTAAAATGCAAATCAATTTATAACATTTTTGACATGCGTTTTTCTGGATTTTTTGTTGTTATTCTGTCTCTCACTGTTCAAATATACCTACCATTAAAATTATAGACTGATCATTTCTTTGTCAGTGGGCAAACGTACAAAATCAGCAGGGGATCAAATACTTTTTTCCCTCACTGTATATATATATATATATATATATATATATATTATGTTTTGAGTCAGTAAAGTTAGTTTAACATTTATTAGTTGTCACTATATTTCTATCATAACATAATGCTATCGCATGTACAAAAGAGACAGGCATATCATATTAGTACCTGTTGAGCCAGGGGGAATATATTTCAGTGCTACTGTCAACAGTCCATGATATTCAGGAGACTCCTGAACGCCAGGATTCTGCAAATAAAAACAAGTGGCTTGATGACTCAACACACAGGCATTTATAATTTGCAAAAGTTTTAAAGGAGTGTTGCTTTTACTGCTTTTTGTTTCCAAAGCATTTCCAAAACATACATCATATCAAATAGTTGTTCTTAATGTTTTGTGACAATTTTATGTTTGTATTGTGGGTGTGTCAGGTCGACAAACTAATCTATCCTTGGGGATCAATAAAGTATGAGCTCATCTCTTATTGCACATAGCATTTCATCTCTATATCAGGGCCGATGTTGGGAAGGGAGGGAGAGGTTGTGTCCAGCTGGGTTTTAACACATGATCTGCAATAATATTTGTGTTGTGGTTTATTTCCAAGAAACTCCTCCTTACCAAAGATCTGCTCAAGTCAGTGTTGGGTCAACTAAGCAGGCTGTTCAAGCAATTCAGAAAGTGAATTGAGATTTAACTGAAAATAATCATCTTTGAAAATAATGGTGCATTTTGTCATTCATTTAATTTAAAATCCACCTAAAAAGATGGCATTAAAAATGGGATTGACCTCAACGCCTGGTAGGCAATGTATACAGTAAAGGCTATTACTTGTATACAGTAAAGGCTATTTACCTTGGGCTGTAGGTTGTACCAGGTAAGGGTCTCATGCCCCCAGTCCCAGGTCTTCAGGTCAATCTCTACCTGTCCCAGAAAGACATTTCTTCCTCTGGAGTCATTGTGCCACACAGAAAGGTTCAGTGTCCTGCCTTTCAGATCATCCATCTTCATCTTGTACTGGCGAGGGGAATACAAAAAAACAGTATTACACAAAAAAATGAAAGAAAATATTGTTAATTGTTAATCATGTTTGCTTTTTAGGGGAGAGTTCCAGTGTTAAGAGGATAAGATGCATTCATAACATCTTGTAAATTCGTAAATACGAGGATATGATTGGGAAAAAATCAACATGAACGCCCGTCCAACTCGTAATTACTAGTGGGAAACTCGTTATCCCTGAGATCCGACTTCTAGCACATGATGAACTCAACTACTAAGGAAATAAACTTGGTAACAGCATTTTCGGCAGTTAAATGCAACAACAAACATTATCAAAATCAATCTATTGCATGGTTTTTGAACACTATAATTTGTTCACGAGCCTAATAGCTGTGCTTTTAGTTTATGGTTGACACAGCTTGTTTGCCTTTAGCCAATCTGCGTTCTCAATTAGCTCAAAGCATGTAAATGCACAAAACTCATCACCTTGCACTTTCACCACCCTATGAATTTCATCATAACTTACTTAATCTGAAGCCTGATAAACAGCATGTTTTCCCAACTAGTCGTGGTGGGAGGATGACACAACATGTTATAGAGTGATTCCAATTTTATTTAGATATGATGGTTATTATATAAATATTTGCGCATAAAAGCGTTTCCACCGATATTTCTTGCATAATTAATTTTACAGACACAAAAAGATCCCAGCGTATTTTGCTTTGTTGACATTGGGAAAGTTTACAGACAAATGTCCTGTTTCCATCAGAACTGTCATGACATCTTTTATCCGACATGTACAGTACTTTACTCGCACAAAAACATTGGATGGAAACCTGGTTAGTGTCGGTGACCAAACAGGTGTCAATACCGAATCAATCCCACTAGATGGCAACAGCAATGATAGGAATACACTGGTCACACTATATTAAAGTAATCTATTGCCATAGTGGTTTTGATTAGCTATTGACGTTCTAGTTATCTCAGAGACCAGGCTGAATAATTTGATTATGGATAAGGACATTGCCATTGCGGTCTTCAACATTTTCAGATGTGATAGCCAAAAAGTGGCTATTTATGTAAGATCTTCACTTATGGCATCATGCTCTCTTAGCATCTCTGTTGGTTATAAAAGTGGCCATGAGCCAAAATATGCAGAGGCTGTTGATTATTTAAAACCCTTTCTGGTATGTGAACTGGTTGTGTGAGTCGGACGCAAAGGACACCGGACCAGGCCCAAATCCCCGTCATTCGCATGTAGATGAGTTGCTGATACAGGGGACGCAGATTCTCGTGCCTTGTGAGAATTCATCGGCGAATGGGTAACCCACCTCTACCATCTGTCCTATTGGCCAACGTGCAATCATTTGAGAATAAACTGGATGAGCTCTCTTCGAGACTATCCTACCAACGGGACATTAGAAACTGTAATATATTATGTTTCACCGAGTCGTGGTTGAACAACATGGATAATATACAGTTGGCTGGGCTTTCCGTGCGTCGGCAAGACAGAACAGCTAGCTCTGGTAAGACAAGGGGTGGTGGTCTGTGTCTATTTGTCAATAACAGCTGGTGCGTGAAATCTGATATTAAAGAAGTCTCAATGTTTTGCTCGCCTGAGGTAGAGTATCTCATGACAAGCTGTACACAACACTATTTACCAAGAGCGTTTTAATCTATGTTTTTCGTGGCTGTCTATTTACCACCATAAAACGATGCTGGCACTAAGACCACACTCAAAGAGCTGTATAAGGCCATAAGAAAACAAGAAAATGCTTATCCAGAGGCGGCACTCCTACTCGCCGGGGACTTTAATGCAGGAAAACCTACATCCGTTTTACCTAATTTCTACCAGCATGTCACATGTGCAACCAAAGGAAAAAATAACTCTGGACCACGTTTACTCCACACACAGAGACACGTACAAAGCTTTCCCTCGCCCTCCATTTGGCAAATCTGACCATAATTATATCCTCCTGATTCCTGCTTACAAGCAAAAACTAAAGCAGGAAGCACCAGTGACTCGCTCAATACGGAAGTGGTCAGATGATGCGGATGCTAATCTACAGGACCGTTTTGCTAGCACAGACTGGAATATGTTCTGGGATTCATCCGATGGCATTGAGGAGTATACCACATCAGTCACCGCTTCATCAATAAGTGCATCGATGACGTCGTCCCCACAGTGACTGTACGTACATACACCAACCAGAAGCCATGGATTACAGGCAACATTCGCACTGAGCTAAAAGTTAGAGCTGCCGCTTTCAAGGAGCGGGACTCTAACCCGGATGCTTATAAGAAATCCCCCTATGCACTCCGACGATAAATCAAACAGGCAAAGCATCAATACAGGACTAAGATTTACGCTCGTCGGTTGTGGCAGGGCTTGCAAATTATTACGGACGACAAAGGGAAGTCCAGCTGCGAGCTGTCCAGTGACACAAGCCTACCAGACAAGCTAAATGACTTCTATGAGCGTTTCGAGGCAAGCAACACTGAAGCATGCATGAGAGCACCAGCTGTTCTGGACGACTGCGTGATCACGCTCTCCGTAGCCAATGTGAGTAAGACCTTTAAACAGGTCAACATTCACAAGGCCGCAGGGCCAGACGGATTACCAGGACGTGTGCTCAGAGCATGCGCTGACCAACTGTCAAGAATCTTCAGTGACATGTTCAACCTGTCCCTGACCGAGTCTGTAATACCTACATGTTTCAAGCAGACCATTATAGTCCCTGTGCCCAAGAACACCAAGTTGACCTGCCTAAATGACTACCGACCCGTAGCACTCACGTCTGTAGCCATGAAGTGCTTTGAATGGCTGGTCATGGCTCACATTAACACCATCATCCCAGAAACCCTAGACCCACTCCAATTCGCATACCGCCCCAACAGATCCACAGATGACACAATCTGTATTGCGCGCCACACTGCCCTTTCCCACCTGGACAAAGGAACACCTACGTGAGAATGCTGTTCATTGACTACATTTCAGCATTCAACACCATAGTGCCCTCAAAGCTCATCACTAAGCTAAGGACCCTGGGACTAAACACCTCCCTCTGCAACTGGATCCTGGACTTCCTGACGGGCCGCCCCCAGGTGGTAAGGGTAGGCAACAACACATCTGCCACGCTGATCCTCAACACGGTGGCCCCTCAGGAGTGTGTGCTTAGTTCCCACCCATGCATACCCCACAAGACATGCCACCAGAGGTCTCTTCATAATCCTCAAGTTCAGAACAGACTATGGGAGGCTACATAGAGCCATGACTACATGGAACTCTATAAATAATAATAATATGCCATTTAGCAGACACTTTTATCCAAAGCGACTTACAGTCATGTGTGCATACATTTTTACGTATGGGTGGTCCTGGGGATCGAACCCACTACCCTGGCATTACAAGCGCCATGCTCTACCAATTGAGCTACAGAGGACCACAACTCTATTCCACATCAGGTAACTGATGCAAGCAGTAGAAACTGATTTTAAAAAACAGATCAAAATCTACCTTATGGAACAGCAGGGACTGTGAAGAGACACACACACACACAAACACACACACACACACAGGTACAGACACATGCATACGCTCACAAATGTACATTGTAATGTTGTTGTATGGTGGTACTTTACATTTTGTGTTGTAGATATACAGTGAGGGAAAAAAGTATTTGATCCCCTGCTGATTTTGTACGTTTGCCCACTGACAAAGACATGATCAGTCTATAATTTTAATGGTAGGTTTATTTGAACAGTGAGAGACAGAATAACAACAACAAAATTCAGAAAAAAGCATGTCAAAAATTGTATGAATTGATTTGCATTTGAATGAGGGAAATGAGTATTTGACCCCTCTGAAAACATGACTTAGTACTTGGTGGCAAAACCCTTGTTGGCAATCACAGAGGTCAGACGTTTCTTGTAGTTGGCCACCAGGTTTGCACACATCTCAGGAGGGATTTTGTTCCACTCCTCTTTGCAGATCTTCTCCAAGTCATTAAGGTTTCGAGGCTGACGTTTGGCAACTCGAACCTCCAGCTCCCTCCACAGATGTCTATGGGATTAAGGTCTGGAGACTGGCTAGGCCACTCCAGGACCTTAATGTGCTTCTTCTTGAGCCACTCCTTTGTTGCCTTGGCCATGTGTTTTGGGTCATTGTCATGCTGGAATACCCATCCACGACCCATTTTCAATGCCCTGGCTGAGAGAAGGAGGTTCTCACCCAAGATTTGATGGTACATGGCCTCGTCCATCGTCCCTTTGATGTGGTGAAGTTGTCTTGTCGTCCCCTTAGCAGAAAAACACCCCCAAAGCATAATGTTTCCACCTCCATGTTTGACGGTGGGGATGGTGTTCTTAGGGTCATAGGCAGCATTCCTCCTCCTCCAAACACAGCGAGTTGAGTTGATGCCAAAGAGCTCCATTTTGGTCTCATCTGACCACAACACTTTCACCCAGTTCTACTCTGAATCATTCAGATGTTCATTGGCAAACTTCAGACGGCCCTGTATATGTGCTTTCTTGAGCAGGAGGACCTTGTGGGCGCTGCAGGATTTCAGTCCTTCACGGTGTAATGTGTTACCTATTGTTTTCTTGGTGACTATGGTCCCAGCTGCCTTGAGATCATTGACAAGATCCTCCCGTGTAGTTCTGGGCTGATTCCTTACCGTTCTCATGATCATTGCAACTCCACGAGGTGAGATCTTGCATGGAGCCCCAGGCCGAGGGAGATTGACAGTTATTTTGTGTTTCTTCCATTTGCGAATAATCGCACCAACTGTTGTCACCTTCTCACCAAGCTGCTTGGCGATGGTCTTGTAGCCCATTCCAGCCTTGTGTAGGTCTACAATCTTGTCCCTGACATCATTGGAGAGCTCTTTGGTCTTGGCCATGGGGGAGAGTTTGGAATCTGATTGATTGATTGCTTCTGTGGACAGGTGTCTTTTATACAGGTAATCACAGCTCATTCCCTGTATAAAAGACACCTGGGAGCCAGAAATCTTTCTGATTGAGAGGGGGTAAAATACTTATTTCCCTCATTAAAATACAAATCAATTTATAATATTTTTGACATGCGTTTTTCTGTATTTTGTTGTTGTTATTCTCTCTCACAGTTCAAATAAACCTACCATTACAATTATAGACTGATCATTTATTTGTCAGTGGGCAAACGTACAAAATCAGCAGGGGATCAAATACTTTTTTCCCTCACTGTAGCTTACATTGGATTTTTCATCATCTTTTGGTTGAAAAGGTAAAATGTTACAACTCTGAAATTCAGGTAACAACATTTTCTCTGAGTTTCCCACTTCTAATTATGATTTGGGCGGTGGTTCAAGCGAAACTTCTCAGTCGGAACTCCAAACTTCTGATAACCGATAGCATGTGAACACCCCAAAAGCACCCTGCCGTTATCTTCTATCCCTGGCCTGCCACTGGGCATAGACGTCAATTCAACATCTATTCCTTGTTGGTTAAACGTAATTTAATTGAAATGGCATGGAAACATTGTTGATTTAACCAATATGTGCCCAGTGGGCTGGTTTCATCAAACAATGTAATGCAGAACTGGACCAATACACACACGATGCAAAATAAAATATGTTTTGAATGAATGATTTAAGCAACTGTTTTGGCTACTTTTTCAACCACCAAGCACTGTATGCTATATTTTGTGTTAATTTGCCTGTGAAATAATAGAAGACAAATTAATGGATTAAGTTTAGTCTATTGTCACGTATTTATTAATGCACGGGACAAAGTGATGCTCGAAGACGCTGCTCGCACACAGCATCTCAACGGGTATAAAAGTTGCTGAGTCCTACCCTTACATTCCTAAAGGCTATACACTGATGATATTCTGTGTCAATATGTCCCAGTATAGTAAGTACAGTAAGTATATCAAAATGTATTTCCATTAGCTGAGGATGTCCTATTATTATTTTTGCTGAGTTGATAGACCCAACTGTTACATTTTAGAGCCAAATGTTTGATACATCTACCAAAGTCACAAAATCAAACAAATGATTACATTAAATTACTTTTATGACATTTGTATCTCATTGTTAGCCAAACTTCATATCACTGTCACTCTGCCTCTGAACATCACAGGGGAAACATACTTATATCATTGTGAGATTCATGGTTAGACCTTTACTTCACAGAATACCATTTGACTCTAGCACAAAGGTCAAGTACAGAGTAGTGTTTTTTTGTTTTGTTGTTTTACAATGTTATTACCCCTACTTAGAGGACTAGATGAAGGGTCATGGTGAAACATTTAGTTAAACAGTATTTTAGTGATTAAAAACCTGGCTAGATGTGCTACCCAACTCATTTAGAAAGAAGTCGGACTTGAACAAGTAGAGTCAAACAAAACAAAAAAACGTTATTCTTCCCTAGCAATTATTGTTTTCTAAAACACACAATGAATAAGTAATTAAATATTTATGTTGATAATGTCCTGAGCCTTATATGTTGGTGCATTAAAGCATAGGCTGCTGATGACAACCGAGCTGTGAGTGTCAGCAGACATTTAATTTGAAGTGAATTAACTTAATAATGGAACTTATTTTGGACTAATTTGATAATACCAGATGATTATGGTATGCACGCGTGACAATTAATTCACACATAACGTGAGAAGGTGCTATATTGGCCCCTTGAGGTGGTATGATCGAAGTGTGGGGTAGAAAAGAAATGCAGGACCCTAACTATGGGGGATATTGTCATATTCTTTTTTACATTTTAGTCATTTAGCAGACACTCTTATCCAGAGCGACTTACAGTTAGTGAGCGCATACATTTTTCATACTGGCCACCCGTGGGAATCGAACCCACAACCCTGGTGTTGCAAGTGCCATGCTCTACCAACTGAGCTACAGGAGGGCCATATCACTGTACACACGCATAACATCTGGTTCTGCACCAAATGTGCAAGCGTATTCCAGTCTCCCTAGCCCACACCATTGTGCCAGTTGCACACTTTGGGTGGGGAAACTCAGATTTGGTTGTAAATAAAGTAATTGTATTTGAATGGAAAATAAACAAAGACTTAAGCATAGGCCAAGAGATGCATACCTTTGCCAAGTACATGTTCATGCAAGAGTCATTAATAAAATATACAGAAAGCACTGTTACTGTAAAAGCATGATATATTAATTATTTTACATTTAAAATAGAAAAGGGGACTTGAAATGGTCAAACTTGCAATATAATATGTTCTTCCCCTAAAAACATAATGGTCATGGCTATTTTTCATTAAAGGGGAGGTTAACTAGGCCCAAGTCAATCAGTCTGAGATCAATGTAAATTTCAGTCATGGGATTTTTTCTGGCTTCAACTCCTGTCAATAGTATCTAAAATGTTACATCAGCATTTGTATCTGTTCAGTCTGGTCTTACCGAAAAATCCTGAGTGTTTGCTTTCCAATGACATCAGACATTTAAAACAAAAATATCCTTCTAACTTGTGACGAGGTAGCAAAGTAAAAGTGTGGCATCACAAATGTGGATATCAGTCTCACAACATGGTAAAACCTACTTTCAGTGTCTCTCCACCAAACACTGGGTTAATGGTGCGTTTCTTGATGGATGTCTTCTTCTTGCTATGGCGGGATTTGTCAGGGTGGAGGTAGGTCTTCACATATCTGCACAGGAGATAGGAGTTATGCTGTTAAAGGAGTAGTTCACTATTTTACAACTTCATGTTAGATGGTTCCTCACCCTGAAATTAGTCTATCGGCTAAAATAAACTGTACTCCACAGTTCAGTTTTCTTTAAAACAGCCACTACAAACTTCAGCCACAACAAGCTAACAATCAATGGATGTGATGGGGGCATGTGAGCATGTTTAAAAAAAATAACGTCAAAATCACCTGAAATCAATTCAAATCAACTCCATATTTGGTTTGATGTTACTTAAAGGTGATTTGGCTATTTTAAAAAATAATAACAGGCTCACATGCCCACATCACTTCCATTGATTGTTAGGTTGTAGTGGCTAAAGTTAGCTGAAGTTTGTAGCGGCTGTTTAAAAAACCATGGATTACAGTTTATCCTGGCCCATAGACTACTTTCAGGGTGAGGAACCATCTAACATCAAGTTGTAAAATAGTGAACTACTTATAGTATTGATGCCATGGGAGACAAGTCATCTTGTATTCTACACGGTAATGACCATAGCTTAAAGGACCTTACCCATTCTAACCCCTTAATATTTAAAATCTGCTGATCCAATACTCTACTAAATACTTATTATTTGGCTCATTAAAAAAATAATTTAAAAAACCTGGTGTAGGTTCTGGAAAGCCCAATTAAATATTTTTAGGCGACCCGACCAAATTCACGTAGAAATGTGAGTTATAGATCTGTAATTCTCATTGAAAGCAAGTATAAGAAGCGGTAGATTTGTTCCATGTGCACCATTTCTCGTTTTTGCGTCTTTTACTTGAGGTTTTGTACACCAGCTTCAAACAGCTGAAAATACAATATATTGGGTTATGGAAAATATATTTCACAGCGGATTAGATGGTACAATAATTATACTTAATAATTATACACTATACTTGCTTGTTTTGTCACATAAACTGAAATTAGGCGAACAATTAGAATTTTATCAACCAGGAAATGGCGGAGCGATTTCTGCATTGTGCATCTTTAACACCTGATTTAACTACTATAATATTGGTCTGAATTGGTGTGTGTGTGTGTGTTTGCACGCGTGCGTGGTGTGTTGAGCTTACGGGTTAGTGCACTGCTTGCGAGGGTTGGCGTAGGCCAGGTCCTGACACTGCTCCACTGTGACAATCAGCTCCTCTGCATTTCTGTACCTCAGCGAGAACTCCACTGCCCCCTGGACAGTCACACTCCCAAAGTCCCCCGCCTCACTGTACACACTCAGAAGACTGCCAGTGCGCTGACAAAAGAGGACAGGAGAGGGACATTTTCAAAGGTACTCATTTAGAGACAAAGCAAACTCTGTAGGCGTCATTTTGGAAATGGAAGGATTACCAAACACAACCATATTATGCCTCACTATCAGTATTTCACAACTTTTGGGGAAAAAGGCGGCCTAAATATATCATTTTTATGGGTTTTAAGTAATCATTGCATTAATTTAAAATGTGATGCAATTATGAACTGCAAACTCAAGAGCTGTGTCAAGTATTTGAAATGTCATACAGTATGATTGTATTTTTGCACAAATAACACCTTTGATGTTCAGAGAAAGGAAAAATAAAGATTAATAAAAATATATATATTTCCCGGGACAGCAAATATCTTGCTATTCAAGCCATATCTTCCAAAGCAACTACAGTATGTTGTTGTAAATGGTAGCTTTATGGTAACTGTCCATAAAACGGTCCTACCCCAGTGAGGTCCAAAGCATTGGAGTCATAACCTCTTCTAGCAGAGAAGTCAGACCCATAGCTGGAGACAGAGCTGTGGTCATCGTCTGAGTCCAGACCCTCATCCTGAAGAGAGTTAGAGTAGAAGCCAAGGAAGACATATGAAAGCCATCAGCCAGTGTGGGCATATATGTGTTCATATTCTTTCAAGAGTGCAACATTCTATGTATTTAGACAACTTACCTCCCATGAATGAAAGGCATCAGTTAGTGTGTGTGCGTGTACATCTTTTAAAGAGTGAAAACATCCATCTTTCTGGTTGTTTATATCAAGACTACTAAACTCCCACAAGTGAAAGACATTATTCAGAATATGTGCATAAACCGTTTAAGAATGCATTTATTAATCTGTTTTGTTGGAAATGTATTTTAACATCTAACCTCCCAGGTGTCCACAGGTGAAACAACCACTGAAGGGGGTTCCTGAGACACAGATGATTGTTCTAAACCAGAGTGAAAAAAAACCCACATAAGACAAAAACAACCTTTTGTAATTTGGTGTGATATCTATGCTTCCAGAATTGCCATGTGAACTTCCTTGATTGAAAACATGCTAAGTGTCAGATACAGCGCATTCGAGAATATTCAGACCACATGACCTTTTCCACATTTTGTTACGTTACAGCCTTATTCTAAAATTGATTAAATACCCCATAATGACAAAGCAAAAGAGTTATAGAAATGTTTGCACATTTATTACAAATAAAAAACTGAAATATCACATTTACATAAGCATTCAGACCATTTACTCAGTACTTTGTTGAAGCACCTTTGGCAGTGATTACAGCCTCGAGTCTTCTTGGGTATGACGCTACAAGATTGGCACACCTGTATTTGGGGAGTTTCTCCCATTCTTCTCTGCAGATCCTCTCAAGCTCTGTGAGGTTGGATGGGGAGCATCACTGCACAGCTATTTTCAGGTCTCTCGAGAGATGTTTGATCGGGTTCAAGTCAGGCTCTGGCTGGGCCACTCAAGGACATTCAGAGACTTGTCACCAAGCCACTCCTGTATTGTCTTGGCTGTGTGTTTAGGGTCATTGTCCTGCTGGAAGGTGAACCTTCGCCCCAGTCTGAGGTCCTGAGCACTCTGGAGCAGGTTTTCATCAAGGATCTCTCTGTACTTTGCTCCGTTCATCTTTCCCTCGATCCTGACAAGTCTCCCAGTCTCTGCCGCTGAAAAACATCCCCACAGCATGATGCTGCCACCACCATGCTTCACCGTAGGGATGGTGCCAGGTTTCCTCCAGACGGGACGCTCCAGACGTGACGCCTGTTCCTCTTGGCAAACTCCAAGAGGGCTCTCATGTGCCTTTTACTGAGGAGTGGATTCCGTCTGGCCACTCTACCATAAAGGCCTGATTGGTGGAGTGCTAGAGAGATGGTTGTCCTTCTGGAAGGTTCTCCCATCTCCAAAGAGGAACTCTGGAGATCTGTCAGAGTGACCATCGGGTTCTTGGTGACCTCCCTGTCCAAGGCCCTTCTCCCCCGATTGCTCAGTTTGGCCGGGCGGCCAGCTCTAGGAATAGTCTTGGTGGTTCCAAACTTCTTCCAGTTAAGAATGATGGAGGCCACTGTGTTCTTGGGGACCTTCAATGCTGCAGACATTTTTTGGTACCCTTCCCAAGATCTGTGCCTCGAAACAATCCTGTCTCGAAGCTCTACGGACAATTCCTTCGACCTCATGGCTTGGTTTTTGCTCTGACATGCACTGTCAACTGTGGGACCTTTATATAGACAGGTATGTGCCTTTCCAAATAATGTCCAATCAATTGAATTTACCACAAGTGAACACTCCAATCAAGTTATAGAAACATCTCAAGGATGATCAATGGAAACGGGATGCACATGAGCTCAATTTCAAGTCTCAAAGCAATGGGTCTGAATACTTATGTAAGTAAGGTATTTCTGTTTTTATTTTTAATACATTTGCAAACATTTCCAAAACCTGTTTTCGCTTTGTCATTATGGGGTATTGTGTGTAGATTGATGAGGAAATTGTTTTATTTAGTCAATTTTAGAATAAGGCTGTAACGTAACAAAATGTGGGGAAAAGGAAGGGGTCTGAATACTTACCGAAGGGCTACAATGGTGTGTCTTGATACTCCTCAAATGTCATAGCTTGAAGCTATGTTGCATACGAGGAAAACACTGTAAAGTACTTTCATTCTGAACCTCCTCTCTAACATTTTAATCACTTAGAGTTTACTTTCAATAGCAAGCACAAACATTTGTGAAGGCAAAGGATTTGAAATCACGAGATCAGGATTTAATTTAGTCTTGTTAGTTCAGCTAACAATGGCATTGCAAGATGTTGTGGCATGTGAAACTGAAAAATAATAGAGAGCTCCATGTCAAAGTTTAAACTGCAAAATAGAGAGACCCCTTACCTTCAGTGTCATCTGTCACTGGGGATTCAGAGGTATTGACCACTATTGTTGGAATTAGACATTTTCCAGTCTTCTGATTCACTTTTTGAAAGTCTCTATTTGGAGACAGCTTGGACTCTAAAGTATCCCTTTCCTTAAATATCTCTACCTCATCTCCATCTGCTGCTTTACTTAGTGATTCAGTAGACTTCTTTACATCCATCTGTTCTGGGAAATTAATCTGTTCTTGTTTCTTTTCTTCATCAAAATCTCTTGGAGAAACCCTATGGTCCATCTTTGTTACATGTTTCATGCCACCAACCATTTCAGTCTCTGAGAGATAATCATTTCTAAACTTCACTTTGTCCTCACCAGTGTCCTCCTCTGATGTATGGAGACTGCTAGAAATGATGACTTCATCTAGAAAATGAACAGCAAATGGAGGATATTCTTCTGAAGAAACTAGGTCCTTCTTGGGTCTGGCCTCTTTTATGACAGATGATTCATCCAAAGGAACATGTTTGTCTATGGTGAGTATATCCTGTGGTCCCTCTTGGAGCAAGTACTGAGGTTTCTCTACACATTTGAATGCCTCAATGGTAGGCAAAGGGTACTTTCTCTGAAGAGAGTTTGTGTCCTCAAATGATAGCGGTTCACTGTGGTTTTGGTCTGTTAGAAGTTCTTGGCTCTCTGTTGAAACATCTTGGTTTAGCCTAACAGATTCCAGCTCCAACATATCTTCATATTCAAGCTGAAATTGCACCTTCTGATACTTGACCTCTGAAGATGGCATGCTAGGAGGCTCCTCATGTTCTGAAACTTCATCATCAGGTCTCCTGTTGTTGAACTTATCTTCTGATCGGGTCAGACTGTCACCACTAGGTGGAGTCTCTGTGGTATTTGTCTTTCCAGAGGTAAAGTTAACCTCTTTTGGCTTTGGCCTTATGCGGCTGCTCTGTGCCCAGATCTCAAAAGATGGAGTAGTGAGAGACTCATTCCCTGAATGTTCAACATCAAAACCACTGGTGCTATCCTCTGACCTATTATGTGTGTCAACACTAGGCAATATCACTATTGTTTTAGTCGTTCCTATGGCCATCTCTACGTCTTTTGGCTCGGCCTCTATGAGGCTACTTTTCAACTCTGGTTGTGTCCATACATAGGGGTCTACATACATAACAGAGCTGTTCTTCTCTGGTTCATCATATATTTCAGGGGGAAACACCAGCTTTCTGCTAGACTTCTGATCCGCAATAGTGTCCAGGGATTTGGTTGTTGGTTTGGTTTGAGGGTCGGGACTAAATTCGTTGGTAGGACCGAGCTGAGACTCAAGAACGGCATTGGCAATATGAGCAGATTCTGTCTTCTTTTTTGGTCCAGGTTTCCTGTCTGGTGATTGGTGGACAGTGTCAGTTGTGCTAAAGTATGGCATCTCTTGGTTTGGAGATGTAAATGGGTTGGTACATTTTTCCTCACTAGCAGGCCCCTCATGAGATCTGTAGAGTGGATGTTTCCATTCAGGAACATCAACAACGGTGTTGTCTGTAATAAAGGATTAGTTCAGGTTTAGTTTACGGTTGGCCTGTCAGGATAGGGTTAGGTGGATCCTTCCACAGCTGCTAAATGTTTCTTACTCACCAATATCCACAGTGCTTTCCTCATTGTTAAGTTCCTGGTTAGCCTGAGGATCACAATTGCGGTATTATGTATCAACTCTTTGGTTAAAGTGAAAGAAAGTTTTGCCTCAAATAATAATGCAATAAAACAAACCTTTTCACGAAAAGCTGGGTTTAGGAAACGTGTGTCCGGTGTCTGGCTATGAATGGAAAAGAGAGATTGAAAGGATTTGTACTCAAACAATAAGAAAATAAGTACAGTGGGGAAAAAAAGTATTTAGTCAGCCACCAATTGTGCAAGTTCTCCCACTTAAAAAGATGAGAGGCCTGTAATTTTCATCATAGGTACACGTCAACTATGACAGACAAATTGAGAAATATTTTTCCAGAAAATCACATTGTAGGATTTTTTATGAATTTATTTGCAAATTATGGTGTAAAATAAGTATTTGGTCACCTACAAACAAGCAAGATTTCTGGCTCTCACAGACCTGTAACTTCTTCTTTAAGAGGCTCCTCTGTCCTCCACTCGTTACCTGTATTAATGGCACCTGTTTGAACTTGTTATCAGTATAAAAGACACCTGTCCACAACCTCAAACAGTCACACTCCAAACTCCACTATGGCCAAGACCAAAGAGCTGTCAAAGGACACCAGAAACAAAATTGTAGACCTGCACCAGGCTGGGAAAACTGAATCTGCAATAGGTAAGCAGCTTGGTTTGAAGAAATCAACTGTGGGAGCAATTATTAGGAAATGGAAGACATACAAGACCACTTATAATCTCCCTCGATCTGGGGCTCCACGCAAGATCTCACCCCGTGGGGGTCAAAATGATCACAAGAACGGTGAGCAAAAATCCCAGAACCACACGGGGGGACCTAGTGAATGACCTGCAGAGAGCTGGGACCAAAGTAACAAAGCCTACCATCAGTAACACACTACGCCGCCAGGGACTCAAATCCTGCAGTGCCAGACGTGTCCCCCTGCTTAAGCCAGTACATGTCCAGGCCCGTCTGAAGTTTGCTAGAGTGCATTTAGATGATCCAGAAGAGGATTGGGAGAATGTCATATGGTCAGATGAAACCAAAATAGAACTTTTTTGGTAAAAACTCAACTCGTCGTGTTTGGAGGACAAAGAATGCTGAGTTGCATCCAAAGAACACCATACCTACTGTGAAGCATGGGGGTGGAAACATCATGCTTTGGGGCTGTTTTTCTGCAAAGGGACCAGGACGACTGATCCGTGTAAAGGAAAGAATGAATGGGGCCATGTATCGTGAGATTTTGAGTGAATTCCTCCTTCCATCAGCAAGGGCATTGAAGATGAAACGTGGCTGGGTCTTTCAGCATGACAATGATCCCAAACACACCGCCCGGAGTGGCTTCGTAAGAAGCATTTCAAGGTCCTGGAGTGGCCTAGCCAGTCTCCAGATCTCAACCCCATAGAAAATCTTTGGAGGGAGTTGAAAGTCTGTGTTGCCCAGCGACAGCCCCAAAACATCACTGCTCTAGAGGTGATCTGCATGGAGGAATGGGCCAAAATACTAGCAACAGTGTGTGAAAACCTTGTGAAGACTTACAGAAAACGTTTGACCTGTGGCATTGCCAACAAAGGGTATATAACAAAGTATTGAGAAACTTTTGTTATTGACAAAATACTTATTTTACACCATAATTTGCAAATAAATTCATTAAAAATCCTACAATGTGATTTTCTGGATTTTTTTTCCTCAATTTGTCTGTCATAGTTGACGTGTACCTATGATGAAAATTACAGGCCTCTCTCATCTTTTTAAGTGGGAGAACTTGCACAATTGGTGGCTGACTAAATACTTTTTTCCCCCACTGTACTTAATGTGCATATACAGTACTTCATATGTCAGTGCAAGAATGAAAGATGCAGAACTCTTTTAAAAAAGTGTATCTTTGACTAAATTAAAATGCATGAATGAAAAATAGGTATTTCTTCAATAGCATCAAACGCTTCATGCAATTGTTGATAAGTCAAGTGTTCGAATTAGTGAGTTGCATGCATCAATACAGTAATAGAGTTCCGTGCACCGATACGGTAATTCCTTGCTTTCTATGCTAAAACTAATAATTTAGAGTTAAAAATAAATCTAATGGCCATCCGGACAGCTACTCGCTGTTTATTATCTATGCATAGTCACTTTACCCCTACCTACATGTACAAATTACCTCGACTAACCTGTAACCCCGCACATTGACTCGGTACCGGTACCCCCTGTATATAGCCTCGTTATTGTTATTTTATTGTGTTACTTTTTATTTTATTTTTTACTTTAGTTTATTTAGAAAATATTTTCTTAACTCTATTTCTTGAACTTCATTGTTGGTTAAGGGCTTGTAAGTAAGCATTTCACGGTAAGGTCTACACCTGTTGCTTTCGGCACGTGACAAATACAATTGGATTTGATTTGATTTGAAAACACCTTGCAACAGTAAAAGTTATTCTCTGGCATAGAAAAACCAGGCCATGAAGCATAATTATGTAATACCAACACAGAAGTCTTCGGAAGCTTTTATCGCAAGGAAAAGAGTTTGCTCTCATTACACTTTTCTCTTCTATTAGGAGATAGCAATTCACTGTTCAATGCTTAAGCCTCTGCAAAGTGTGTTTGTATTCCATGTGTGAGAAATCTATTGAAGGCTACTCTTAGAATAATCTTACAACTCAGACGTCTTGGTTTGAGGATCCTTATTCTCCTTTTCTCCTCCTTTGTTTTCTCTTTGTCCGACATCGCTGAAAGGACTAGTCCTAAAGGCTAAGAAGCAGACAATGATCACTCAGAATATTTATCTTCGGTCAGCCCATCCGTCTGTATGAATAATGTAACTACAGTCTTTATCCTTGTGGGAGATGACTGACAATGGGGATGAAGTCAGAATATAGAACATTTTCATTAATCTTTCATTGATTGAGAGTAATTATTTAACTGATTAATGGTAATCAGTACAAAATCTATACCTGTTGTCTTCTTCCTCCTCATTGAATACCTGAGAACTTCTGTCACATCCGACTGTCGTCCATAGCGACGAGTCCGGAGCTCTTCGAACCACTCCCCGGTCATGACTTTGAGCTTTTTAGGGTCAGGAATGGAGATTTGCAGACGACTGGCACCAATAGAGAATAATGCAGATGGAAAAGTGGTAAATGAAAAGCCTGATTATTTTAGTAAACTATTCCAACTAAAATGTTGGTCTCTCCTAACATGAATATACTGCATTGTAAATCTTCTGTAGATGTTTTATATGTTCAAACCACTTCTTAAATTTGGTCTGAAGGGCTAAATATAACAGATGAAGAGAACTAATTTCAAGCAATCTATACTGAACAAAAATATAAAACACAACATGCAACAATTAACCATTTTACTGAGTTACAGTTCATATAAGGAAATCAGTCAATTGAAAGAAATAAATTAGGTCCTAATCTATGGATTTCACATGACTGGTCAGGGCGCAGCCATGGGTGGGCCTGGGAGGGAATAGGCCCACCCAGTTGGGAGCCAGGCCCAGCCAATCAGAATGAGTTTTTCCCCACGAAAGGGCTTCAGTACAGACAGAAATACTCCTCGGTTTCATCAGCTGTCTGGGTGGTTGGTCTCAGATGATTTCGCAGGTGAGGAAGCCGGATGTGAAGGTCCTGGGCTGGCGTGTTACACATGGTCTGCGGTTGTGAGGCCGGTTGGACGTACTGCCAAATTCTCTAAAATGACGTTGGAGGCGGCTTATGGTAGATAAATTAACATTAAAGGCTCTGGCAACAACTCTGGTGGACATTCCTGCAGTCAGCATGCCAATTGCACACTCCCTCAAAACTTGAGACATCTGTGGCATTGTGTTGTGTGACAAAACTGGCCTTTTATTGTCCTCAGCACAATGATCATGCTGTGTAATGATCATGCTGTTTAATCAGCTTCTTGATATGCCACACCTGTCAGGTGGATATATTATATTGGCAAAGGATAAATGCTCAGTAACAGGGAGGTAAACAAATGTGTGAGTATGGAACATTTCTGGGACTTTTAATTTCAGCACATGAAACATAGGACCAACACTTTACATGTTGCGTATAATTCCAAAAATGTATTTAACTGCATTGAGATACACTATAAAGTGCATTCGGAAAGTATTCAGACACCTTGACTTTTTCCACATTTTGTTACGTTACAGCCTTATTTATATATATATTTTTAAAAAATCTCATCAATACCCCATAATGACAAAGCAAAAACAGCTTTTTAGAAATCTTTGCAAATTAAACAAAATAAATAAACAGAAATACTTTATTTACATAAGTATTCAGACCCTTTGCTATGAGACTCGAAATTGAGCTCAGGTGCATCCTGTTTCCATTGATCATCCTTGAGATGTTTCTACAACTTGATTGCTGTCCACCTGTGGTAAATTCAATTGTTTGAACATGATTTGGAAAGGCAAACACCTGTCTGTATAAGGTCCCACAGTTGACAGTGCATGTCAGCACAAAAACCAAGCCATGAGGTCGAAGGAATTGTCCTTAGAGCTCCGAGACAGCATTGTGTCGAGGCACAGATTTTGGGAAGGGTACCAAAAAATATCTGCAGCAATGAAGGTCCCCAAGAACACAGTGGCCTCCATCATTCTTAACTGGATGAAGTTTGGAACCATCAAGACTCTTCCTAGAGCTGGCCACCCGGCCAAACTGAGCAATTGGTGGAGAAGGGCCTTGGTCAGGGAGGTGAACAAGAACCTGATGGTCACTCTGTCAGAGTTACTCTTTGGAGATGCGAGAACCTTCCAGAAGGACAACCATCTCTGCAACACTCCACCAAATCAGGCCTTTATGGTAGAGTGGCCAGACGGAAGCCACATGACAGCCCGCTTGGATTTTGCCAAAAGGCACCTAAAGGAACAAGATTCTCTGGTTTGATGAAACCAAGATTGAACCCTTTGGCTTGAATGCCAAGTGCCACGTCTGGAGGAAACCTGCCACTATCCCTACGGTGAAGCATGGTGGTGGCAGCATCATGCTGTGGGGATGTTTTTCATTGGCAGGGATGGGGAGACTAGTCAGGATCGAGGGAAAGATGAACGGAGCAAAGTACAGAGAGATCCTTGCTGAAAACCTGCTCCAGAGCGCTCAGGACCTCAGACTGGGGCGAAGGTTCACCTTCCAACAGGATAACGACCCTAAGCACACAACACAGGAGTGGCTTCAGGACAAGTCTCTGAATGTCCTTGAGTGGCCCAGCCAGAGCCTGGACTTGAACCCGATCGAACATCTCCGGAGAGACCATGAAATAGCTGTGCAGCGACGCTCTCCATCCAACCTGACTGATCTTGAGAGGATCTGCAGAGAAGAATGGGAGAAACTCCCCAAATACAGGTGTGCCATGCTTGTAGCGTCATACACAAGAAGACTCGAGGCTGTAATCACTGCGAAAGGTGCTTCAACAAAGTACTGAGTAAAGGGTCTGAATACTTATGTAAATGTGATATTTCAGTTTTTTTATTTTTAAAACATTTGCAAAAATGTCTAAACTGTTTTTTCTTTGTCATTATGGGGTATTGTGTGTAGATTGAGGTGGGAAAAAAATTATGTAATACATTTTAGAATAAGGCTGTAACGTAACAAAATGTGGAAAAAGTCAAGTGGTATGAATACTTTCCCAATGCACTGTATATAAAAAAGTATGTGGACACCCCTTCAAATTAGTGGATTCGGCTATTTCAGCCACACCCGTTGCTGACAGGTGTATAAAACTGAACACACAGCCATGCAATCTCCATAGACAAACATTGTCAGTAGAAAGGCTCGTACTGAAGAGCTGAGTGACTTTCAACGTGGCACCGTCATAGGATGCCACCTTTCCAACAAGTCAGTTCGTCAAATTTCTGCCCTGCTAGAGCTGCCCCGGTCAACTGTAAGTGCTGTTATTGTGAAGTGGAAACGTCTAGGAGCAACAACGGCTCCGCCACGAAGTGGTAGGCCACACAAGCTGACAGAACGGGACGGCCGAGTGCTGAAGCGCGTGCCGCGCAAAAATCATCTGTCCTCAATTGCAACACTCACTACCAAGTTCCAAACTTTCTCTGGAAGCAACATCAACACAAGAACTGTTCGTCGGGAGCTTCATTAAATGGGTTTCCATGGACGAGCATCCTAAGATCCACATGCGCAATGCAAGCGTCGACTGGAGTGGTGTAAAGCTCGCCGCCATTGGACTCTGGAGCAGTGGAAACACGTTCTCTGGAATGATGAATCACGCTTCAACATCTGGCAGTCTGACGCTGTTTTTCATGGTTCGGGCAAGTCCCCTTAGTTCCAGTGAAGGGAAATCTTAACACTACAGCATACAATGACATTCTAGACCATTCTGTGCTTCCAACTTTGTGGCAACAGTTTAGCGAAAGCCCTTTCCTGTGTCAGCATGACAATGCCCCCGTGCACAAAGCGAGGTCCATACAGAAATGGTTTGTCGAGATCGGTGTGGAAGAACTTGACTGGCCTGCACAGAGCCCTGACTTCAACCACATTGAACATCTTTGGTATTAATTGGAACGCCGACTGCGAGCAAGGCCTAATCGCCCAACATCAGTGTACGATCTCACTAATGCTCTTGCGGCTGAATGGAAGTAAGTCCCCGCAACAATGTTCCAGTGGAAAGCCTTCCCAGAAGAGTGGAGGTTGTTATAACAGCAAAGGGGGGACCAACTCCATATTAATGCCCATGATTTTGGAATGAGATGTTCGACAAGCCGGTGTCCACATACTTTTGGTCATGTAGCATATGTCTAAAGCTCATGCGATGTCATTGCAAATTGTACAATTTGTTGTACAAGCACAACATTAACTACCATTAAATAGGGAATGTTCATTCTCAGAATGTATTCGACCCAACAACATCAAGATATTTACTGCCACCAAGGCCATAAATTAATTACCGTATGCGTCCAGTCTCTCGCTTCCTGAGGTCGTCAACTCGCTGAAGCACCTGTCGGATTGCCAATTCCTCATCTGTGGACAGATGACTCAGGTCCAGAAACTCCAATGAATCCTTTGTGGACTTCATCATGACATGAAGTTTATGTCAGTTTAACACTTGACGAGAAAAACACGTTTAGTTTTCCGTCTTCACACACCTGTGAACGTAAATAAAAAGGGTGCCAAACCGGTTAACCTAGTTTGAGGAAAGAGGAAAAACACATTGACTGATGAAAGGTTAAAGTATGCCATATATTCATTACATGTCCAAAAAATTATCTCAATGTAAAACAGCTAATCTATTGAGGGGGCACGCAGCCGCTGAGTTCCAACACATATACCAAAATGTTTGACTGAACTGGCAATGAATGATGTAATTATGTAAACAGTGAAAGGTCCTTTGTCAATAAGAGTGCCGTTAATGATTTACAGTGCAACGCCATTGTCCAGGGGAAAATGCTGTGGGCACTATGGGCACAGATGTTTTGTCAATAATGTCAAGATTTTAGAATCTAAGGAGAAGTAGAAAATGAATTAATTATCCAGTCTGTCTCCCAGCAGAATGAAAGCTATGGGCAACTCTGTATCAAGGCTTCACTAATGAACTTTTTCAGCAAACCTCTCCATTAACACTGAGAAGGGATTAGCCTTGTTGCAGAGTGAACACCTTAATGCTTGGGTAAATCATTGTCATTGCTTTATGAAAACCCAACCTCAAGGCATAATGGAATTGTGTACAGACAGACACACCTCATTCTTGTGGAAACATGCAAGTCATGTGTTCTGACACACCCTCACATACTGAAACTTGATACATTGACTTTTTCTAAGAAGGTGGAACAAATTATTTATTTATGATCATCCCATACACTGAGAATACAAACGTTAAGAACACCTGCTCTTTCCATGCCATAGACTGACCAGGTGAATCCAGGTGAAAGCTATGATCCCTTATTGATGTCACCTGTGAAATCCATTTCAATCAGTGTAGATAAAGAGGAGGAGACAGGTTAAAGAAGGATGTTTAAGCCTTGAGACAACTGAGACATGGATCGTGTAGGTGTGTCATTCAGAGGGTGAAAGGGCAAGACAAAAGATTTAAGTGCCTTTGAACGGACTGTGGTAGTACGTGCCAAGCGCACCAGTTTGAGTGTTTCAAAAACTGCAAAGCTGCTGGCTTTTTTATGATCAACAGTTTCCTGTGTGTTTCAAGAATGGTCCACCACCCAAAGGACATCCAGCCAACTTGACACAACTGTGGGAAGCGTTGGAGTTAACGTGGGCCAATGCTTTCAACACCTTGTAGTCCATGGCCTGACGAATTAAAGGCTGTTCTGAGGGCAAAAGGGGGTGCAAATCAATATAAAGAACGTGTTCCGACTGTTTTGTACACTCAGTGTATATATAGGCCTAGATGGTTTCAAGACAATAAATTGTATTTTATTTTCTTATTTTCTTATCTAGCTATTAGACATTGAGACACAATGATACCTGTACGTACGTATGTATGTATGTATGTATGGCTGTACAGTACTAGTCAAAAGTTTGGACACACCTACTCATTCCAGGGTTTTCCTTAATTTTACTATTTTCTACATGGTAGAATAATAGTGAAGACATCAAAACTATGAAATAACACATATGGAATCATATAGTAACCAAAAAAGTGATAGACAAATCAAAATATATTTTATATTTGAGATTCTTCAAATAGCCACCCTTTGCCTTGATGACAGCTTTGTACACGCTTGGCGTTCTCTCAACCAGCTTCACCTGGAATGCATTTCAATTAAAAGCTGTCCCTTCTTAAAAGTTAATTTGTGGAATTGATTTCCTTCTAAATGCGTTTGAGCCAATAAGTTGTGCTGTGACATGGAATACAGAAGATAGCCCTATTTGGTAGACCAAGTCCATATTATGGCAAGAACAGCTCAAATAAGCAAAGAGAAACAACAGTCCATCATTACTTTAAGACATGAAGGTCAGTCAATATGGAAAATTTCAAGGACGTTGAAAGGACTTTGAACGTTTCTTCAAGTGCAGTCGCAAAATTAATCAAGCGCTATGATGAAACTGGCTCTCATGAGGACCGCCACAGGAATGGAAGACCCAGAGTTACCTCTGCTGCAGAGGATAAGTTCATTAGAGTTACCAGCCTCAGAAATTGCAGCCCAAATAAATGCTTCACAGAGTTCAAGTAACAGACACATCTCAACATCAACTGTTCAGAGGGTACTGTGTGAATCAGGCCTCCATGGTCGAATTGCTGCAAAGAAACCACAACTAAAGGACAACAATAATAAGAAGAGACCTGCCAGGAAACATGAGCAATGGACATTAAAGCGGTGTAAATTTGAGATTTTTGGTTCCAACCGCCGTGTCTTTGTGAGACGTGGTGTGGGTGAACGGATGATCTCCGCATGTGTAGTTCCCACCGTAAAGTATGGGGGAGGAGGTGTTATGGTGTGGGGGTGCTTTGCTGGTGACACTGTCTGTGATTTAACTGGCATGGCTACCACAGCATTCTGCAGCGAAACGCCATCCCATCTGGTTTGGGCTTAGTGGGACTATCATTTGTTTTTTAACAGGACAATGACCCAACACACCTCCAGGCTGTGTAAGGGCTATTTTACCAAGAAGGAGAGTGATGGAGTGCTGCATCAGATGACCTGGCCTCCACAATTCCCTGACCTCATCCCAATTGAGATGGTTTGGGATGAGTCGGACGGCAGAGTGAAGGAAAAGTAGCCAACAAGTGCTCAGCATATGTAGGATCTCCTTCAAGACTGTTGGAAAAGCATTCCAGGTGAAGCTGGTTGAGAGAATGCCAAGAGTGTGCAAAGACGTCATCGAGGCAAAGGGTGGTTATTTGAAGAATCTCAAATATAAAATCTAGTTTGATTTGTTTAACACTTTTTTCTTTACTACATGATTCCATATGTGTTATTTCATCGTTTTGATTTCTTCACTATTATTCTACAATGTAAAAAATAGTACAAATAAATAAAAACCCTTGAATGAGTAGGTGTGTCCAAACTTTTGACTGGTAGTGTATGTAAGTTTGTACAGTTGAAGTCTGAAATGTACATATACTAAGGTTGGAGTCATTAAAACTAGTTTTTCAACCACTCCACACATTTCTTGTTTACAAACTATAGTTTTGGCAAATCGGTTAGGACATTTACGTTGTGCATGACACAAGTAATTTTTCCAACAATTGTTTACAGACAAATTATTTCACTTATAATTCACTGTATCGCAATTCCAGTGGGTCAGAAGTTTACATACACTAAGTTGACTGTGCCTTTAAACAGCTTGGAAAATTCCAGAAAATGATGTCATGGCTTTAGAAGCTTCTGATAGGCTAATTGACATCCTTTGAGTCAATTGGAGGTGTATCTGTGGATGTATTTCAAGGCCTACCTTCAAACTCAGTGCCTCTTTGTTTGACATCATGGGAAAATCAAAAGAAATCAGGCAAGACCTCAGAAAAAAAAAATGTAGACCTCGACAAGTCTGGTTCATTCTTGGGAGCAATTTCCAAACACCTGAAGGTACCACGTTCATCTGTACAAAAATAGTACGCAAGTATAAACTATGGTTTGCAACTGCACATGGGGACAAAGATTGTATTTTTTGAAGAAATGTCCTCTAGTCTGATTAAACAAAAATAGAACTGTTTGGCCATAATGACCATCGTTATGTTTGGAGGAAAAAGGGGAAGGCTTACAAGCCGAAGAACACCATCCCAACCGTGAAGCACGGGGGTAGCAGCATCATGCTGTGGAGGTGCTTTGCTGCAGGAGGGACTCGTGCACTTCACAAGATAGATGGCATCATGAGGAAAGGAAATTATGTGGATATATTGAAACAACACCTCAAGACATCAGTCAGGAAGTTAAAGCTTGGTCGCAAATGGACTATGACCCCAAGCATACTTCCAAAGTTGTGGCAAAATGGCTTAAGGACAACAAAGTCAAGGTATTGGAGTGGCCATCACAATGCCCTGACCTCAATCCTATAGAATATTTGTGGGCAGAACTGAAAAAGCATGTGCGAGCAAAGAGGCCTACAAACCTGACTCCGTTACACCAGCTCTGTCAGGAGGAATGACCCAAAATTCACCCAACTAATTGTGGGAAGCTTGTTAATGCTACCAAATACTAATTGAGTGTATGTAAACTTCTGACCCACTTGGAATGTGATGAACGAAATAAAAGCTGAAATAAATCATTTCTCTACTATTATTCTGACATTTCACATTCCTAAAATAAAGTGGTGATCCTAACTGACCTAAGACAGGGCATTTTTCACTAGGATGAAATGTCAGGAATTGTGAACAACTGAGTTTAAATGTATTTGGCTAAGGTGTATGTAATCTTCCGACTTCAACTGTATGTATATATGTGGTAGTACATATTAGGCTCGTTAAGATAGCGGAACCCTTTTTTGATGCTATAAGGCTAAGTTCATCGTTAGTCCCGTGTAGCTCAGTTGGTAGAGCATGGCGCTTGTAACGCCAGGGTTGTTGGTTCGATTCCCACGGGGGGCCAGTATGAAAAATGTATGCACTCACTAACTGTAAGTCGCTCTGGATAAGAGCGTCTGCTAAATGACTAAAATATAAATGTTAGAACCTTCAAACAAGCATTGTTAAATCTCCAAGCTGTTTCCCAAAAGCATTCTTACTAAAATTGCACTTGAAATGCCCGTTATTTACCGACTGCCTCACACCACTAGTAGAACTGCCAAGTGCATCGTTAGATGCTTGTTTTCCCCTTCTCGGTCACTTCATACACAAGATCTCTGCTATACATAGAATCAACATGTTTATCTGTCTCTGTGACAGGCAATAACTTCAGAATGAAGTTGACTACAAATACAAAGTTATCAATCTCTTTGCAATTGTTACAGACAAAATAACCATAAAAAGATGATTCAAATGAAAACTGAGATGAATGCATAAAAACATAAATACAGCATAGTCCTAGGCTACATAGCAGGGTTGGGGTCAATTCCATTTCAATTCCAGTCAATTCAGGAAGGACAATGAAATTCCAATTCCCATTCCAATTCTCTTTAGTGCTTTTCAATTAGGAACATTTGGAATTGGAATATGGTTTACTTTCTGATTTGACTAGAATTGAAACAGAACCCAACCCTGCTACATAGGCATATATATTTCAATCAATTTCATGTTCAATCAATTATATTTTGCTAATTGTATGCTGTCATTTTTTAAAAAATCAATTAACTTATTATATGCTCAAGCATTAGGCAGAATAAATAATTTGACAAATAATTTTGTATCAACAAAATATCAGGTACATTCATAATACATGCACAGACCTAGCAAGCAACATTAGATGCTATGCTAACTAATTCCACCATTTAAAAAAAAAATTAACGCTGTATGAAACCCACCTCATCCCTCACACCCGAGGCTAAGGTCTTTAATCTTTTGCGCAATATATTTTGTGATGTGCAATAATGTGCCAAATCTGTGATTTAATGCATTATTATAGGGTTAGCATTAGAATAAGCTGACTCAATCTTTCCAGCCCTATAGGTAATACTACTGTATCTCTCTAGGAGCTGATCAGTCATCAGTATTGTGGAATAATTATAATATTAAAGGTAAGATTTAAATGGAGAAAGCTGATCCGTGAGCAGTGCCGACTTTCTTCCGATCCTATCAGTATCGGCACATGCTCCAACGACACACTAAGTGAATGTTCTCGCTACGGGGTCTTTTGGGAAACGCATATGACATCTTCGGCCGTTATATAAACGATGCGTTGCTAAAACAACGTGTAAGCTTAAAGAGGAACTGAACCAAAAAAAGCAAATATCTGGTTGAAAATGGCTTATGAGGCATAGGTAGTAGTCATAAAAACAGTAAGGCCTGGCTGGCTGTCTGGTTAGCAGGTTGGTTTGCAGGTGCAGCGGGAGCTGCCAGTCACTCAATAGCGCCACGGGATGTGCCGGTACTACACTTTTGGCAGCTGCAGGGTTTTAAAATGGCGCATATTTTTTCTTTCCTGAAGAGATACAGTGTGACTGGACTTTGGACGTACGTTTTATTTGATTGAATGCTCTGCTAGTTAATCGATGCGAAGACATTTCAGTGGCTGTGTTTGCATGAATTGTCTGTAGAAAACGTTACGCTTACACGTTGAAATGTTTTACTTGAATGCGCTGGGCAAAGTTGCAATAATCACTGTGGCCTTGTTGCTAGGCTTAATGCTATCCATTGTAAACAATATGATAGCTAGCTAGCTAGCTATACGTTTTATTTATTAGCTATTCATGCTAGACGATCTCAATTTACACAACTTCCACATTATTAGAGCGATAGATAGATACTGCTTTGGATTTGAGTCATCTCTGTGCTATGGTAGATTGTAATCCTGTGATGTTAAGGGTATTATGAAAGTGTAATTTCTGGTGTAACTCTCCTGTCTTATCTGGCATCCTGTGTGATCTTAGGCATGCTCCCTCCAATTCCCCCAAGTACAGTGCAACCCCCTTTATCTCCAGAACAGCCTGAATTCTTCAGGGCATGGAAACATTGCTCAATTGGTATCAAGGGACCTAACGTGTGCCAGGAAAACATTCCCCACACCATTACACCCCCACCAACCTGTACCGTTGACACCATGCAGGCTGCGGCCATTGACTCATGCTGCTTAACCCAAATCCTGACTCTGCCATCAGCATGACACAACAGGAACCGGGATTCGTCGGACAAGGCAATGTTTTCCACTCCTCAATTGTCCAGTGTTGGTGATCACGTAGCCACTGGAGCCGCTTCTTCATATTTTTAGCTGATAGGAGTGGACCTGGTGTGGTCGTCTGCTGCAATAGCCCATCCGTGACAAGGACCGACAAGTTTTGCGTTCCGAGATGGCCTTCTGCACACCACAACGTTATTTGCCTGTTTGTGGTCCACCTGTTAGCTTGCAAGATTCTTGCCATTCTCCTTCGACCTCTCATAAACGAGCTGTTTTTGCACACAGGACTGCCGCTGACTTGATGTTTTTTGTTTGTCTTACCATTCTTGGTAAAGCCTAGACACTGTCGTGCTGAAAAGCCCAGGAGGTCGGCCATTTCTGAGATACTGGAACCACGCTTAAAGTCGTTTAGGTCACAAGTTCAATCGAACATTTGCTGAATGCCTTGATGCCTGTCAGCTTGACACATGACTCACTGTCTGTAGGAGCGAACCATTTTCATTAACGGGGTGGTGTACCTAATAAACTGTGTCTGTTCAACCGTTTACGTGGCCACTGAAAGGACTATGAGACATGAAAAATGCTTTAGGTTTTAACTCTATCTGAAGAGACCAAAACCAGACGATCTCTTGTGAGCTGGGTCAGGGTATGTGGCTCTGGACGTATGTGACGTACACACTACCTGACTAGCTGATTGAGACTTAAAGAGTAAATAAAGACACTTTTCCAGTTGAAAACGGCCTATGTGGCATCGGTAGTAGTAATATACATCAATTATAGTCCCAAAATGGACTAAAAAGTTGCAGGACTTATGTTCCTCTCTCTATAGTTTTCTTTATTCCTCTCCTTCTCCTGCTGTGATTGGTGTTTGACCACGTGTACTCAATGTCCCCTCATCCTCTCTTTTTGGAGTTGTGCCAGTCAGGGACTCCGGAACTCTCTCTGATGTTCTCTGTCTAGGTCTTCTTCAGTTCCTTTCTCAGACAGGCCAAAGGTTACCAAAGACGTTAACACGACTACCGTCGCCAAGGCTGTTGCTGAGGCTGTTCCTACGGTGACAGTCTATCCATCTGTCACACCTACAGATGCTGAGGAGGAGACTGTAGCTACAACTTCTACAGCTGTTACTACTGTAGCTACAGCAAGTAATGCTCTAGTTGTTACCACAGCCAATGGCCAGAGCGGGATCTGCTGACTTCGCTGCCAAGTGAGGATGAATTCTGTCCCTCACACCACACCGTAGCAACAATTTATTCTTCACTACATTGTCCTTCAGTACTTAACCCCAGGTATAGGTCCTGCTCCGGTACTGTGGACATGCCTGGTTCTCTCTGTAATGTTGTAATAGTGGAACAGTGGCTGCCTGGGTTATTCAACAGGTTTACTTTACATCTGGAAATAACTCTCTTATGCACTCTGAGGCCCATTGAGTGTGTGTGTATCCTCTGCAGAATTGTAATGTGCTTTGTGTGGTTGTGTCACACTACAAGTTACATGTGCCTCACTAGAAACCCAAGAAGATGCTAGGAGAGCTCTTCGGAACAGGTACTAGTGATGTTGTCCACCATCTTTGCACGATCGTCTTTGAGAGTTACATTGTGTATTTGTTTATAAACCATAAGAAGAGTGACTCCGCAGATGATCTCTCTCTCTCTCTCTCTCTCTCTCTCTCTCTCTCTCTCTCTCTCTCTCTCTCTCTCTCTCTCTCTCTCTCTCTCTCTCTCTCTCTCTCTCTCTCTCTCTCTCATAAAGGAGGGGAGTTATTCTGACTCCAGACGTTGATATGTTTTATCTCACCGTCTAGTTCTACTGGCCACAAAAATCTCCCTGACAACACTCTTCTTCCCCCTTTATTTGCCGTTGGTATAGCCCACATCCCATCCTTTACCGTGTATGAGTACCTCCGGAACCCAGACATAACCGAACCGATTATTGGTAAAGTGGTGTCCTCTTTTCAGAAAAATCATGTCAGCCGTTAAACGTATCAGCAATATGATGTAGATTTAAGTGTCGCAGTGAATTACTTTCCATTTTCCATACCGAGTGTGTTTTTCTCCCAGTAGAAGAGAGGCAGAGCAGACAGAACTGTCCTTCTGGCAATGGTCCCGGACCCTCAGTCTATAGGCAAAGGTAACATCTCTACACACCAATGTTTCACTAGCAGCTGTCAGCCCAACTCTGTTGTGGAGGAATATTAATTATCTTACATTATCTCTGCTGCTGATCCTGCGGATGTATAGCCTGGTCCCAGATCTGTGTTTGGCTGTCTTGTCAACTCCTGACCATAGGATTTGTTAAGACAGTACAAACAGATATGTGACCAAGCTAGAGGATGCACAATATATATTTTCATAATTAATGAATGATTAGTGGAAAGAGATGGAAGACAACTAAAATAGAATGAATGAGACATTGGATCACCTGGTGTGTTCTGTTCTAGGTACTGGAGGCTGTGGGTACTGGGAAGATTCATGCAATCTGCTGTATATAGGACAACCAGACCTGAGCATGTATCTAAATCAAACTGGACTATACAAGCAATATCGCAAAATTACTGTCATATGGGTGAAAAGTGTATTTTGTGTGTGTCATCCCTGCCCTGTCACACCACTTTCTGTTTGTTTCGACACTCCTTTCCATTTTTCCTTTGTCACACTGATTCTGCAGATTATAGCAGCTAGTTTGAAGAGTTTTACTTGCATTGCTCGTAATATGTAGTTGTCTCAACTACTTTGATTGAATGCACTTTCTGGTAAATTGATCAAAGAGCTCCTGATAATGACTCAACTGAATTGTTTTGAGTTGGACTCATTGATTGCAGAAGTGGAAACAACTGTGTGTATTGGGTATATATTTTATATTCTCTTACAAAAATGAATTTGTTGCGGTAAACGTCCCGCATGTTTGTGGCTAAATAGTGTGCCACAAAATGTTGCCAAATTTCACGCCCTGACTCAGGGGACTCTTATATGTTGAGTCAGGGTGTGAATATTCTATGTTCTGTTTTCTATGTTTCGATCTATTATGTGTAGATCTATGTTGGCCGGTGTGGTTCCCAATCAGAGGCAGCTGTCGCTCGTTGTCTCTGATTGGGGATCATACTTAGGCAGCCATTTGGCACTTGTTAGTTGTGGGATTTTGTTCTGTGTTGGAGGCTTGTGTTGTTTGTTAGCTGTAGGGCTTCACGTTTAGTTTGTTTATTGTTTTGTTGTGTGTTTATCTGTTGCATAAACATGTACGCATATCACGCTGCGCCTTGGTCTGACCCGTCCTTGAACGAACAAGACACCAAACGTTTGCAAACCTTTGGCAACAATAATATGTATTGACACTAGTGGCAAACAGTTTGCCAGAGATTTGTTTCTGGCAGACAATTCTCTCAAGATTCTATTTGAATCTGTGGCAAACCTGTGGCAACAACATTTATTGCCACTAGTGGCAAACAGTTTACCAAAAGCCATTTCTGGTGATCACATGAGTTCCAAGACCAGTAACAATTGATGAACAATCAGCGGGATTAGAAACATCTGTTCGAAAATGGAAAACAAGCTACCTAGCTAGCTACCAACCAAAGTTGTCGGGTGATGCCTAGTTAGCAATGTCATGTTTTATGGGATAGAGTGAAACACATTTTGTTGATACCAGCGCCACTGACTGACTGGCTTGTACTTAGCCAGCTAACATTAGCTATCATATTTTTGCACAATTCATGTGATGGGTAGCTAGCTAACTAATGATTTGCCTAAACACTTGTAGTTTTAGGTGAATACGTTGCTATCTTTTAATACCAATATTCATGTCAATATGCTAGTGCCACAGTTCAGTAGCATGTTAGCTAGCACAACAGCTAAGTTAGCTAGCTAGGTAGCAACAATATGAGTTGATTTGACATGAAAGCAAAACTTCACTTTTGCAGATGGATACCCTTCCCCTACCCGTGGTGTTGGAAGATGCTATATTGGAAGGATGCATCAACACCCTGGAAATATGTTTGTGGTGCACTCACTCATAACACTTTTTCTGAGTGATAAATGAGTGTATGCCTTCTCAAAAAACAACACTCGATCCCTCTGATGTCAACAACTACAGACCAGTATCCCTTCTTTCTTTTCTCTCCAAAACTCTTGAGCGTGCCGTCTCTAGCCAACTCTCTTGCTATCTCTCTCAGAATGACCTTCTTGATCCAAATCAGTCAGGTTTCAAGACTGGTCATTCAACTGAAACTGCTCTTCTCTGTGTCACGGAGGCTCTCCGCACTGCTAAAGCTAACTCTCTCTCCTCTGCTCTTGTCCTTCTAGACCTGTCTGCTGCCTTTGATACTGTGAACCATCAGATCCTCCTCTCCACCCTCTCCGAGTTGGGCATCTCCGGCGCGGCTCACTCTTGGATTGCGAATCGCATCTCTGCATGTCTGGCAGACATATCAGTGTGGATGACGGATCACCACCTCAAGCTGAACCTCGGCAAGACGGAGCTGCTCTTCCTCCCGGGGAAGGACTGCCCGTTCCATGATCTCGCCATCACGGCTGACAACTCTGTTGTGTCCTCCTCCCAGAGTGCGAAGAGCCTTGGCGTGACCCTGGACAACACCCTGTCGTTCTCCACTAACATCAAGGCGGTGACCAGATCCTGTAGGTTCATGCTCTACAACATTCGGAGAGTATGACCCTGCCTTACACAGGAAGCGGCACAGGTCCTAATCCAGGCACTTGTCATCTCCCGTCTGGATTACTGCAACTCGCTGTTGGCTGGGCTCCCTGCCTGTGCCATTAAACCCCTACAACTCATCCAGAATGCCGCAGCCCATCTGGTATTCAACCTTCCCAAGTTCTGTCACGTCACCCCGCTCCTCCGCACACTCCACACCAGTTGAAGCTCGCATCTGCTACAAGACCATGGTGCTTGCCTACGGAGCTGTGAGGGGAACGGCACCTCCGTACCTTCAGGCTCTGATCAGTCCCTACACCCAAACGAGGGCATTGCATTCATCCACATCTGGCCTGCTGGCCCCCCTACCTCTGCGGAAGCACAGTTCCCGCTCAGCCCAGTCAAAACTGTTCGCTGCTCTGGCACCCCAATGGTGGAACAAGCTCCCTCACGACGCTAGGACAGCGGAGTCACTCATCACCTTCCGGAGACACTTGAAACCCCATCTCTTTAAGGAATACCTGGGATAGGATAAAGTAATCCTTCTAAATACCTTAAAAGTATCGCCTTCAATTAATAATAAATAATAATAATATCATTTAGCAAAGCTTTTATCCCACTGACTTACAGTCATGCGTGCATACATTTTTTTGTGTAGTCCCGGGATCGAACCCACTACCTTGACGTGTCCAAAGCGCCGTTCTACAAGCTGATAAGGTAAGCAAATGCATGTATTATTCTCATAAATGTAGCCCTTACATTCATTATTTGTAACAATTAGATCTTGCATTGCTTTAAACTAGTAGCTAACATCTTGATTATGTGTTGTTCCTTCTCTCTTTCTAGAAGAAAACAGTTACAAGGCAAAAATACAGATTGAGGCCTTCAATCAAACTGAGGACAGAGAAATGTGTGCATCAGACAGGTCAAGGCTTCTTGCATGCATGGCTTTGAGATGTAAGTTACACTCTAAAAAATTTTGGGTTGTTTGGATGACCCAATTGCTGGGTTGCAGGCATTGGGTTAATAGTTGGGTTGTTTTCTGTAAAAACAGCAAGGTTGGGTTGTTGGTGCTGGGTTATTAAGGTTGGGCTATGGATATTCTACCCAGCCAGTAGGTTAATTGACTGAGTGTAAAACAGCTAACGTTATTTCGGCAGACTAAGGGTGTTTTGGTGACTGAATCGTGAAAACAGTAAGTAACAAATGTTATGAATTTGATGGTAATTCAGGTTAAATAGGTTGCTCTATCATAATTGTGTAGCTAGCTAATGTTAGCTTGAGCGTTAGCTACCAACCATCAGCTAGCTAGCCAATTTCTGTGCTAATATCTCTGAATGTGGTAACGTTAGCTAGCTAGGTAACGTTAGCCTCGTGACCATGCTCACGATGCTACCTTACTGAAGTGTTGCTGTGGAACAAAACTAAATGCACAGTTTTTGTCGACGTTTGGCTAGCTAGCTAACTGTGTCAGTGTCTCTAACAGTAGCTAGCTAAGTCTGACACTTCTTCTGGACTGTCTCAGACACTGTTTCACGTGTTAGCTAAGTTACCATAGCTAGATTTTAATAATTCCCCATCTGGGTTAATTTAACCAAGCTATTTGGCAGGCTTATCTCATGCTTTGTATGGTGATTGAGTTAGCTAGCGTTACTGTACTGGTTTTTCAATGGTTTCTGACAGTGGCAGCATTAGTCAGACTTGTGAAGGTGGATGCAAATTCTGTTAGCTAGCTAACGTTTACCATAAATTTGATGTAGGGAAGTTAGTATAGCTAGCTAGTTATGTTTCTAACATTTCTTTATTTCTGTACTGAAATGGATGGACAGCTTTGTAAAGGACATGCTGAATAACTGGAACCTGGCCTCTTTGATTCCAAAGTTTGATGGTAAGTAAAATTGAGAAATTCCTTTTTGAGAGTGGGGACGGGACGGGACGGGGACGGGGACGGGGGGGGGACATTGATTTTCATTGACCCTGTGTAAAACAGCATCTTCTATATTGTCATCGATAACCAACAGTACAACCTTAAAGCTGCAGTATGTAACTTATTGGGCGACCTGGCCAAATTCACATAGAAATTTGAGTTATAGATGTGTCACTCATTAAAAGCAAGTCTAAGAAGCGGTAGATCTGTTCTATGTGCACCAGACAGAATGGGAGCAAGTCAATCGAGATAGTCCGAGAGTACTCACGTCTTCTGGATAATCCAGGTATGGTGGGTTACATAAAAAAATATAAATTAGACTTGAATTTGATTCTGTTTGCTGTGATTAACTAGCCTGGCTGACGCGACCCACGTGAGACACAGTGCCGGTTAGAGCTGTGACCACACTGGTCTGGAAAGGAGGCTGTTAATGCAACATTTGCTAATAAATTGTGCGACAGGGTTTGATTGGTTCTCTCAAATTAGTTTTTTTCCTCGGGGGTTGAGACCTCTCATTGTTTGGATTTGAAAATCCAACCATTGTAATAGAAGGGGGCGGCAATCGGGGGCTGTGTGGGTGTTGGAGTGAGAAAGACACAGAGGAGAGCCAACCAGTAAAAGCCCATCCCCCTTCATTATCAACGTATAGAGTACCATAGTATGAGTCATAATACCCATAAAACCTAGCAGGCATACAGGGAAAGGGTTCAAATCGTTTTTCCACCATTCAACTTTCCCATAGAAAAAATTTAAATAAAATCCCATATGGTTTTTTAGAAACACTTAAAATAAGGGCTGTGTTTCATGTAGGCTTTCCCTGGCGTGAAGTTTTGATAACCGTGTAAATCTCTCTAGGACAAGGTGACTTTTATCAATATATTCACCTGTATTTACCCCCAAAAATGAAATGCTAATTAAATGCTAATGTAGCTATCATGAAGAAATGCCATGATGATTTGGATGAGACTGCCGAATCGAGGCAAAGGGAACAATCTCTGGATTAACTATCTAATGTATGAATAAATTGGCTACATTTCTTTAAAAATTGAAAATTCTGTGAACTATCTTGTGTACATTTACACAATACCTGTTAGCAAAGATGTCAGCTAGAGATTACGTGCAGGAGCTTGCAGGGATTTGTAGTCATTTACATTTTAGTCATTTAGCAGACGCTCTTATCCAGAGCGACTTACAGTTAGTGAGTGCATATATTTTTCATACTGGCCCACTGTGGGAATCGAACCCACAACCCTGGCGTTACAAGCGCCATGCTCCACCAACTGAGCTACAGGCTTGCATGATGTCTACTTTGATGCTAATTAGCATTTTGGAGAGTAAATAGAGCCGAATATATTGATAAAAGTTACCTTGTCCGAGAGTTATCAAAATGTCACGCCAGGGTAAGCCTACATGAAACACAGCCCTTATTTTATGTGTTTCTAAAATCCCCTATTGGGGAAAAAAATGAATGGTGGAAAAACGATTGGAACCATTTCCCTGTTTGACCGCTAGGTTTTATGGGTATTATGACACCGCCACTGTGGGGCTCGAATGTGCCAACAACATCAAGGAGGCATTCCAGACTTTGAAGTCAGGAGGACTTCGAGAGTTAGGTGTTAGCCAGACTAGTGATTAACTGCAATGGAAAAGTAATTGTTTGTCTGGCTACAACAAATAACAGAATTTGAAGTCATATGGGGCAGCATTGGGTGTGGGAACGTGGATCTGAGCATGTGTGATGTCATTGTTTGTGGAAATGTATGTATCTAAATGTTAAGTTGTCTATTGTTTTTGTCAATGTATGTTTTTGTTTACTGTCAAAAAGTAAGATAAAATATTACAAAAAAAGTAATTGTCTGCTTTACTACAGATTGCTCAGGACTTCTACATTTTAAACCCGGAATGCTTGGGGAAACTCACTGATAACTGGATCGCGGTCTTTAAGGACAAAAAACATTGCTTATCCAGCCGAGAGAAGCAGGCCCAAGATCTTCTCTTCGAAGTACAGATATAGTTTGAAATGACCCTGATGGTGGTGCCTCAGATGCTCATTTATTTTTAGCCTGAAACAATCAAGTTATTCACTAAAAATTATTCTCTCCAGATACACAAGGTGACATCACCTTAAGACTTCTGCCAGTGGTCCTCCCAACACCAGTCTACAAGATGGGCAGGAAGACATTCCGACCCAGCTTCAATGAGACCAGAAAGTCCTGAATTGACTTGCAGCCTGTAAGTTTAAATAGTGGATAGGGAGATTAATGGGGAAACTAGATGATAGCCTTTGTAAACCTTGAATGAAACGAACAGCATTCCAAAATCTGTTACACATAACTGTACACTCCAAGACATTAGGTAGATGACATTCCAAGATGGCGTAGCAGTGCGGTCATGTTTTCTGTAGTGTCCTTGTGTAAATAGCCTGTTTTTTTAGTTTTGTCTATTTTGTATATATTTCTCAATTTTACTTTTCATTCTTTAACTAAATATACTTTTTGACTTTGTTTTGTTTACCCCATATGTAACTCTGTGTTGTTTTTATCGCACTGCTTTGCTTTATCTTGGCCAGGTCGCAGTTGTAAATGAAAACTTGTTCTCAACTGGCTAACCTGGTAAAATAAAAGGTTTCCACCCCATTTGACAGATTTTCATGCGAATATTCTAAAATCTGCATAAAACAATATGCGCATTTTCCCATCTGAGATGTTTCCATCAAACAGACTTTTTGCAGATAAGGCTGTGCATGATGACATGGTGCACAAAAAAATTACTTTTGCTGTTAAATTCCCATGTACCGAATAAAAAAAGTTAAGAGTTTCCATCGCATTTTCAATTCTACTGCTGGTTTTGTCACAAACTGTTGCATTATATAGCAAATGTACCCACTCTGGTTTTTGCACATGCGCTCTAGCCAACAGCTCGCACATACAGTGGGGTATAGGCTATTTATATTATGATATTATGGATAAGAGCGATATTACTTTTATTTGTCAAATGACAACCAAGCATCGATCATCATGTCACCAGAATAAGCCCTTGATATTTATTGGAAAGGAGCATCGAGCACCTTGCACATTCACCACCCTGTGAAGTTCATCATTTATTTAATCTGTAGCCTAATAAACTGCGTGCTTTCCCGAGACAACATATAATAGTGTGACTCCAAGTTTACTTCGATATGATGGTTATTATATCAATATTTGCACATAAAGTAGTTTCCACCACCATTTCTCACATAATTAATTTTAAGATTCCACCATGTTGAACAAAGAAATTGTCTGTAGGCATTTATAAAATTGTACCATAATTTCATGTTTCCGTCAGCCCAGTCATTACTTTTTTTCATGCGTCAGGTAATCCGCATGAAATGGTTGGATGTAAACGTGGTTAGTGTTGTGTAAATGAACCTATGAGCCCCAGACCCAAATTAATGGAAGATGTAGACGTCAAACAGGGATTGGGTGTTGATTGTTGTAAACAGCTACTCTTCCTAGGGTCCAGTAAAATTAAGGCAGTTAGACAATAAAATAAAAAACATTACAATATATTCACAACAGATTTCACAACACATTAAGTGTGTGCCCTCAGGCCCCTACTCTACTTCCACATATCTACAACACAAAATCCATGTGTACAGTGCGTATGTTATCGTGTGTTTGTTTGCATGTGTCTCTGCCTATGTTTGTGTTGCTTCACAGTCCCTGCTGTTCCATACGGTGTATTTTTATCTGTTTTTTAAATAAAATGTTACTGCTTGCATGAGTTACTTGATGTGGAATAGAGTTCCATGTAGTCATGGCTCTATGTAATACTGTGCGCCTCCCATAGTCTGTTCTGGACTTCGGGACTGTGTAGAGACCTCTGGTGGCATGTCTTGTGGGGTATGCATGGGTGTCAGCTGTGTGTCAGTACTTCAAACATACAGCTCGGTGCCTTCAACATTTCAATACCTCTCACAAATACAAGTAGTGATGAAGCCAATCTCTCCTCCACTTTGAGCCAGGAGAGATTGACATGCATAAATGAATGCAACAGATTTGGAATGAATATGGACCTCTGCTATGGAAATAGAATGTTGACTAAAAGGTTGACTAAAAACACTGCCACTGTAGAAAGTAAGGCACACAAGATTCTACAACCTGCACTTGCCTATTCCTCCGGGGAAGCTTCACATTCTAGTGACTATATGTGCAGGTAGTCCAGATCTCTGTATTTTTTATTTTCTTTACTGGAAGAGGAGACTAGTAGGCCCTGGGATAGTGGCTTGCCAATGAGGGAGCTTGAGGTCATGCTTCAGTTTACAGACAGACCAGGACTTCCATCCCTCATACTGGCTGTGGCTCTGCCTGGTGTGTATGTTCCAAGGATCTTGGATCTGAAATTATAAAGGACGTCAGAAACTAAATTAACGATACAATTATACCATTACTTCAGGTATAAAGCAGTGTGCTGGGGTTAGGGAACCCCGCTAAAAGACAGAGACACAGAGAGAGATTTTTTGTAAAGTACCTGAGAGTTTGAGTCACATCAGTGAGGTGATGTGTAGTCCAGCTGGTCGCTTATGGACAGAATCTGGGAGCTGCCTGAAGTCTTCACACACCATTTGAATGACATTAAAGGAGTTTTCGGGTCTTGTCTGTGGAATCATTTTTGAAACTTCATCATGTGTATGAAGTACTGAAACCTTGCGTTGTTTCTCAGTGACAACGAAGGATCGATCACGATGAAGAAATTAGTGCCCAGACACCATTAACTTTTGTTGCACTTGTGAGAACTAACCCAATGTAATGACCAAGGACAAGAGGTTCAGCATTCGCCAGTTGTTGTTCTGGCAACAGCATCTGTCACTGTAGATGACAAGTTCTCTCTCTATTGGCTTGACCAGTGGAGTAAACTTGGTCTGGACGACAGGAGGTTGGTAGCACCTTAAGTGGGGAGGACGGGTTCGTGGTAAGGGCTGGAGCAGAATAGGGGAATGGTATAAAACACATGGTTTGATGCCATTCCATTTACTCCGTTCCATACATTATTATGAGCCGTCTTCCCCTCAGCAGCCTCCACTGGTCTGGACCCACTTCAGGACACAGCTTGCCACTTCTAAAGATCCCCTGTGGGCAACTCCTTCATGCCAGACACACATAGTTTCATTTTGACTTTATGTTTTGTTTACCCCATATGTGGGCGGTAGGTAGCTTAGTGGTTAAGAGCGTTGTGCCAGTAACCGAAAGGTCACTCGTTCTAATCCCCGAGCCGAATAGGTGAAAAATCTGTCTGTGCCCTTGAGCAAGGCACTTAATCCTAATTGCTCCTGTAAATTGCTCTGGATAAGAGCGTCTGCTAAATTACTAAATTGTAAAATATGTAACTCTGTGTTGTTTTTATTGCACTGCTTTGTTTTATCTTGGCCAGGTCGCAGTTGTAAATGAGAACTTGTTCTCAACTGGCTTACCTGGTTAAATCAAGGTGAAATAAAAATAAATAAATAAAATAGTTGCAGGCACCTCTGTTCCTAACTCTTGAATGCAAAGGTTGTAGTTTGATAGCTGCCTTTGGTAGTAGATGTTGGAGTGAGTTAGGCTAGTTGTGTACATCATGCCCTGCAAATCTACACATATAACATGGCAGTCATTGTTGGCTTTGGCCCACTCTGTATCATTTGAGCTGTGAGTATGCTTTCTCAGCTTTCCTGTGGTGCAGCTCACTCTCCGCCAACACCTTTGTGATCTCATCTTCTGTGGCTACTGATGACAGTTTGTTGTAAAATATATCACATTCAGAGCAAGTGTCAGTCCTTGGTTTGGCCAAATGTGATTATTCTGCTGAGTGAAAATGTCCCAGTAGAGCCAGAATTTTGCCTTCGCCATGGGGTTCTTCTCTTTGTAGAGCCTGTACATGTGGCGCAGATTAAGATCTGGACTGAGGTACTCTTGGTCCACATCCCCCCTCATCCTGGAATAGTGGTTTGACAGTCGTGGAAAGGACAAAATGTTGATTAATGTCCTCTCTCACAGTGAGATGTATGTGGTGTGGCCTGCAAAACAGGACAGTCATTACTAACAATAGGAGATAACGTTATGATCAATAGACAAAATAATTAAAGAGCATATTGTGTTGGTAAAAAAGATGCAAGGGACAGGGACAACCCTAATAACCCATTACCTGTCATTCATCTATTTATACACTTATTTATTTATTTATTGTGCACTCGGATTGATTATCACATGAAAATTAGTAATGCATTAGCCTACCTATTGCTATGCTTGCCTCTTCCATCCTCTAACAGAGACCTAGCCTCAGTAGGCCAAACCTGCTCTCCCTGTTCTGCCTCTGACCCTTCACCTTGTCCTGACCTTCAAGTAGGCCTAGCTTTTCCTGAATAACCTGTGCAAAAACAAATATTTGAACACAGTCATTATAAAAGGTTATTTGGGCACAAATCCATTTACGAGGTGGCCAGGGCCCCATTATGAACATATTTCCGCCCAGTGTGGTGGATGCACTCAGGCCACTGAAAGCACATACATTTACTTGAGTTAATCTGAATAGCAAGAAAATACAGAGGACCCAATGTAGACAGAAGAACCACATCCAGCTCACATGTAAGTATCATGTGTGGATGCATACTGGGATCACAGAGAGTTCTGATCAGCATATTCTGATTTAAGTAAGAAATGTAGACATAATACATAGCCTAATCATACCTGTAGACGGCTGTTTGTCAGTTGATATAGGGTCATAAATGTCTTCTTGCAGACAGTCCGTCTCTGGCCTCTCTGTTGTTTTCTTTTAGGCTGTTCCTGAGGCTGCCTTCACTTCACTTTGTGCTGGATTGTAAACAGACACACACACACAGGTTTGCAACAGTTTTCCAGGTTTGCAACGTTCTATAATATCCGTCAGTCAGTGAGCCTAATGATCCCTCTGACTCTCCCCACTGTCTCTCTCTATTATTATTATTATTATTATTATTATTATTATTATTATTATTATTATTATTATAATCCCCCTGCTCATTCCTGGGCTGAGAATACACAGATACAGACACACAAACACACACACAGGTTTCCAACATTGTATCAGTACTGACTGACCAGGACCTCAGTCCCTTTGTCTGTCAATCATCACATTACACCAAGAGCCTTGACAGTTTCGATGATGTTCTCACCAGGGCGCCATCCCACCTTTGACAGTCACAAAGACCCGGATTCATGTGCTAGTCAGGAACTAATATCTCATTAAACTACAAAAATAAACGGATGCCTGTATAATCCTCTGCACCTTCTTACTGAATGTATGTAGTAGCTCTACATCTTCCTAACTAGCCGAACATACGATTATAAGAAGAAGAAAGAAAAATTAGCTAAATCAATTAAACATTTTTCATACTGGCCCCGTGTAGCTCAGTTGGTAGAGCATGGCATTTGCAACGCCAGGGTTGTGGGTTTGATTCCCACGGGGCCAGTAAAAAATGTATGCACTCACTCTCTGGATAAGAGCGTCTGCTAAATGACTAAAATGTACACAGGTCCATTAACCCATAACTAACAGTAACAATGATGATAGACAATCTGCTTAAATATCCACACTCCCTCTTTAGACCAGCACAGCAGGATTGCAACTTCTACTAGTGTATCATCTGCTTCAACGTTCAATGAGTGTACAATAATATGGCTACTCAGTCATTTTGGATCTCACCTGCTCCAAACCTGAGAGAATCAAAGCTTGCTGCTTCTTGTATGGGACTGTGTAGAATCGCATGAAAATCTTCTACTTGCCCTCCTCGTCAACATTCCACAATCCTTTCTTCCCTAATGCAGGAAACAGTGTAACGTTACCGATATCCATGAATCATCGGGTGGATAGATGTAAATGATAAGTTTCTTCTGACTAATCTAGCAACCAATTTCTTATATAGCCTACTAGCTGATATATTTCGCTCAAGTTACACAAGCGAGCCAACACAGAACAACATAACGTCATTAGCTAGCTACGTTAGCTACCTAGCTTGGTTGATATACGGTTCTTATACAGTGAGGGAAAAAAGTATTTGATCCCCTGCTGATTTGTACGTTTGCCCACTGACAAAGAAATGATCAGTCTATAATTTTAATGGTAGGTTTATTTGAACAGTGAGAGACAGAATAACAAAAAAAAAACATCCAGAAAAACGCATGTAAAAAATGTTATATATTGATTTGCATTTTAATGAGGGAAATAAGTATTTGACCCCCTCTCAATCAGAAAGATTTCTGGCTCCCTGGTGTATTTTATACAGGTAACGAGCTGAGATTAGGAGCACACTCTTAAAGGGAGTGCTCCTAATCTCAGCTTGTTACCTGTATAAAAGACACCTGTCCACAGAAGCAATCAATCAATCAGATTCCAAACTCTCCACCATGGCCAAGACCAACGAGTTCTCCAAGGATGTCAGGGACAAGATTGTAGACCTACACAAGGCTGGAATGGGCTACAAGACCATCGCCAAACAGCTTGGTGAGAAGGTGACAACAGTTGGTGCGACCTGGCCAAGATAAAGCAAAGCAGTGCGATAAAAACAACAATACAGAGTTACACATGAGATAAAACAAAACATACAGTCAATAACACAATATAAAATCTATATACAGTGTGTGCAAATGTATTAAGTTATGGAGGTAGGGCAATAAATAGGCCATAGTGCAAAATAATTGCAATTTAGTATTAACACTGGAATGATAGATGTGCAGAAGATGTTGTGCAAATAGAGATACTGGGGTGCAAATGAGCAAAATAAATAACAATATGGGGATGAGGTAGTTGGGTGGGCTAATTACAGATGGGCTGTGTACAGGTGCAGTGATCGGTAAGCTGCTCTGACAACTGATGCTTAAAGTTAGTGAGGGAGATAATAGTCTCCAGCTTCAGAGATTTTTTGCAGTTCGTTCCAGTCATTAGCAGCAGAGAACTGGAAGGAATGGTGGTCAAAGGAGGTGTTGGCTTTGGGGATGACTAGTGAGATATACCTGCTGGAGTGCATACTACAGGTGGGTGTTTCTATGGTGACCAAATGAGCTTAGATAAGGCGGGGATTTGCCTAGCAGTTATTTATAGATGACCTGGAGCCAGTGGGTTTGGCGACGAATATGTAGTGAGGGCAAGCCAACGAGAGCGTACAAGTCACAATGGTGGGTAGTATATGGGGCTTTGGTGACAAAACAGACGGCACTGTGATAGACTACATCCAATTTGCTGAGTAGAGTGTTGGAGGCTATTTTGTAAATGACATTGCCGAAGTCAAGGATCGGTAGGATAGTCAGTTTTACGAGGGCATGTTTGGCAGCATGAGTGAAGGAGGCTTTGTTGTGAAATAGGAAGCCGATTCTAGATTTAACTTTGGATTGGAGAAGCTTAATGTGAGTCTGGAAGGAGAGTTTACGGTCTAACCAGACACCTAGGTATTTGAAGTTGTCCACATATTCTAAGTCAGACCCGCCGAGAGAAGTGATTCTAGTCGGGCAAACGGGTGCAAGCAGCGTTCGATTGAAGAGCATGCATTTAGTTTTACTAGCGTTTAAGAGCAGTTGGAGGCTATGGAAGGAGTACCCTTTATACTATTATAGTTTCTGAGGAGGAAGTTGGGAGAGTTATATTTGGGTGTTTCAGTGAAACATAAATGAGGGATGTTTAGTTCATTTCATTCCGATCTCCTTTGCATTATTGTAGCCATTTTCTGTAGCCTGTCAACTATGTGTCTTTCTATCCCTGTTCTCTCCTCTCCGCACAGGCTATACAAACGCCTCACACTGCGTGGCTTCTGCCACTCTAACCTGGTGGTCCCTGCACGCACGACCCACGTGGAGTTCCAGGTCTCTGGCAGCCTCCGGAACTGCCATTCTGCAGCCAACAAGGCAGAGTTCATCTCAGCCTATGCTACCCTCCAGTCCCTCGACTTCTTGGCGCTGACGGAAACATGGATTACCACAGAAAACACTGCTACTCCTCCTGCTCTCTCCTCGTCTGACCATGTGTTCTCGCATAACCTGAGAGCATCTGGTCAGCGGGGTGGTGGCACAGGAATCCTCATCTCTCCCAAGTGGACATTCTCTCTTTCTCCCCTGACCCATCTGTCTATCTCCTCATTTGAATTCCATGCTCTCACAGTCACTAGCCAATTCAAGCTTAACATCCTTGTCATTTATCGCCCTCCAGGTTCCCTTGGAGAGTTCATCAATGAGCTTGACGTCTTGATAAGTTCCTTTCCTGAGGATGGCTCACCCCTCACAGTTCTGGGTGACTTTAACCTCCCTACGTCTACCTTTGACTCATTTCTCTCTGCCTCCTTTCCACTCCTCTCCTCATTTGACCTCACCCTCTCACTGTCCCCCCCTACTCACAAGGCAGGCAATACGCTTGACCTCATCTTTACTAGATGCTGTTCTCTACTAATTTCACTGCAACTCCCCTCCATGTCTCCGACCACTACTTTGTATCCTTTTCTCTCTCGCTCTCCTCCAACACTACTCACTCTGCCTCTACTCAGATGGTAATGCGCCGTCGCAACCTTCGCTCGCTCTCTCCCGCTACTCTCTCTTCTTCCATCCTATCATCTCTTCCCTCTGCTCAATCCTTCTCCCTCCAATCTCCTGATTCTGCCTCCTCAACCCTCCTCTCCTCCCTTTCTGCATCCTTTGACTCTCTATGTCCCCTATCCTCCCGGCCGGCTCGGTCCTCCCCTCCTGCTCTGTGGCTTGACGACTCATTGCGAGCTCACAGAACAGGGCTTAGGGCAGCCGAGCTGAAATGGAGGAAAACTAGACTCCCTGCGGACCTGGCATCTTTTCACTCCCTCCTCTCTACATTTTCTTCCTCTGTTTCTGCTGCTAAAGCCACTTTCTAACACTCTAAATTCCAAGCATCTGCCTCTAACCCTAGGAAGCTCTTTGCCACCTTCTCCTCCCTGCTGAATCCTCCCCCCATCCCCCCTCCTCCCTCTCTGTGGATGACTTCGTCAACCATTTTGAAAAGAAGGTTGACGACATCCGATCCTCGTTTGTTAAGTCAAATGACACCGCTGGTCCTGCTCACACTGCCCTACCCTATGCTTTGACTTCTTTCTCCCCTCTCTTTCCAGATGAAATCTTGCGACTTGTGACGGCCGGCCGCCCAACAACCTGCCCGCTTGACCCTATCCCCTCCTCTCTTCTCCAGACCATTTCCAGAGACCTTCTCCCTTACCCCACCTCGCTCATCAACTCATCCTTGACCACTGGCCATGTCCCTTCCATCTTCAAGAGAGCGAGAGTTGCACCCCTTCTCAAAAAACCTACACTCGATCCCTCCGATGTCAACAACTACAGACCAGTATCCCTTCTTTCTTTTCTCTCCAAAACTCTTGAGTGTGCCGTCTTTAGCCAACTCTCTTGCTATCTCTCTCAGAATGACCTTCTTGATCCAAACCAGTCAGATTTCAAGACTGGTCATTCATCTGAGACTGCTCTTCTCTGTGTCACGGAGGCTCTCCGCACTGCTAAAGCTAACTCTCTCTCCTCTGCTCTCGTCCTTCTAGACCTATCTGCTGCCTTTGATACTGTGAACCATCAGATCCTCCTCTCCACCCTCTCCGAGTTGGGCATCTCCGGCGCGGCTCACTCTTGGATTGCGTCCTACCTGACAGGTCGCTCCTACCAGGTGACGTGGCGAGAATCTGTAGCCGCACCACGTGCTCTCACCACTGGTGTCCCCCAGGGCTCAGTTCTAGGCCCTCTCCTATTCTCGCTATACATCAAGTCACTTGGCTCTGTCATATCCTCACATGGCCTTTCCTATCATTGCTACGCAGACGACACACAATTAATCTTCTCCTTTCCCCCTTCTGATAACCAGGTGGCGAATCACATCTCTGCATGTCTGCCAAACATATCAGTGTGGATGACGGATCACCACCTCAAGCTGAACCTCGGCAAGACGGAGCTGCTCTTCCTCCCGGGGAAGGACTGCCTGTTCCATGATCTCGCCATCACGGTTGACAACTCCGTTGTGTCCTCCTCCCAGAGTGCAAAGAGCCTTGGCGTGACCCTGGACAACACCCTGTCGTTCTCCGCTAACATCAAGGCGGTGACCCGATCCTGTAGGTTCATGCTCTACAACATTCGCAGAGTACGACCCTGCCTTACACAGGAAGCAGCACAGGTCCTAATCCAGGCACTTGTCATCTCCCGTCTGGATTACTGCAACTCGCTGTTGGCTGGACTCCCTGCCTGTGCCATTAAACCCCTACAACTCATCCAGAACGCCGCAGCCCGTCTGGTGTTCGACCTTCCCAAGTTCTCTCACGTCACCCCGCTTCTCCGCACACTCCATCTGCTACAAGACCATGGTGCTTGCCTACGGAGCTGTGAGGGGAACGGCACCTCCGTACCTTCAGGCTCTGATCAGTCCCTACACCCAAACGAGGGCACTACGTTCATCCACCTCTGGCCTGCTGGCTCCCCTACCTCTGCGGAAGCACAGTTCCCGCTCAGCCCAGTCAAAACTGTTCGCTGCTCTGGCACCCCAATGGTGGAACAAGCTCCCTCACGACGCCAGGACAGCGGAGTCACTCACCACCTTCCGGAGACACTTGAAACCCCACCTCTTTAAGGAATACCTGGGATAGGATAAAGTAATCCTTCTACCCCCCCTTACCCCCCCCCCAAAAAAAATAAAAAAATAAATAAATAAATAAAAATACTATTGTAAAGTGGTTGTCCCCCTAGCTATCTGCACCAATTTCTAAGTCGCTCTGGATAAGAGTGTCTGCTAAATGACGCAAATGTAAATGTAAATGAGTATTGTATGGCATTGAAGCTCGTTTGGAGGTGTGTTAACACAGTGTCCAATGAATGGCCAGATGTATACAAAATGGTGTCGTCTGCATAGAGGTGGATCTGAGAGTCACCAGCAGCAAGATCGACGTCATTGATATACACAGAGAATAGAGTCAGCCCGAGAATTTAACCCTGTGGCACCCCCATAGAGCCTGCCAGCGGTCCAGACAACAGGCCATCCGATTTGCATATTGAACTCTATCTGAGAAGTAGTTGGTGAACCAGGCGAGGCAGTCATTTGAGAAACCAAGGCTATTTAGTCTGCCAATAAGAATGCAGTGATTGACAGAGTCGAAAGCCTTGGCCAGGTCGATGAAGACAGCTGCACAGTACTGTCTTTTATCGATCGCGGTTATAATATCGTTTAGGACCTTGAGCGTGGCTGAGTTGCACCCATGACCAGCTCGGAAATCAGACTGCATAGTGTAGAAGGTATGGTGGGATTCGAAATGGTCGGTGATCTGTTTGTTAACTTGGCTTTCAAATACTTTCGAAAGGTAGGGCAGGATGGATATAGGTCTGTAACAGTTTGGATCTAAAGTGTCACCACCTTTGAAGAGGGGGATGACCGCGGCAGCTTTCCAATCTCTGGGGATCTCAGATGATGCGAAAGAGAAGTTGAACAGGCTAGTAATAGGGTTTGCTACAATTTTGGCGGCTAAATTTAGATAGAAAGTGTCCAGATTATCCAGCCCAGCTGATTTGTAGGGGTCCAGATTTTGCAGCTCATTCAGAACTTCAGCAATCTGAATTTGGGTGAAGGAGAAACGGGGGGTTGGCATAGGCAAGTTGCAGCGGTGGGGGGGCAGAGCTGGTGGCCAGGGTAGGGGTACCCAGATGGGAAAGCATGGCCAGCCGTAGCAAAATGCTTATTGAAATTCTCGATTATTGTAGATTTATCAGTGGTGACAGTGTTTCCTAGGTGCTCTTATTCTCCATGGACTTTACAGTGTCCCAAAACTTTTTGGAGTTAGTGCTACAGGATGCACATTTCTGTTTGAAAAAGCTAGCCTTTGCTTTCCTAACTGATTGTGTATATTGGTTCCTGACTTCCCTGAAAAATTGCATATCGCGGGGGCTGTTCAATGCTAATGCAGTACGCCACAGGATGTTTTTGTGCTGGTCATGTGCAGTCAGGTCTGGGGTGAATCAGGGGCTATATCTGTTCTTAGTTCTGAATTTTTTTAATGGGGCATGCTTATTTAAGATGGAGAGGAAAGCACATTTAAAGAACAACCAGGTATTCTCTACTGACGGAATGAGGTCAATATCCATCCAGGATACCCGGGCCAGGTCAATTAGAAAGGCCTGCTCGCTAAAGTGTTTTAGGTAGCATTTGACAGTGATGATGGGTGGTTGTTTGACCGCGGACCCATTACGGAGGCAGGCAATGAGGCAGTGATCGCTGAGATCCTGGTTGAAGACAGCGGAGGTGTATTTTGAGGGTAAATTAGTCAGGATGATATCTATGAGGGTGCCCATGTTTACGGATGTTGGGTTGTACCTGGTAGGTTCCTTGATCATTTGTGTGAGATTGAGGGCATCTAGTTTAGATTGTAGGACGGCCGGGTGTTAAGCATATCCCAGTTAACGTCACCAAGCAGTACGATCTCTGAGGATAGATGGGGGGCAATCAATTCACATATGGTGTCCAGGGCACAGGCGGGTCTGTAGCAAGCGGCAACAGTGATAGACTTATTTCTGGAGAGATGGATTTTTAGAAGTAGAAGCTCAAACTGTTTGGGCACAGACCTGGATAGTATGATAGAGCTTGGCAGGCTATCTCTACAGTAGATTGCAACTCTGCCCCCTTTGGCAGTTCTGTCTAGACTGAGAATGTTGTAGTTGGGGATGGACATTTCAGAGTTTTTGGTGGTCTTCCTAAGCCAGGATTCAGACACTGCTAGAACATTAGGGTTGGCTGAGTGTGCTAACGCAGTGAATAACTCAAACTTAGGGAGGAGGCTTCTGATGTTAACATGCAAAAAACCAAGGCTTTTACAGTTACAGAAGTCAACAAATGATAGCGCTTGGGGAGTAGGAGTGATACTGGGTGCTACAGCGCATGGGTTAACCTCTACATCACCAGAGGAACAGAGGAGTAGTAGAATAAGGATACGGATAAAAGCTTTAAGAACTGGTCTTCTAGTGTGTTGGGTACAGAGAATAAAAGGGGCAGATTTCCGGCCGTTGTAGAATAGATTCAGGGCATTATGTACAGACAAGGATATGGAAGGATATGAGTACAGTGGAGGTAAACCTAAGCGTTGGGTAACGATGAAAGAGATAACATCACTGGAGGCACCGATTGAGCCGGTCTCCACGTGTATGGGGGGTGGGACAAAGGAGCTTTCTGAGACTGGTTGAGAGGTACTGGGGGCTCTACATATAGAAGAGAAAGAAAAAACATTGGCATGTCCAATAAAGTGCTCTCTGATTGAAACAAGTTTTGGTGAATGACAATGTGCCACTGAGAACCACCTAGTTTATAATGTTGGTTATAGGGTAGTCACCAAATCATTGTTCTGTCATAATAACCTTGACTTGTCAGTGTTTTCTGATTGAACTTGATTCATTCAGAGAGCACTTTATTGGACATGCCAATATATATTCGGTGAGGCGGGTTGCAGGAAAGTATATTTAGTTGAAGGATGAAAAGTGAGATTGAGAAATATATACGAAAAAGACAAAAAACAAAAAACAGGCTATTTACACGAGCACACTACAGAATGCACGACCGCACTGCTACACCATCTTGGATTTGCCCTTCTGCACACTTCTCACACCTCCCTCCTACACACTGCTGCCACATGCCCATAAGCTTGACACCTGTAACAACGTAATATATTCGGCACAAAAACGTATATATCCTAACATCCCTTTGTCAGTCAAAGACTCAACATCAAAACTCAAAAGAACAGACAATGTCTCTTCTGTTTCTCCATTCACGCCACCCTGTCTGTGTCACACCAAACAACGAGTATCACAAACACCGGGAATCTTCCCCTTCAGTTGGTCAGCTTTCACATTTACCGCTACCCCATTAATCACTCCTTTCAATGGCTCCCTTTTCTTGAGAGCAAAATAATTCACATCTCTTGCCCCCATTCGCTTAACACGGAGTGCGAGCTCCCTCTGACCAGCAGAAACACAAATAATTATCACAAGACCACTTCTGGTTACCCTCATCGACTCCACAGTACCCAACTCTGTTTTCACCCACCCTGAAACCACAAATGGATCAGCCAAAAGGCAAGGGTCCACTTCACTACTACTGTCACAGGCTCATCTTTATCCTGACCCTCGGTGCAGGCCTCGGGCTCCGAGAACTTCACCTCACCTACCACCTCCGATACTTCACCCTCATTCACTTCAATTTCTCCTCCTGTCTTCAATTCACTCTGCTTACAGTTTCTACCCTTCTTCTTTAACAAACCATCTCATTTTTTCCCGCCATTTTTAACCGACTCAAGCTCACCCTCTTCGTCCCTCTCTCTCTTAGACCTCTGCCTCTCTTTTTCCCTCCATTCCTCCTCTGTATTCCAAGTATGTCTCCTTATGATAATACTGCACTTCTCCTGACATACATCTTGTTCTTGCCTTGCCAAGGGACGCCATTTAACCAGCTGTCACAATCTCTGTACAATCAGCACGAATCCCTTGGGATGTAGCGCTCAACAGTTCATCCCACTTGTAAAGCAGATGCTTCATGTTCTTCTTTATCAATAGCTACCGCAATGCTTTTTTCTTCTTTGGTCTAATGGCATTCGTAACAATTATATGTGCATTCTGCCACCTACTGTACAGGTGGATAATAAGAATCCAAAAGGGGAAAAAATGCGGGAGAATAAGTAACTTAAACAAATTCCATACAAACTATCAGTAACAAAATGTCAATTAAAGTAAATCAGCCGGCTTTTCTGTTTTAATCAGGTCCCTGCACAGGCTCAGAAGGATCCTGTGATGGCGGGACATATCCACACGACAGTAGTCCTTGCAGTGCCGTTAAGACTTGGAGGCCCAAAAACTTATTGGCTGCAGATATAATGATGTCCAGCTTCTTGGACTTCTTGGACACTTTTGTACAATTAATAACTGTCCACCTTTTTCACAATAAGTGTATCCAGATCACTTGATTGAAGTATAACATTTGTAACTGGTTGTGGTGCATCCACCGCCATATCTTCTTCAGAACTGTGGCCTCTTGCCCCTTCAACGCTCTTCACCACCTCCACATAAGAGATTTGCTGTACAGCCCTGATCCTTGACACCTCAACCTCTTTCACCCTAACAGGGCACTCAGGGAAATATGATCCCCACCACAGTTGTAACATTTTACATTCACAGACTCTTCAATAACATATTCCTTCCGTCTGCAAACACTTGACACATGGCCAAACTTTTTACACTTCTTGCATTGCATCGGGTTTTGCACGAACGCTCTTACGGTGTATCTTATATATCCCAACTTTACATAGGGTGGTAAATACTCAAACATCAATAATACAGATAAACTTTGCTCCTTTTTCCCAATACGGGTCAAGCGATGTGCATCATCTACTCCTGTAATTTTTTGCATAAGATATTTTACATTTAAGTCATTTAGCAGACGCTCTTATCCAGAGCGACTTACAAATTGGTGCATTATTGTCCAAAGATTATCAATGTCCAACGGGATGTCCTGCTCCGAAAATCAAAGCTGTTCACTTCATGCGTCGATATTTTAGCGTGCCACAATGCACGCTCCTTTTGCTCTTTAGATACACACAATATCAACACCATACCACTCCTGGTTACTTTGACTGCATCCACTTTTTTCCCAACGCCGCCTTCACCATCCTCGTGACTTCAAAAGGGTTTCCCAAATAAACATTTTTATCCAAAAAAGCGTACTCCCACAAGGAACAATTCATCAGACGCATTTTCCACAACAATTTTTGCCCTTTTTGTTCCATTCTTGGACTTCACTGTTGTCCACTAATCTTTCTCGCTAACTGTACTCAACGTGCTTTCAGCTTCAAACGACACTTCTGCTTCCGCCATCTCACGGTCCTATGGTGACAATCCCCTCTCTCTCAATCCACGCGCCTCCTACTCTTTTTCTTCTTCTTTAAAGTTTTATGGCAGACTACACCTATTGGTGTATTGCAGCTCCTACTCTTAAAGGTAGAGTGTTCCTGTTTGGATAGGCTACCACTGACTGTGTGTGCGCGCGGGTTGTGTTGGGTTGGGCTGCATATAATTGATAAAGAGAGTATGTTGATAGTAGATCTAATCACCATCTATTAAGTATCAATAAAGTGTTGCATTCAATTAGCAATGTGCATGCCCCGCCCACCTGAGGATCTGTCTTTTTCAGCCATCTATTTCCTGTGTTTGAGGGGTGCAAAATCCACTTGTCACTTAAAGGTCAACTGCCCCTAAGAACCAACTTATCTGGTTTTAAACGGCCTATGTGGCATCGATATGAGTCAGAAACATTAATTATACTGTTAAAATGTACTACAAAGTGTAAATAGGATATTTTTGGTCATCAAGTCAGTCTTGTCCAAAACATATTTTTGTAAGTAAGTCAAGACTTACTGGAGGGTTGGGTATGGATTACTTACTTACATGCCCACTTTTGCCAATGATGCCCAATTGCCCAGAGAGAACCCGTTGTAGTCTGCACCCAGCTGCCATGTGAACATTTGTTGTCAAGTCTGCATATGGGTTCACATCACGCACATTTCGCTCTGGAAATAGGAGTGAAAATGGCCTTCCATAAAGTAGCAATGGTCATCGAAATTGTTAAAAGGTTTTAAAAACAATTATAATAAATGCAACAGTTGGACAATGGATGAAGATACTCCAAACTTTGGGAATTTTTTTAATCCATCAGATATTGACTGAATTATAGCACATACAATATTTTACTGGCACAGACAAATAAGTTACGGGATTTTGGTGGGAATTGAGGTATTGAGAAATGTCACTTTTTGGTAACACTACTTGTCACCCAGCGTCATAACACGTTATGACATAACTGCCTTCTGGAACATGTTAACTTTTTTAGTCATTTAGCAGACGCTCTTATCTAGAGCAACTTACAGTTAGAGTGCATACATTATTTTTTATTTTTCATACTGGCCCCCCGTGGGAAACGAACCCACAACCCTGGCATTGCAAACGCCATGCTCTACCAACTGAGCTACATCCCTGCCAGCCATTCCCTCCCCTAACCCGGACGACGCTGGGCCAATTGTGCGCCGCCCCATGGGTCTCCCGGTCGCGGCCGGCTACGACAGAGCCTGGATTCGAACCAGGATCTCTAGTGGCACAGCTAGCACTGCGATGCAGTGCCACTGCACCACTCTGGAGTAACTTTCATGTGCCTTAATACCAAACTTGTATGCCATCTGTAAATACAAATTAAATTGTTAAATTACGAGCCTTGTTGGTTAAGCCACAGAAAAAGACAGCAACCGTCCCACTAGCCATGATTGGCTGAGATAATGAGTGGGCTGGACATGCCGAGAGGGGAGTTCGGATTGGTCTGCCATATAGAAGGCTTCTGTCAATCTGTGTTGGTAATCCTGTCGAGCGCTGCTTTTTAAAAAATGTATCATGTAGTGGAGCTGCATAAGTGTTGCGCTCCACTTTCTGGAGGATCGAGTTTTGAAATCAGTGGAATTAGAGTATAATAGCTAAAAGATGGAGAAAACACCTGTCTCCGGATTACATTTTCAAACTAAGGGCAACCGTGGCATGGCATCCGAGGGAGATGCGTCCATCATGCATGATGAATGTATGCGGGTAATATAGTCTAGCTAGCTACATTTTCAGATATTACATGTTTCTAATTTTGACAGAAAGTAGTTTAATAATAAATAATAATATGCCATTTAGCAGACGCTTTTATCCAAAGCGACTTACAGTCATGCGTGCATACATTTTTGTGTATGGGTGGTCCCGGGGATCGAACCCACTACCTTGGCGTTACAAGCGCCGTGCTCTACCAGTTGAGCTACAGAGGACCACAAGTTTCATTTCAAGCTAAAATGTACTGTTAGCTAGCTAACGTTAGCTGGCTGGTCCCTAGCTAACGTTATGTGTATGACATTATAATTCGTATCCCAGAACTTGCTTTGCTAGTTAGAGCCTAATGTTAGCTAGCTAGCACTGAACCTGGTTGGTTAGCTACCAGCAGATTCATGCAGGGAAGTAACTTTAGTCCAAGATGGCGTAGAAGTGCGGTCATGTACTCTGTAGTGTGTCCATGTAAATAGCCTGTTTTTTAGGTTTTTAGTCTCGTATATATATTTCTCAATCACACTTTTCATCCTTCAACTAAATATACTTTCCTGCAACCCGCCTCACCCAATGTGGAACGGATTCTATTATTTATTATACCTTCTTATCCAGAACCTCCAGTTGAAACTAGCCAGCTAGCCAGCTAACTAGCTAACTAGCTACTTGCTATTAGCCACCATTAGCGGTTTTCACCATTGTCTGTGGCCTGCACTACCTACCAGCCAGCTCTAGCCTGGACTATTATCGGTCAGTCTGCGCTGTCTGCACAGCGCGCTATCGACCCAGAACATATCGGATTTTCTAACAGAATCACTGAATCACTGGACCGTAACACCGGATCATTGCAACTAGCTAGCTGCAACCGAATGGATGTTGTTGTTGGCTAATCACCACTGTCCCGAGGCAAGCACCAGTTAGCCTTGAGCTAGCCTCGAGCCAGGACCATCTCCCGGCTATCTACCTCTCTGTCAACCGGAAGGGACCTCATAGTGTCGACACGAGCCCCGCCGATCCATCACGACTGGTTTGCTGACGTAATCGTCTGATGTGCTTTCAACAGGCTTTCCGTTGCGACAACCACAAAGTTCCATCTGCTAGCCCCGGCCCGCTAGCACACGCAATCAACAGCCGTGCCTCCTGCTCACCTGGGCCATAGCAGCCATCAAACTGCTCCCGGACTCACCAACCTGCCTCAGATAGCTCCTTTGTCCCACCCCCCCCCATACACGCGGAGACCGGCTCAATCGGTGCCTCCAGTGATGCTATCTCTTTCATCGTTACCCAACGCTTAGGTTTACCTCCACTGTACTCATATCCTTCCATATCCTTGTCTGTACATAATGCCCTGATTCTATTCTACAACGCCTGGAAATCGGTCCCTTTTATTCTCTGTATCCAATGCACTAGAAGACCAGTTCTTAGAGCCTTTAGCCGTATCCTAATTCTACTCCTCCTCTGTTCCTCTGGCGATGTAGAGGTTAACCCAGGCGCTGTAGCCCCCAGTATCACTCCTACTCCCCAGGCGCTATCATTTGTTGACTTCTGTAACTGTAAAAGCCTTGGTTTTTTGCATGTTAACATCAGAAGCCTCCTCCCTAAGTTTGAGTTATTCACTGCGTTAGCACACTCCGCCAACCCTGATGTTCTAGCAGTGTCTGAATCCTGGCTTAGGAAGGCCACCAAAACTCTGAAATGTCCATCCCCAACTACAAAATGTTCCGTCTAGATAGAACTGCCAAAGGGGGCAGAGTTGCATTCTACTGTAGAGAGAGCCTGCAGAGCTCTAGCATACTATCCAGGTCTATGCCCAAACAGTTTGAGCTTCTACTTCTAAAAATCCACCTTTCCAGAAATAAGTCACTGTTGCTGCTTGCTACAGACTCCCCTCAGCCCCCAGCTGTGCCCTGGACACCATATGTGAATTGATTGCCCCCCATCTATCCTCAGAGTTTGCGTTGCTTGGTGACCTAAACTGGGATATGCTTAACACCCCGGTCGTCCTACAATCTAAACTAGATGCCCTCAATCTCACACAAATTATCAAGGAACCTACCAGGTACAACCCTAAATCCGTAAACATGGGCAACCTCATAGATTTCATCCTGACTAATTGACCCTCAAAATACACCTCCGCTGTCTTCAACCAGGATCTCAGCGATCACTGCCTCATTGCCTGCGTCCATAAAGGGTGCGCGGTCAAACGACCACCCCTCATCACTGTCAAATGCTACCTAAAACACTTTAGCGAGCAGGCCTTTCTAATTGACCTGGCCCGGGTATCCTGGATGGATATTGACCTCATTCCGTCAGTAGAGAATACCTGGTTGTTCTTTAAATGTGCTTTCCTCTCCATCTTAAATAAGCATACCCCATTCAAAAAAATGCAGAACTAAGAACAGATCTAGCCCCTGGTTCACCCCAGACTTGACTGCCCTTGACCAGCACAAAAACATCCTGTGGCATACTGCCTTAGCATTGAACAGCCCCCGCGATATGCAACTTTTCAGGGAAGTCAGGAACCAATATACACAATCAGTTAAGAAAGCTGTAGAACTGTAGAACTAACTCCAAAAAGTTTTGGGACACTGTAAAGTCCATGGAGAATAAGAGCACCTCCTCCCAGCTGCCCACTGCACTGAGGCTAGGAAACACTGTCACCACCGATAAATATACGATAATCGAGAATTTCAATAAGCATTTTGCTACGGCTGGCCACGCTTTCCACCTGGCTGCCCCCCCGCTTCTCCTTCACCCAAATTCAGATAGCTGATGTTCTGAAAGAGCTGCACAATCTGGACCCCTACAAATCAGCTGGGCTAGACAATCTTGACCCTTTCTTTCTAAAATTAGCTGCCAAAATTGTAGCAACCCCTATTACTAGCCTGTTCAACCTCTCTTTCATATCATCTGAGATCCCCAGAGATTGGAAAGCTGCCGTGGTCATCCCCCTCTTCAAAGGGGGTTACACTCTAGATCCAAACTGTTACAGACCTATATCCATCCTGCCCTACCTTTCGAAAGTATTTGAAAGCCAAGTTAACAAACAGATCACCGACCATTTCGAATCCCACCGTACCTTCTGGTTTCCGAGCTGGTCATGGGTGCAGCTCAGCCACGCTCAAGGTCCTAAACGATATTATAACTGCGATCGATAAAATACAGTACTGTGCAGCCGTCTTCATCGACCTGGCCAAGGCTTTTGACTCTGTCAATCACCGCATTCTTATTGGTAGACTAAATAGCCTTGGTTTCTCAAATGACTGCCTCGCCTGGTTCACCAACTACTTCTCAGATAGATTTCAATGTGTCAAATCAGAGGGCCTGTTGTCTGGACCTCTGGCAGTCTCTATGGGGGTGCCACAGGGTTAAATTCTCGGGCCGACTCTATTCTCTGTGTATATCAATGACGTCGCTCTTGCTGCTGGTGACCCTCAGATCCACCTTTACGCAGACAACACAATTTTTTCATACATCTGGCCCTTCATTGGACACTGTGTTAACAAACCTCCAAACTAGATTCAATGACATACAACACTACTTCCGTAGCCTCCAACTGTTCTTAAACGCTAGTAAAACTAAATGCATGCTCTTCAATGGAACGCTGCTTGCACCTGCCCGCCCGACTAGAATCACTACTTTCGGTGGGTCTGACTTAGAATTTTAACTACAAATACCTAGGTGTCTGGTTAGACCGTAAACTCTCCTTCCAGACTCACATTAAGCATCTCCAATCCAAAGGTAAATCTATAATCGGCTTCCTATTTCACAACAAAGCCTCCTTCACTCATGCTGCCAAACATGCCCTCATAAAACTGACTATCCTACCGATCCTTGACTTCGGCGATGTCATTTACAAAATAGCCTCCAACACTCTACTCAGCAAATTGGATGTAGTCTATCACAGTGCCATCCGTTTTGTCACCAAAGCCCCATATATGCTAGAATATTGGGACATTCACTGTCCCCCTCCTCATTTTCATTCTCTATTCCCCATCCCTTCAAGCCTTCATTTCCATCTGCCCATCACGGCCCCAGAAGATATAGTGAGGAGCACATCTGAGTCTCCGAGAGGATTCTAGAGGGCATTGACACAGTAACTCAGTGAAGTGTTACGGAGGGCTCAGGATCTAGTTGAAGCTCAGTGATGTGCATAGGGACACTGATATTCCAGTGGGGTTAAAGGAAGCATGGTGAAGATGTACTCTTATTAGATTAATAGAAATACAGAATATTACGTCTTTGTTATGGGCCTCAAACCATCCGCACTCCTGAGTTTGAAATATTGACCAGTGGTCCCTCTTAAAGGGATAGTTCGGATTTTGGCTATGAAGCCGTTTATCTACTTCCCCAGAGTCTGATGAACTCATGGATACCATTTGTGTCATCTTGGACTAACCCTCCATTTCATGTCTTGGTTTCGCGTCTATTATGTCAATAGAGGATTGTGTTGATCCATTGATAATCCTTGATATTTCTACAACTTGATTGGAGTCCACCTGTGGTAAATTCAATTGATTAGACATGATTTGGAAAGGCACACACCTGTCTACATAAGGTCCCACAGTTGACAGTACATGTCAGAGCAAAAACCAAGCCATGAGGTCAAAGGAATTGTCTGTAGAGCTCAGAGACAGGATTGTGTTGAGTCACAGATCTGGGGAAGGGTACCAAAACATTTCTGCAGCATTGAAGGTCCCCAAGAACACAGTGGCCTCGATCATTCCTAAATTGAAGAAGTTTGGAACCATCAAGACTCTTCGTAGAGCTGGCCGCCCCCGGCCAAACTGAGTAATCGGGGGAGAAGGGTCTTGGTCAGGGAGGTGACCAAGAACCCGATGGTCACTGTGATCTCCAGAGTTCCTTCCAGAAGGACAACCATCTCTGCAGCACTCCACCAATCATGCCTTTATGGTAGAGTGGCCAGACGGAAGCCACTCCTAAGTAAAAGGCACATGACAGCCCGCTTAGAGTTTTCCAAACGGCACCTAAAGAACTCTCAAACCATGAGGAACAAGATTCTCTGGTCTGATGAAACCAAGATTGAACCCTTTGGCCTAAATGCCAAGTGTCACGTCTGGAGGAAACCTAGCACCATCCCTACAGTGAAGCATGGTAGTGGCAGCATTATGCTGTGGATGTTTTTCAGTGGCAGGGACTGGGAGACTAGTCAGGATCGAGGGAAAGATGAACGGAGCAAAGTACAGAGAGAACCTTGATGAAAACCTGCTCTAGAGTTCTCAGGACATCAGACTGGGGCGAAGGTTCACCTTCCAACAGGACAACGACCCTAAGCACACAGCCAAGACAACGCAGGAGTGGCTTCGGGACAAGTCTCTGAATGTCCTTGAGTGGCCCAGCCAGGGCCTGGACTTGAACCTAATCGAACATCTCTGGAGAGACCTGAAAATAGCTGTGCAGCAACGCTCCCCATCCAACCTGACAGAGCTTGAGGATCTGCAGAGAGGAATGGGAGAAACTCCCCAAATACAGGTGTGCCAAGCTTGTAGCGTAATACCCAAGAAGATTCAAATCTGTAATCGCTGCCAAAGGTGCTTCAACAAAGTACTGCGTAAAGGGTCTGAATACTTGTTTTACTTAAATGTGATTACTATTATTATTTTTATATATACATTTGCAAAAATGTCTAAACACCTGTTTTTGCTTAGTCATTATGGGGTATTGTGTGTAGATTGACGAGGGGGAAAAAAAACGTTCAACCATTTTAGAATAAGGCTGTAACGTAAGAATGTGGAAAAAGTCAAGGGGTCTGAATACTTTCCGAATACACTGTGTATACACACACACTTATTCCACATTTTGTTACAGCCTGAATTCAAAATTGATTAAATTGATTTTTTTCTCACCCATCCACATACAAATACCCCATAATGACAAGGTGAAAACATGCTTTTATAAATGTGTTATGATGAGTTTCTCGGGTATCAAGTAATTAATGATGCAAGAACATATTTAACACTTAGCTGGGGAGTTCATTCAAATATTTAATAGGTACCATGGTTCGTTAACAAAAGGAACATGCTCTGCCTCTTGCCATTCCGAACCCACTGAACAAAGAAAACCTCTCAGTTTAAATACCTCTTGTGACACGTTTCTTGAACAACATCTGTTAACCGTCATTTGGCTCTCCCTTCTTTGATGGTATTACCCTGTACCCAAGTCAGTATATTACTATCCATCAATCATTCTAAGATAAACCACCAGTAAGCTCCTTTGATATAATGGAATCCTTGTTGTTCAGACTGTGCGGCGCCTAGAATCACTTATCTACTAACTTTAACCTGGTTCACACAACATTATGAAATGACATCATAACAAAATGTTAGCAAACGTATTGAAAATGAAATACAGAACTATCTAATCGACATAAGTATTCACACCCCTGAGTCAATACATGTTAGAATCACCTTTGGCAGCAATTACAGTTGTGAGTCTTTCTGGGTAAGTCTCTCAGAGCTTTGCACATGTGGATTGTACAATATTTGTACGTTATTATTTTGAAAATTCTCCAAGCTCTGTCAAATTAGTTGTTGATCATTGTGAATTTGAATCCCAGTGTCTGTTGGAAATCAGACTGAACCAGGTTTTCTTCTAGGATTTTTCTTGTGCTTGGCTGTATTTAGTTTATTTTTATCAAAAAAAAACTCCCTATTCCTTGTCGATGAGTATACCTGTAACGTGATGCAACCACCACCATGCTTGAAAATATGAAGAGTGGTACTCTGATACATTTGAAGTCAGAAGTTTACATACACCTTAGCCAAATACATTTAAACTCAGTTTTTCACTATTCCTGACATTTCATCCTAGTAAAAATGCCCTGTCTTAGGTCAGTTAGGATCACCACTTTATTTTAAGAATTTGAAATTTCAGAATAATTGTAGAGAGAATGATTTATTTCAGCTTTTTATTTCTTTCATCACATTCCCAGTGGGTCAGAAGTTTACAAACACTCAATTAGTATTCGGTAGCATTGCCTTTAAATTGTTTAACTTGGGTCAAACGTTTCGGGTAGCCTTCCACAAGCTTCCCACAATAAGTTGGGTGAATTTTGGCCCATTCCTCCTGACAGAGCTGGTGTAACTGAGTCAGGTTTGTAGGCCTCCTTGCTCGCACACGCTTTTTCAGTTCTGCCCACACATTTTCTATAGGATTGAGGTCAAGGCTTTGTGATGGCCACTCCAATACCTTGCTGTCCTTAAGCCATTTAGCCACAACTTTGGAAGTATGCTTGGGGTCATTGTCCCTTTGGAAGACACATTTGCGATCAAGCTTTAACTTCCTGACTGATGTCTTGAGATGTTGCTTCAATATATCCACATCATTTTCCTTCCTCATGATGCCATCTATTTTGTGAAGTGCACCAGGCCCTCCTGCAGCAAAGCACCCCCACAGCATGATGCTGGCACCCCCTTGCTTCACGGTTGGGATGGTGTTCTTCGGCTTGCAAGCCGTCCCCTTTTTCCTCCAAACATAATGATGGTCATTATGGCCAAACAGTTCTATTCTTGTTTCATCAGACCAGAGGACATTTCTCCAAAAAGTACGATCTTTGTCCCCATGTGCAGTTGCAAACCGTAGTCTGGCTTTTTTATGGCGGTTTTGGAGCAGTGGCTTCTTCCTTGCTGAGCGGCCTTTCAGGTTATGTCGATATAGGACTCATTTGTTGGTGGATATAGATACTTTTGTACCTGTTTCCTCCAGCATCTTCACAAGGTCCATTGCTGTGTTCTGGGATTGATTTGCACTTTTCGCGTACGTTCATCTCTAGGAGACAGAACGCGTCTCCTTCCTGAGCGGTATGATGGCTGCGTGGTCCCATGGTGTTTATACTTGCATACTATTGTTTGTACAGATGAACGTGGTACCTTCAGGTGTTTGGAAATTGCTCCCAATGATGAACCAGACTTCTGGAGGTCTATAATCTTTTTTCTGAGGTCTTGGCTGATTTCTTTTGATTTTCCCATGATGTCAAGCAAAGAGGCACTGAGTTTGAAGGTAGGCCTTGAAATACATCCACAGGTACACCTCCAATTGACTCAAATGATGTCAATTAACCTATCAGAAGCTTCTAAAGCCATGACATCATTTTCTGGGATTTTCCAAGCTGTTTAAAGACACATTCAACTTAGTGTATGTAAACTTCTGACCCACTGGAATTGTGATACAGTGAATTATAAGTGAAATAATCTGTCTGTAAACAATTGTTGGAAAAATTACTTGTCATGCACAAAGTAGATGTCTTAACCGACTTGCCAAAACTATAGTTTGTTAACAAGAAATCTGTGGAGTGGTTGAAAAACAAGTTTTAATGACTCCAACCTAAGTGTATGTAAACTTCCGACTTCAACTGTATGTTGTGTTGGATTTGCCCCAAACACAACACTTTGAATATATTCAGGACATAATGTTAATTTCTTTGGCACATTTTTTGCAGTTTTACTTCAGTGCTTATTGCAAACAAGATGGATGTTTTGGAATATTCTTATTCTGTACAGGCTCCGTTCTTTTCACTCTTTCATTTAGGTTAGTATTGTGAAGTACCTACTATGCTGTTGATCCATTCTCAGTTTTCTCCTATCACAGCCATTAAACTCTGTAACTGTTTTAAAGTCACCATTGACCTCGTGAAATCCCTGAGAGGTTTCATTCATCTCCGGCAACTGAATTAGGAAGGACGCCTGTATCTTTGTAGTGACTGGGTGTATTGATACACCATCGAAAGTATAATTAATAACTTCACCATGGTCAAAGGGATATTCAATGTCAGGTAAAAAAAAAAAAAACTATCTACCAATAGGTGTCCTTCTTTGAGAGGCATTGGAAAAGCTCCCTGGTCTTTGTGGTTGAATCTGTGTTTGAAGTTCACTGCTCGATTGAGGGACCATACAGTTAATTGTCTGTGTGGGGTACAGAGATGAGGTAGTCATTCAAAAATCATGTTAAACACTATTATTCTACACAGAGTGAGTCCATGCAACTAATCTGACTTGTTAATCAAATGTTTACTCCTGAACTTATTTAGGCTTGCCATAACAAAAGAGTTGAGTACTTATTGACTCATTATGGGGTATTGTGTGTAGATAAGTGACACACAATCTAAATTGAATCAATTTTAAATTCAGGCTCTAACAAAAAATTTGCAAAAAGTAAAGTGGTGTGAATACTTTCTGAAGGCACTGTAAAGTGAAAATATGTTAAAATCTTGCCTAACCTTGTCAGAAGACAAAGAGGTATGAATCTATCAGTGGTTCATCAATCAGGTTCTTGATTGGTGTAATGAATAATTTTTGGGGGCGAGAATGTTTCTTTGGGACCATCAGGCGAAGAGGTCCTTACAACTGAAACACTGACATGTTCTTGCAACGTTCCCATGAAACCTGCCTAGAACATTAATATCTTATGTTCTGAGAACATGGCAACCATGTGTATGTTTGGTGGGACGTTGATGGAATATTCTCCTAGCCCTCCGAAAACTGGACACGAATGTTCTTTCAACATTCTCATTAAACGTGTCTAGAACAATATTTTCAGATATTCTTAGAACATGGTAACCACGTTCTGGGTATTCTGTTTGACATTAAGGGAATGTGTAGGACAGTGACACAAAATCTACATTTAGTCAATTTTAAATTCAGGCTGTAAAACAACAAAATATGGAAAAAGTCAAGAGGTTTGAATTCTTTCTGAAGGCACTGTATACACACACACGCCTATCTATTTGGTCTCATGGTCACTTTATTTACAAAGGCCTCTCAAAGCTTCTGGAAGATGAGACTGGGAGTTCATTAGCTAGTGATCAGCAGAATAGAAGGAACATGGTAACTCTGACCTAATACTAAAACTATGAATTTCAAGGACTTGGGATACTGGCAGAACAGCACACCCCAATGGACAACAAGACAACATCAAACTGCCTCAGATTGCCTTCCACGTGACTCAGCTGGAGAGCCCAGGGGTCACCCTGCCTTGGAGGAATGTACATTTGGGATCCAGAAGCTGGAGAACAGGATGCCCCTGGTGCGCGTCCAATATGGCACCTATTCACCATGTAGAGCCCTACTACCATAGGGTTCTGGTCAAAAGTAGTGTACTACATAGGGAATAGGGTGCCATTTGGGACACAACCCTGCCATATTGGACGTGCACCAGCGGTCTGAGAGGAGAGGCCCTAATTGTAAATCAGGCTGAGAGCCGCTCCTCCCTAAGAGGGTTTCTGGACTTAAGGACGGAGGAATAACGGGACAGACTGACTCTCTCAGGGCTCTGGGAAACACGAGGCACGTGCACTTTAGTAATGGGCAAGGACAGCAGTAGTTGGGGCGGATGTGGTGTGTGTGTGTGTGTGTGTGTGTGTGTGTGTGTGTGTGTGTGTGTGTGTGTGTGTGTGTGTGTCAGAATCATGGTGATAGTGTAGTGGACTTTATCAAGGAATTTATATTACGAAACTATCTCCATCCTTGATATAATTTTATTTCACAACCTTCGACTACACTGAGCTATCATTGTACTTTTCAGCTGTTTTAGTTATGTTCAGTTTTGTTCATTTGAAAATAAATCTCCGTCGGCGCCATCTTTACTGTACTTAAGTACAGTAACAAAGTATTTCTACTAAGTTACTTTACACAACCAGGCATATTTGTTGTAAACGAGAGGTAGCTAATTTAGGAAACTTTGCGGTATTTTGTTTTTTTATGTATTATTTTTTTACATTATTAGCTCAGGAAATAGTTTGTGTCAATACCTACAACCGGGAAGAACTATTGGATATCAGAGCGGCGATAACTCACCAAAACTAAGAGCATTACATCCAGGAATACGACTTCCCCGAAGCAGATCCTTTGTTCGCTCTCCCCAGAGCAATTAAACTGATTCCAGAGGCCAACCCAAAACATTGCCGGCAGAGGAGAGGCTTAGTAGACGCGTACAACACCCACCACTTCCGAGTATATTACTCGCTAATGTTCAGTCTTTGGATAGCAAAATTGATGATCTCAGGGCAATAAATTCTTTCCAGAGAGACATCAGGGCCCGTAACATACTTTGTTTCACGGAAACATGGCTTTCTAGGGATACTCTGTCGGAATCGGTCCAGCCAGAGGGATTCTCAATTCATCGCGCAGATAGGAATAAATATCTCTCCGGGAAGCAGAAGGGCGGAGGTGTGTGTTTCATGATTAACGACTTATGGTGTAATTGTAGTAACATACAGGAACTCAAGTCCTTTTGTTCACCAGACCTAGAATACCTCACAATCAAATGCCGACCGTATTATCTCCCAAGAGAATGTTACTCCATTATAGCCACGGCCGTTTATATCCCCCCTCAAGCCAATACCAAGACGGCCACTGTTATTCAAACTTCCGCGATACTTTCGGCAAATCTGACCACGACTTAATTTTGCTTCTCCCTTCCTATAGACAGAAACCCAAACAGGAAGTACCGCGCTAAGGACTATTCAATGCTGGTCTGACCAATTGGAATCCACACTTCAGGATTGTTTTGATCACACGGACTGGGATATGTTCCGCGTAGCTTGCGAAAATAATTTAGATGAATACACCAATACAGTAACTGAGTTAATTAGGAAGTGTACAGGAGATGTCGTACCCACTGTGACTATTAAAACCTACCCTAACCAGAAACCGTGGATAGATGGCAGCATTCGCACGAAACTGAAAACGCAAACCACTGCATGTAACCATGGCAAGGTGACTAGGAATATAGCAGAATACAAACAGTCTAGTTATTCACTCCGAAGGCAAGCAAACAAGCAAAACATCAGTATAGACAAAAAATGGAGTCGCAATTCAACGGCTCAGATACGAGACGTATGTGGCAGGGTCTACAGACAATGATGGACTACAAAAGGAAAACCAGCCTCGTCGCCGAGACCCGACGTCTTGCTTCCGGACAATCTAAACACCTTCTTCGCTTGCTTTGAGGATAACACAGTGCCACCGACGTGGCCCGCTACCAAGGACTGTGGGCTCTCCTTCTCCGTGGCCGACGTGAGTAAAACATTTAAACGTGTTAACCCTCGCAAGGCTGCCGGCCCAGACGTCATCCCTAGCCGCATCCTCAGAGTATGCGCAGACCAGCTGGCTGGTGTGTTTATGGACATATTCAATCTCTCCCTTTCCCAGTCTGCTGTCCCCACATGCATCAAGATGGCCACCATTCCTGTACCCAAGAAAGCAAAGGTAACTGAACTAAATGACTATCGCACAGTAGCACTCACCTCTGTCACCATGAAGTGCTTTGAGAGACTAGTCAAGGATCATATCACCTCTACCTTACCTACCACCCTAGACCCACTTCAATTTGTATGCACTCACTAACTGTAAGTCGCTCTGGATAAGAGCGTCTGCTAAATGACTTAAATGTAAATGTAATTAAAACTTGTTTTTCAACCACTTCACACATTTCTTGTTAACAAACTATCGTTTTGGCAAGTCGGTTAGGACATTTACTTTGTGCATGACACAAGTCATTTTTCCAACAATTGTTTAGAGACAGATTACTTCACTTATAATTCACCGTATCACAATTCCAGTGTGTCAGAAGTTTACATACACTAAGTTGAATGTGTCTTTAAACAGCTTGGAAAATCCCAGAAAATGATGTCATGGCTTTAGAAGCTTCTGATAGGCTAATTGACATCATTTGAGTCAATTGGAGGTGTACCTGTGGATGTATTTCAAGGCCTACCTTCAAACTCAGTGCCTCATTGATTGACATCATGGGAAAATCAAAATAAATCAGCCAAGACCTCTGGTCTGATGAAACAAAAATAGAACTGTTTAGCCATAATGACCATCGTTATGTTTGGAGGAAAAAGGGGGATGCTTGCAAGCCGAAGAACACCATCCCAACCGTGAAGCACGGGGGTGGCAGCATCATGCTGTGGGGGTGCTTTGCTGCAGGAGGGACTGGTGCACTTCACAAAATAGATGGCATCATGAGGAAGGAAAATGATGTGGATATATTGAAGCAACATCTCAAGACATCAGTCAGGAAGTTAAATCTTGGTCGCAAATGGGTCTTCCAAATGGACAATGACCCCAAGCATACTTCCGAAGTTGTGGCAAAATGGCTTAAGGACAACAAAGTAAAGGTATTGGAGTGGCCATCACAAAGCCCTGACCTCAATCCTATAGAAAATGTGTGGGCAGAACTGAAAAAGCGTGTGCGAGCAAGGAGGCCTACAAACCTGACTCAGTTACACCAGCTCTGTCAGGAGGAATGGGCCAAAATTCACCCAACTTATTGTGGGAAGCTTGTGGAAGGCTACCCGAAAAGTTTGACCCAAGTTAAACCATTTAAAGGCAACGCTACCAAATACTAATTGAGTGAATGTAAACTTCTGACCCACTGGGGATGTGATGAAAGAAATAAAAGCTGAAAGAAATAATTCTCTCTACTATTATTCTTACATTTCACATTCTTAAAATAAAGTGGTGATCCTAACTGACCTAAGACAGGGAATTTTTACTAGGATTAAATGTCAGGAATTGTGAAAAACTGAGTTTACATGTATTTGGCTAAGGTGTATGTAAAGTTCCGACTTCAACTGTAGGTATTCCTCTTGTCCAGATGGGATAGGGCAGTGTGCAGTGTGATGGCGATTGCATCGTCTGTGGATCTATTGGGGCGGTAAGCAGACAACAACCTATTGTTCATTCTGAGTCTGGGGCCAGGTTATATTGACACCATTATTAGGCCTTGGAATTTCCAGAATACATGCAACCGCATTAACGGGAAGTGCTATGAAAAGGCATTGCATGCAGCCCTAGAAGCAGGTGCTGATATTATCTCTATAACATCATTTAATGAATGGCATGAGGGAACCCAGATTGAGATGGCAATTCCAAAAACAAGCCAGACTGTGTACCTAGACTACTTACCCAGCAAGCCTGTTGTCTATTTAGAGATAACTCGCAAATGGGCAGCAATATTTAGCAGTGAAAGGAAGAGATGGCCAGAATGAGGGCCTAACATTGTTTAATCTGACCAGAAATGTACTTCACACATATTGCATTAATCAGGCAGCTATAAACAGTATAGATTGTAGAATTTGACAACAGTAGTGTGACAGAAACCTATGTTCCCTTTTTTATCCTGTGTGGTAATATTAACAGATTAACAAATAAAAAGGCAACCTTATGTACAGAAGTATATAATTATGTGGTGTTTCTCCTGCTTTATATGATTATGATGATTTGCACTTTAATGCATAACTGTTTACTTAAATTATATTTGGACAGTTGCCTACCCAGGGCCTACCCTGAATAAACCCCTTCCTGACTAAAAAACACTTTTAATGGAGAATTGAATATGCTTTTCAGTCCGTGGAATGCCTAACCTGTGTCTGTGCAAACCACCACGATTTGACAGTTCCTATGTCATTGCATTATATACTTACTTTTCGATCACATCACTATTTAACAGGACACTGAGAATATTTAATAATTTGAATGTACCCCATAAATCAAACTGTCAAATACATACCAATGACTAAGCAGCTTAAAGCTAGAGTCCTTAATTGAAACAATGACAAAGTGGTCGACCCGCCTCTGTTTTGGTAAAAAGCTGAGGGATAGGCCTGGAGAAATCTAGTGCTATGGATGCAAGGACTGACTATCCATTATACCAACATTATACAGTTTATTTACATTTACATTGTTTACAAACAAGCTTATATTTTTGGTTCTGATGGGGTACAACAGTTGAACTAAGTTCATGAGGCAAGTTCTACGTTTTTAAGAATCAGTGGGTATATATCATTAATTTATAAGTCCATAAATAGATGTATCAACTAAGGATTCTAGCTTGAAGTTTCTGTTAATATCTATGAACATACCCTATAAATCAACATTGAGAACATCTATGCTACTCTTATGTGATGTGTTATTTCAGGGTTATTGTTCCTTCTCCTCTATAAGCTTTCTTTAAATGTAGGAAATGCAACAAAAGGGGCAAACATTGTCATTAAAATTATCAACCTGGGATACATCCTATTTGAATCAGCCTCAAATTAATCTCAGGTGATGTACACTGTAGACTACTGTATCTCCAAGACAATTTAGATAGAGGATTAGCCTATTCAAAATTGTCTACCAAATAAAGCACGAATCTTGTCAAATGTGTGAATGTGGGCTTAGATATAGGCAATGCCTATGTTGTAATTTTAAACATTTACTTGGAAAACCACATCACCTGCGAAGAAATAGACTAATTGTATGGGCAGCGGCAATATTGCGCAATCATTCCTAATTCAGATTGGGAACGCATGAATCACATCCAATTTAATCAATATCCTAATGCATTTTTAGCATGCACGCCCGACTAGAATCGATGCTAGGCTACCTACATTCGGTTTTGCGAATCCGCTTTCAGCCTTCAGCTGCATTATCGGTAAATAGGGGCAAGGTGGCGCATGGGCAGCCAGTGGGGAATTATTCCACATCGCATCACGTGCCTTACATTGCGTCCTTATATTAAAGAAACGTTGCATTTGCTCATATTTAGTGAATTAAGAATTTCCTAACAGTCATTTTCGAATTCTGGTAACCTTGGCAGTCAGGTCGAATTAGACGGGTATTTATATAGACCTCCATTGCGAGATCGTGGAAACTGTATGTGTTTCGGCTCACATGAATCCTGGCCAATTCCTGCAAATATTGCCACCAGAGCAAATGTGTATTTACATCCTTAACGTTTTCGGCATGTAGGATGGTATGAGGGAACGACCCGGCAAGCCAATGGGAATATATGTATATTTTAATACACGCTTGTCGAGATGGTGAGTAAAATTGATTTTTCTCCGCTACATGCATGAACAGTGGTACCTGGTTTCGCAAGACAAGCTGTGCTAACTCATAAAAAATAAAACATCAAGAAAAAACTCAACGAAATGGGTATATCTCTTCATCGTCCAAGTCACAATTTTGGCTTAAAAGGATGCATTGAGAAAATTACACATTTATATTAAGGTCATCGACGTTATATACATTTTCCTTCGATGTGCCTCTTGATTCACGAGGATAATGAGTAGCCAATGTTTACACGCCTGTTAGTATTCTCAAAGATGCTTATGGCCAACAGTGATATGAACCTGTGTTGGTGCGTAAAAGGGCGTTTGTTAACCAGAGAGAATAGGTAGCCTATCGAATAGGGCTACATTTAAATAATTGCTTTTATTTTAAACAATGAAACACAATGCTGCATCATGACGATTGACACTCATTGCAAGTGTGTGTAGGCTACATAAGGTTTTTAAATGACCTTCAGTTGCACTGGCTAAAAATCCATTCTCACTTTGGATACTGCTCTTATACCAGCTTCTGCCAGTGTAGCCTATAAACCAAACGAGAAATGGGTAGGGAAATTATTCTAATAGCCAGCCTGCAAATGGACCTGTTTTATTCCGCCCTCTGATCAATTCAATAGCCTGCACAAGACCATTGCATGCACCCCACTAAAGAATTTACCTACCTATGATTTTATTCTGCACTGTTTTAACTCAAACAGTGCAGAATAAGCTCATGTAACCCAATATTTCAAGCTCTGATATTGCTAAAATGTCGAATGCAAGTAGTCAATAGTCTTCCCTACATACAGAAGCGAACAACATTAGGATATCTTAAAGCATTTTGGAAATATAGACCAGTAAACACACACATACAATAGGCGGAAATATCAACTATGAATAGTTATGATGACTTAAGTCTTTGGTAGCTGTTCAATCGACAACTTTCCAAGTCAAATTTGTTCTCAATCAATGCTGTATGGTCCTGCCTGACAAAAATACATACAGTAACTCATGTTTTGGATGTTGTGGCTATTGTAATCTGCTCAACGGAAAACAACCCTAAACTCAAAAAGGGCAGAATAATCCCTGGCTGGAGGGGGGTGGGCCACATAAACTCATGTAACCCAATATTGCTCAAATTTGGATTACAAGTAGTCAGCTGTCTACGTACACAAACAAACAGCATTAGGATATCTAAATGAATCTTGGAAATATAGACCTGTAAACACACAGACACAATAGTTCAATAGACAACTTTGCTCTCATTCAGTGCTGTATGGCCCTGCCTGACAGAAATGCATAGAGGTACACATTTTTTGATGTTGTGGCTCTAAAGAAAAACAAGTGGGCTCAGACATCGAAATTAAAATTTTTGGGGTCCAAGGTTCCTTAATGGATTTTGGATCTTTAGCCCCTAGTCTTGCAATTAAATCAAAGGGACAATCACAGATTATCTTTATATTTTCCCACAAATCCAATATGGCTTCCAAAATAAAATAAAATATGGCTGCCTTAATAACATTTGATGCAGGTTACCTGTAAATTATGAATTTTGTAAATGATGCATTTTTTTGGAATTGTGTGCAACTCTCATGCCTACAAGGACAGTTTGGTGTGAATCAATTTTATTCTGAATCCAATATGGCCAACATGATTACATTCACACCCCTTGACCTTTTCCACATTTTGTTGTGTTACAAAGTGGAATTAAACAGGATTTAATTGTCATTTTTTGTCAACGATCTACACAAAATAATAGTGGAAGAAAAATTCTAACTTTCTTTTAGTTAATGGACATTAAAACAATTATATTTGGGTTAGAGAAGTATTCAACCACCTTAGTCAATACATGTTAGAATCATATTTGGCAGCAATTACAGCTAAGTCTTTATGGGTAAGTCTAAGAGCTTTACAAACCTGGATTGTACAATATTTACCAATTATTATTTTAAATAATCTTCAAGCTCTTTCAAGTTGGTTGTTGATCATTGCTAGTCAACCATTTTCAAGTTTTGCCATAGATTTTCAAACCAGGTTTAAGTCGAAACTATAACTAGGCCACTCAGGAATATTCAATGTCGTAACATGATGCAGACACCACTATTCTTGAAAATATGAAGAGTGGTACTCCGTAATGTGTTGTGTTGGATTTAGCCCAAACACAATGCTTTGTATTCAGGACAGAAAATTAATTTGGTTGCCACATTTTATGCAGATTACTTTAGTGCCTTATTAGGTACCATTGGAAAACCTCCCTGGTCTTTGTCGTTGAATATGTGCTTGAAATTCACTACTCGACTGAGGGACCTTACAGATAATTGTATATGTGGTGTACAGAGATGGGGTAGTCATTAACAAATCATTTTAAGAACCATTATTGCACACAGAGTTAGTCCATGCAACTTATTATCTGACTTGCTAAGCACATTTTTACTCCTGAAGTTATTTAGGCTTGCCATAACAAAGAGGTTGAATACTTAATACTCAAGACAGTTCAGCTTTTCATTTTGTATTAATTTATAACATTTCTAAAAACATAATTCCACTTTGACATTGTGGGGTATTATGTGTAGATCAGTCACAGAAAATCTAAATGGAATCCATTTCCACAAAATGTGGAAAAAGTGTGAATACAGTGGGGGGAAAAAGTATTTAGTCAGCCACCAATTGTGCATGTTCTCCCACTTAAAAAGATGAGAGGCCTGTAATTTTCATCATAGGTACACGTCAACTATGACAGACAAAATGAGGAAAAAAATTTTATGAATTTATTTGCAAATTATGGTGGAAAATAAGTATTTGGTCAATAACAAAAGTTTCTCAATACTTTGTTATATACCCTTTGTGGGCAATGACACAGGTCAAACATTTTCTGTAAGTCTTCACAAGGTTTTCACACACTGTTGCTGGTATTTTGGCCCATTCCTCCATGCAGATCTCCTCTAGAGCAGTGATGTTTAGGGCTGTCGCTGGGCAACACGGACTTTCAACTCCCTCCAAAGATTTTCTATGGGGTTGAGATCTGGAGACTGGCTAGGCCACTCCAGGACCTTGAAATGCTTCTTACGAAGCCACTCCTTCGTTGCCCAGGCGGTGTGTTTGGGATCATTGTCATGCTGAAAGACCCAGCCACGTTTCAGCTTCAATGCCCTTGCTGATGGAAGGAGGTTTTCACTCAAAATCTCACGATACATGGCCCCATTCATTCTTTCCTTTACACGGATCAGTCGTCCTGGTCCCTTTGCAGAAAAACAGCCCCAAAGCATGATGTTTCCACCCCCATGCTTCACAGTAGGTATGGTGTTCTTTGGATGCAACTCAGCATTCTTTGTCCTCCAAACACGACGAGTTGAGTTTTTACCAAAAAGTTATATTTTGGTTTCATCTGACCATATGACATTCTCCCAATCCTCTTCTGGATCATCTAAATGCACTCTAGCAAACTTCAGACGGGCCTGGACATGTACTGGCTTAAGCAGGGGGACACGTCTTGCACTGCAGGATTTGAGTCCCTGGCGGCGTAGTGTGTTACTGATGGTAGGCTTTGTTACTTTGGTCCCAGCTCTCTGCAGGTCATTCACTAGGTCCCCCCGTGTGGTTCTGGGATTTTTGCTCACCGTTCTTGTGATCATTTTGACCCCACGGGGTGAGATCTTGCGTGGAGCCCCAGATCGAGGGAGATTATCAGTGGTCTTGTATGTCTTCCATTTCCTAATAATTGCTCCCACAGTTGATTTCTTCAAACCAAGCTGCTTACCTATTGCAGATTCAGTCTTCCCCAGCCTGGTGCAGGTCTACAATTTTGTTTCTGGTGTCCGTTTGACAGCTCTTTGGTCTTGGCCATAGTGGAGTTTGGAGTGTGACTGTTTGAGGTTGTGGACAGGTGTCTTTTATACTGATAACAAGTTCAAACCGGTGCCATTAATACAGGTAACGAGTGGAGGACAGAGGAGCCTCTTAAAGAAGAAGTTACAGGTCTGTGAGAGCCAGAAATCTTGCTTGTTTGTAGGTGACCAAATACTTATTTTCCACCATAATTTGCAAATAAATTCATTAAAAATCCTACAATGTGATTTTCTGGATTTTTTTCCCCTCAATTTGTCTGTCATAGTTGACGTGTACCTATGATACAAATTACAGACCTCTACATGCTTTGAAGTAGGAAAACCTGCAAAATCGGCAGTGTATCAAATATTTGTTCTCCCCACTGTATATGTGCTTTCTTGAGTAGGGGGACCTTGCGGGCGCTGCAGGATTTCAGTCCTTCATGGCGTAGTGTGTTACCAATTGTTTTCTTGGTGACTATGGTCCCAGCTGCCTTGAGATCATTGACAAGATCCTCCCTTGTAGTTCTGGGCTGATTCCTCACCGTTCTCATGATCATTGCAACTCCACGAGGTGAGATCTTGCATGGAGCCCCAGGCCGAGGGAGATTGACAGTTATTTTGTATTTCTTCCATTTGCGAATAATTGCACCAACTGTTGTCACCTTCTCACCAAGCTGCTTGGCGATGGTCTTGTAGCCCATTCCAGCCTTGTGTAGGTCTACAATCTTGTCCCTGACTTCCTTGGAGAGCTCTTTGATCTTGGCCATGGTGGAGAGTTTGGAATCGGATTTATTGATTGCTTCTGTGGACAGGTGTCTCTTATACAGGTAACAAACTGAGATTAGGAGCAGTCCCTTTAAGAGTGTGCTCCTAATCCCAGCCTGTTACCTGTATAAAAGACACCTGGGAGCAAGAAATCTTTCTGATTGAGAGGGGGTCAAATACTTATTTCCCTCATTAAAATGCAAATCAATTTATACATTTTTTTACATCAGTTTTTCTGGATTTTTTTGTTGTTATTCTGTCTCTCACTGTTAAAACAAACCTACCATTAAAATTATAGACTGATAATTTCTTTGTCAGTGGGCAAACGTACAAAATCAGCAGGGGATCAAATACTTTTTTCCCTCACTGTATGAGGACAATGAATGCCAAAAATGTCCAGACTGCATTTTGGCTGTTGAATGGCCTCCTGAGATGTGGCAGTCCAGTTCCATGATGTCTCTGCCTCTGCCTGAGGGGATGACTGATGGAGGAATGGGCCTATCATGGACAGTTCTGGAAGATTTAGGATGGCATTGACATTGGAGAGGTGTCATGTTGCTATGACATGTGAAGGCCCAATAAGTTGATGGAATTTCTTGTCAATGAGTGTCAGGTTGTGTTGGTTCATTGTAGTCTACACTAGAGAATGTCCGAACCGATATATCTGGCCGATATTGGCCTTTTCCAGTCTATCGGCTATCGTCCCTTCTCTAGTGGCTTTGCCGATAGTCCCTCTACATAGCAAAACTGCTGCTATGCCCGCCGCTACTCACCGCCTGAGCCACGAGCACTGCACAATGCAGGAATGTCTAGCTGGGAAATTCAGCAGCAGCAAGCCACAAGCTAGCTCATTCTCCAACAGAAAGGTGCAGTATTGAGAAATTGATGAATTGACACGGTGACCAAAATTGAACTCCTGTTGCAAATATTAGTTTAGTTAATTCACTAATAGTAAGCCTTGTCGACATGCCCGGACATGCATGCAATAAGCAAGCTAGCTAGCTAAGCAGATAGATATGTGACCTGTTAGCAAAGATTACAATAACTAACCCTTTACATCTGTGGTGTTAGCTAGCTATATTAGCTACTATGCTAGCTAGCTGGCTAGATAAACATGGTGCTAAGATATCAGATACGTAGCTAGCTAAGGTTAGGTGGTTATCCTTTTTAAAATGCACCATTTTCGGCAACGAGCCATCTGACTAGCTATTTACTGGTGTGCTGATCTGACCAGCAGCAGTCAGATTAGATTGTCGTAATAGGGAAAGAAGGAAGTGTTTTAAAATGCCTAAATAAAGGTTGGAAATAGGCTTAGCTACATATGAATTTTCCTGCATGTTTATGGACCAAGAAAGCTGTAGATCAGCGCACGTGTGTGCGTTCTCACTTCTCAAACTATGGGCAGATTTGAGACATTCAGACAGAACGTGCATAATCATTACATCTTTTTTCCAACCCTTGCTCTCCTTGTTAGATATTATGCACATTTATGGCTTGGTAGAAAATGTAATCGTCATTGAGCTAGTTCTCATAGTAGCAGTAAATAGCAGCAAGTGATATTTAAGCGATGGAGAGAGATATGAGGAGATGTGAATGGGAGCAGAGTTAGCCTCGCTCTATCCAATCGTAGCAGTAGGATCAAGTTACAACCCTCCCATTTATTGACAGATAGCTGAACTGGCCAATTGAGTTGTTTATAATTTCGTCCTGGCATAAATGTGCATAATATCTAATAAGAGGAGCGAGGTTAGGAAATAAAGATTAAACGACGATGTATGAATGACTCAAATATGCCCATAGTTTGAGAAGTAAGAATGCACACGCTGTGATGGGTGATTTGAAGGAGTCAGGTGCAGGAGGGTAAATCACAGAATGCATAGTTTATTCCGGAATACAGAGTTACGCAGAATAGCGTCAAACAGTCCAGGCGCACTGGAACAAAACAGGCACACAGGGAAAATATACCCCGGCAATACAAAATACAGAGGGGAGAACAAGTATTTGATACACTGCCGATTTTGCAGGTTTTCCTACTTACAAAGCATGTAGAGGTCTGTATTTTTATCATAGGTACACTTCAACTGTGAGAGACGGAATCTAAAACAAAAATCCAGAAAATCACATTGTATAATTTTTAAGTAATTAATTTGCATTTTATTGCATGACATAAGTATTTGATACATCAGAAAAGCAGAACTTAATATTTGATACAGAAACCTTTGTTTGCAATTACAGAGATCATACGTTTCCTGTAGGTCTTGACCAGGTTTGCACACACTGCAGCAGGGATTTTGGCCCACTCCTCCATACAGACCTTCTCCAGATCCTTCAGGTTTCGGGGCTGTCGCTGGGCAATACGGACTTTCAGCTCCCTCCAAAGATTTTCTATTGAATTCAGGTCTGGAGACTGGCTAGGCCACTCCAGGACCTTGAGATGCTTCTTACGGAGCCACTCCTTAGTTGCCCTGGCTGTGTGTTTCGGGTCTTTGTCATGCTGGAAGACCCAGCCACGACCCATCTTCAATGCTCTTACTGAGAGAAGGAGGTTGCTGGCCAAGATCTCGCGATACATGGCCCCATCCATCCTCCCCTCAATACAGTGCAGTCGTCCTTTCCCCTTTGCAGAAAAGCATCCCCAAAGAATGATGTTTCCACCTCCATGCTTCACGGTTGGGATGGTGTTCTTGGGGTTGTACTCATCCTTCTTCTTCCTCCAAACACGGCGAGTGGAGTTTAGACCAAAAAGCTCTATTTTTGTCTCATCAGACCACATGACCTTCTCCCATTCCTCCTCTGGATCATCCAGATGGTCATTGGAAAACTTCAGACGGGCCTGGACATGCGCTGGCTTGAGCAGGGGGACCTTGCGTGCGCTATAGGATTTTAATCCATGACGGCGTAGTGTGTTACTAATGGTTTTCTTTGAGACTGTGGTCCCAGCTCTCTTCAGGTCATTGACCAGGTCCTGCCGTGTAGTTCTGGGCTGATCCCTCACTTTCCTCATGATCATTGATGCCCCACGAGGTGAGATCTTGCATGGAGCCCCAGACTGAGGGTGATTGACCGTCATCTTGAACTTCTTCCATTTTCTAATAAATGCACCAACAGTTGTTGCCTTCTCACCAAGCTGCTTGCCTATTGTCCTGTAGCCCATCCCAGCCTTGTGCAGTTCTACAATTGTATCCCTGATGTCCTTACACAGCTCTCTGGTCTTGGCCATTGTGGAGAGGTTGGAGTCTGTTTGATTGAGTGTGTGGACAGGTGTCTTTTATACAGGTAACGAGTTCAAACAGGTGCAGTTAATACAGGTAATGAGTGGAGAACAGGAGGGCTTCTTAAAGAAAAACTAACAGGTCTGTGAGAGCCAGAATTCTTACTGGTTGGTAGGTGATCAAATACTTATGTCATGCAATAAAATGCAAATTCATTACTTAAAAATGATACAATGTGATTTTCTTGATTTTTGTTTTAGATTCCGTCTCTCACAGTTGAAGTGTACATATGACAAAGCATGTAGAGGTCTGTCATTTTTATAAGTAGGAAAACCTGCAAAATCGTCAGTGTATCAAATACTTGTTCTCCCCACTGTACATGGAGCTCAACCGAGCGACACTCTCCTCACAGTAAACAATCACCCACAAGGACAAGGGGGCAGAGGGAACACTTATACACATACTAATGAGGGTATATGAACCAGGTGTGTGTAATAGACAAGCCAAAACAAATGGAATGATGAGATGTGATGCGGCAGTGGCTAGAAGGCCGGTGACGACGAAAGCCGAAGCCTGCCCGAACAAGGAGAGGAGGCAGCTTCGGAGAAATTCATGACACGTGTGCTTATCTACAGCTTTCTTGGTCCTTTCTTGGTCCATAAACATGCAGGAAGATTGCGTCCTGACAGCTGAAAATAAAAATGTGTCCCTATCAAAAAATACTTGTTTCATAAGCATCCGTGATCACAAATCATGACATTACGTAGTACCCATTTGTATATTAATATAGACACAGCTGTTATTTTGAGATGTCCTTCCTTACAGGCGTGACATGCTGGAGTGATGCTTCTATGCAAATGGTTGATTCTCATGAAACCAGTTTTAAAATGTCTGTAGCAAATTGAGTTACAAAAACCATGATGCATCTGCAAAAATCAAGTATCATTCTGAGGACTAAGATGTCTAGTTTTTGGCAAAGTGTCTTATTTTATGTACATTTTACATTTGCGCCCAGATTAAATTCTCTGGTCATTTTATAAAAAAAAATCTAATTTATTTGAATAAAACACAAAATATGTTGCTGTAATTTGTCCATAAATCATAACATTATTATACTAGTTGAAGTTTACATGAAACTCCACTGAGTATACCAAACATTAGGAACACCTTCCTAATATTGAGTTGCATCTTTAGCCCTCAGAACAGCCTCAATTCGTCGGGGCATGGACTCTACAAGGTGTTGAAAGCATTCAACAGGGATTTGGCCCTTGTTGACTCCAATGCTTCCCACAGTTGTGTCAAGTTGGCTGAATGTCCTTTGGGTGGTGGACCATTCTTGATACACACGGGAAACTGTTGAGCATGAACAACCCAGCAGCGTTTCAGTTCTTGACACAAACCAGTGCGCCTGGCACCAACTACCATACCCCGTTCAAATGCACTTAAATATTTTGTCTTGCCCATTCGCCCTCAATGGCACACATACACAATCCATGTCTCAGTTGTCTCAAGTCTTAAAAATCCTTCTTTAACCTGTCTCCTCCGCTTCATCTACACTGATTTAAAGTGGATTTAACAAGTGAGATCAATAAGGGATCATAGCTTTCACCAAATAAAGTTTTATTCACCCATGATGCATCATCTAGAGTAGTAGTCCGTAGATGAGCAAGTTAAGTAAAAGTATTTGCTTATATGCCTTCAGAATGAGGTTCTTATTCTCAAACACCCCCTTTACCTCACTTGGCCTTCTATTACGGAAAGTAGCTCAAATTAGGAAAATTGTATAATTTCATTTGAAATATTCATATTTTCAGTGTTATGTTTAACTCAGGCCTTTTCATTAAGAGGGCAATGTAAAAATAAAATAATGATTTGTTTATTACATTTTTGGACTTTGAAAACTGTTACGGTTAAATAACATCTGATTTAAAAAAATAAAAATAAATAGATAAGTACAGATCCTAATCTCAGTGATTCAAGACCAAATTGTGTTTTTTTGTTTTGGACAGTTTGTGAGAATGACCCAAATGTTGTTGATCAGTAAGTTAATATAAGTCCCAACTGGAAGGCTAACAGATTGTTTGTCATCTGTAGCACCATAGACTCCACATGCACACACTCCTATTGAAGCATTTCGCTACACCCACAATAACATCTGCTAAATATGTGTATGCGACCAATAACATTTGATTTGAATATGCATTCACCTGTATTGTGAGTAGGCCTATGCCATCTTAATTTACCCAGTTTATCAAGAGATTTACCATTCAAATACAATTATTACCATTGTTGTTATGCAGTTAGTTGGAAAAAACTAAGTTACATTTATTGTTTGATTTAAAAATGAATGCATTAATGCATACATGACTGTCGATGGTAAAAATGCCCATCTGACGGTAGTGGGAATTTATCGCCCGCCCTCTGCCTCATAAGTTTACAGCCAAAGGGATATTTGCCAATGAGTTCAGTGACCATTGTCCCGTTGCCTGTATAAGAGATGTTAAACTACCTAAATCTCGCTCACACATTATTACAAAGAGACATTTCAGGAATTTAATTAGCATTCTTTTTTGTCTGAGCTGGGGTTGAGTGACTGGGGGGTTGTTTACATTTACATTTTAGTCATTTAGCAGACGCTCTTATCCAGAGCGACTTACAGTTGGTGAATACATATTTTTTTATACTGGCCCCCCGTGGGAAACGAACCCACAACCCTGGCGTTGCAAACGCCATGCTCTATCAACTGAGCTACATCCCTGCCGGCCATTCCCTCCCCTACCCTGGACGACGCTGGGCCAATTGTGCGCCGCCCATGAGTCTCCCGGTCGCGGCCGGCTGCGACAGAGCCTGGATTCGAACCAGGATCTCTAGTGGCACAGTTAGCACTGCAGTGCCTTAGACCACTGCGCCACTCAGGAGTACAGGAGGTTGTGTCAACTATCACTGACTCGGATCAGGCCCTTAATTGTTTTATTTCCCTGTTTAGCTCTATTGCAGATAAACATGTGCCGTACAAAAAATGAAGGGTAAAATACAGATGTAATTGATGAATTGTCTAACAATTTACAGAAAATAAATGTTGTTTGAGCTAAGGCTAGACGGACTGATTCTACATCTGATTGGCAGTCCTTCAGACATTTGAGAAATACAATACTATCCCTGGTTAAAAAAGCTAAATCAACATATTTCTTGAATTGTGTATCAGAGAGTGGTGGTAATCTAGCATACTTCTGGAAAGTGGTCAAACAGCTGGCCACCTGTTTGAAAGGATAATGTCTGAAAATTAATCTCATCCCACTAGAGGGAGTCCTTTAGTCACCTCCGAACAGATTGTAGAGAATGATGCACTAACAGACTCACATACTTTATTTTAATTTCAACCCTTTGAAACCCTATGATGTACTAAGTGCCTTGCTAAAGATTGATATAAAAAAGAAAACGGGCTGATTCACTTGATCCCTTCTTACTGCAGCTCTCTGCCGTACTTATTGCAGAACCACTGACCTATATTTTTAAATTGACAATTGTTTCTGGTGTTATCCCTAAGATCTGGAAAGTGGCACGTCCTCCCCCTACATAAAGGAGGAGATCCTTCTGACTTACATAACAACCGTCCAATTTCCAAATTATCTTGCATTTCCAAAGTTTTAGAATCCCTGACGAACTTTCAGCTAAGAACTTTTCTAACTTCTCACTGTATTCCTCATGGTTTTAGACCTGGACATAGCACAGTTTCAGCTGCTTAGTTCATAAAAATCATTGTGCTTCCTTATTAATAGACCTTTCCAAGGCCTTCGATACCATTGACCATCACATTCTTTTTCAAGGTTGACTGAAATAGGCCTGGATCAGGCTTCTTGCAAGTGGTTTGACAATGATCTGTCAGACAAGACTCAATGTGTGATCTCTGATGGTGTTAAGTCTAGTTTCCTGGACATTACAAAATGTGTACTGCAGGGGTCGGAACTGGGACCTGTACTTTTTATTATTTACAGTGGGGAAAAAAAGTATTTAGTCAGTCACCAATTGTGCAAGTTCTCCCACTTAAAAAGATGAGAGGCCTGTAATTTTCATCATAGGTACACGTCAACTATGACAGACAAAAGGAGGAAAAAAATTCCAGAAAATCACATTGTAGGACTTTTAATGAATTTATTTGCAAATTATGGTGGAAAATAAGTATTTGGTCAATAATAAAAGTTTCTCAATACTTTGTTATATACCCTTTGTTGGCAATGACACAGGTCAAATGTTTTCTGTAAGTCTTCAGAAGGTTTTCACACACTGTTGCTGGTATTTTGGCCCATTCCTCCATGCAGATCTCATCTAGAGCAGTGATGTTTTAGGGCTGTCGCTGGGCAACACGGACTTTCAACTCCCTCCAAAGATTTTCTATGGGGTTGAGATCTGGAGACTGGCTAGGCCACTCCAGGACCTTGAAATGCTTCTTACGAAGCCACTCCTTCGTTGCCCGGGCGGTGTGTTTGGGATCATTGTCATGCTGAAAGACCCAGCCACGTTTCATCTTCAATGCCCTTGCTGATGGAAGGAGGTTTTCACTCAAAATCTCACGATACATGGCCCCATTCATTCTTTCCTTTACACGGATCAGTTGTCCTGGTCCCTTTGCAAAAAAACAGCCCCAAAGCATGATGTTTCCACCCCCATGCTTCACAGTAGGTATGGTGTTCTTTGGATGCAACTCAGCATTCTTTGTCCTCCAAACACGACGAGTTGAGTTTTTACCAAAAAGTTATATTTTGGTTTCATCTGACCATATGACATTCTCCCAATCCTCTTCTGGATCATCCAAATGCACTCTAGCAAACTTCAGACGGGCCTGGACATGTACTGGCTTAAGCAGGGGGACACGTCTTGCACTGCAGGATTTGAGTCCCTGGCGGCGTAGTGTGTTACTGATGGTAGGCTTTGTAACTTTGGTCCCAGCTCTCTGCAGGTCATTCACTAGGTCCCCCCCGTGTGGTTCTGGGATTTTTGCTCACCGTTCTTGTGATCATTTTGACCCCCACGGGGGTGAGATCTTGCGTGGAGCCCCAGATCGAGGGAGATTATCAGTGGTCTTGTATGTCTTCCATTTCCTAATAATTGCTCCCACAGTTGATTTCTTCAAACCAAGCTGCTTACCTATTGCAGATTCAGTCTTCCCAGCCTGGTGCAGGTCTACAATTTTGTTTCTGGTGTCCTTTGACAGCTCTTTGGTCTTGGCCATAGTGGAGTTTGGAGTGTAACTGTTTGAGGTTGTGGACAGGTGTCTTTTATACTGATAACAAGTTCAAACAGGTGCCATTAATACAGGTAACGAGTGGAGGACAGAGGAGCCTCTTAAAGAAGAAGTTACAGGTCTGTGAGAGACAGAAATCTTGCTTGTTTGTAGGTGACCAAATACTTATTTTCCACCATAATTTGCAAACAAATTCATTAAAAATCCTACAATGTGATTTTCTGGAAAAAAAATTCTCAATTTGTCTGTCATAGTTGACGTGTACCTATGATGAAAATGACAGGCCTCTCTCATCTTTTTAAGTGGGAGAACTTGCACAATTGGTGGCTGACTAAATACTTTTTTTTCCCCACTGTATATAAATAACATTGGTCTATCTGTTAAAACTTGTAATATTCATCTGTATGCAGACGACACTGTTATGTATGCCATTGCCTCAACAGTTGACCAGGCTATGTCAGAGCTGCAATCTGACCTTGTTACCTTACAGAAAGCCGTGGTTAGTTTAAAGCTTTTACTTAATGCGGGCAAGACTACATAAATGTTGTTTTTTAGTTCTCGCAAGAATGTTTCAGATGGACTACATATTTATTCATTGGATGGTTCTCTCATTGATCGGGTTCCCGCCTACAAATATCTAGGCATTTGGATTGACAAAGATGTAATGTTTTTAAAACATACGGATGAGCTAGTTAAAAAGCAAAGATTTAAAGTGGGTTCTTTTTTAGAAATAGATCTTGCCTCTCCCTAAATAGCAGGAAGCAGATTGTAGAGTCAACTTTCCTGCCAGTTCTTGATTATGGTGACACCATTTACCAGATTGCAGCAGCCATGACTCTTAAACCTTTGAATGCCATCTACCATAGCGCCATTTGTTATGTCACTGGTGACAGTTTTAATACTCACCACTAAATCCTGTATCAAAAGGTTGGCTGGTCCCGTAGATCAATTCATTACTCCCTTTTTGTTTACAAAGCCCTTCTACACAAGTTTCCAACTTACCTAACTTCATAGCTAACGTATAAAAGAATGAGCTACCAAACCTGCTCGCAGGATTGGTTAACTCTTGAGGTCCATCTGGTCTTGACCAATTTAGGTTAATACTTCTTTAGTTTAATACTCCCCTCCCCCATTGTTGGAATAACCTACACAATTCCTGATTACCTGGTGCCGCTAGGGCAGTTTAGGACTGGTAAATTAATTAATTGAGGGTTGTAGGTGTTTTGATTGATTGTAGTGGTTTCTTTGTTGAAATTGTGGTGTTGAGATTGTGCCTTGTGGTTATTTGTATTCTTAATTATAATGTAAATTGTTCTTCCTGTTCTGACAATGTTTGTACTCAGGGCACCATTGGGAATGAGACCCTGGTCTCAATTGGGCTACCCTGAATACATAAAGGTTAATGAATAAATTATCCGCTTGTCATGTGTGGTTGCATCCTCCCCATACATAATAACTGTCACCAAGTCAACATATACGGCAACTCCAGGGCAGACAGACAGGATTGTGGACATGATTGTCTGGAAGAAGCAATATGCCGGCTCAACCCAAACAGGATAAGAGTGAACATCCCATATGTGCATCACAAATAGGGCTGGGCGATATGGCCTAAAACTCATCTCTTGATTTTTTTCAAACTTATGGGCGATTCACAGTATACAGTACCAGTCAAAAGTTTGGACACACCTACTCATTCCAGGGTTTTTCTTTATTTTTACTATTGTCTACATTGTAGAATAATAGTGAAGACATCAAAACTATGAAATAACACATATGGAATCATGTAGTAACCAAAAAAGTGTTAAACAAATCAAACTATATTTTATATTTGAGATTCTTCAAAGTAGCCACCCATGCACACTCTTGGCATTCTCTTAACCAGCTTCATGAGGTAGTCACCTGAAATGCATTTCAATGAACAGGTGTGCCTTCTTAAAAGTTAATTTGGGGAATTTATTTTGTTCTTAATGCGTTTGAGCCAATCAGTTGTGTTGTGACAAGGTAGGGTTGGTATACAGAAGATAGCCCTATTTGGTAAAAGACCAAGTCCAAATTATGGCATGAACAGCTCAAATAAGCAAAGAGAAATGACAGTCCACCATTACTTTAAGACATGAAGGTCAGTCAATCCGGAAAATGTCAAGAACATTGAAAGATTCTTCAAGTGTAGTCACAAAAACCATCAAGCGCTATGATGAAACTTGCTCTCATGACGACCGCCACATGAAAGGAAGACCCAGAGTTACCTCTGCTGCAGACGATAAGTTCATTAGTTACCAGCCTCAGAAATCGGCAATTAACTGCACCTCAGATTGCAGCCCAAATAAATGCTTCACAGAGTTCAAGTAACAGACATCTCAACATCAACTGTTCAGTGGAGACTGCATGAATCAGGCCTTCATAGTCAAATTGCTGCAAAGAAACCACTACTAAAGGACACCAATGAAAAGAAGAAACTAGCTTAGTCCAAGAAGCACGAGCAATAGACATTAGACTGGTGAAAATCTGTCCTTTTGGTCTGATGAGTCCAAATTTGAGATTTTTGGTTCCAACCACCGTGTCTTTGTGAGACACAGAGTAGGTGAACGGATGATCTCTGCATGTATGGTTCCCACTGTGAAGCATGGAGGAGGAGTTGTAATGGTGCTTTGCTGGTGACACTGTCAGTTATTTTATTTAGAATTCAAGGCACAGTTAACCAGCATTGGTACCACAGCATTCTGCAGTGATACGCCATCCCATCAGGTTTGCGCTTAGTGGGACTATCATTTGTTTTTCAACAGGACATTGACCCAACACACCTCCAGGCTGTGTAAGGGCTATTTGACCAAGAAGAAGAGTGATGGAGTGCTGCATCAGATGACATGGCCTCCACACCTCAACCAAATTGAGAATGTTTGGGATGAGTCGTACCGGAGAGTGAAGGAAAAGCAGCCAACAAGTCCTCAGCATATGTGGGAACTCCTTCAATACTGTTGGAAAAGCATTCCAGGTGAAGGTGGTTGAGAGAATGCCAAGAGTGTGCAAAGCTGTCATCAAGGCAAAGGGTGACTACTTTGAAGAATCTCAAATATATTTTGATTTGTTCAACACTTTTTTGGTTACTACATGATTCCATAATAGTAAAAATTAAGAAAAACCCTTGAATGAGTAGGTGTTCTAAAACTTTTGACCAGTAGTGTAGGTCCTGGATGGCAGGAAGCTTGGCCCCAGTTATGTACTGGGCCGTACGCACTACCCTTTGTAGCGCCTTACGGTCGGATGCTGAGCAATTACCATACCAGGCAGTGATGCAACCAGTCAGGATGCTCTCGATGGTGCAGCTGTATAACTTTTTGAGGATCTGGGAACCCATGCCAAATCTGTTCAGTCTCCTGAGTGGGAAAAGGTGTTGTTGTGCCCTCTTTACAACGGTCTTGGTGTGTTTGGACCATGATAGTTTGTTGGTGATGCTCCACTACAGCCCCGTCGATGTGAATGGGGGCGTGTTCGGCCCTCTTTTTCCTGTAATCCACAATCATCTCCTTTGTCTTGCTCACGTTGAGGGAGAGGTTGTTGTCCTGGCACTAAACTGCCAGGTCTCTGACCTCCTCCCTATAGGCTGTCTCATCGTTGTCGGTGATCAGGAAGTCCAGGATCCAGTTGCAGAGGGAGGTGTTTAGTCCCAGGGTATTTAGCTTAGTGATGAGCTTTGTGGGCACTATGGTGTTGAATGCTAAGCTGTAGTCAATGAACAGCATTCTCACATAGGTGTTCCTTTTGTCCAGGTGGGAAAGGGAAGTGTGGAGTGCGATTTGAGATTGCGTTATCTGTCGATCTGTTGGGGCAGTGTGCGAATTGAAGTGTGTCTAGGGTTTCCGGGATGATGGTGTTGATGTGAGCCATGACCAGCCTTTCAAAGCGTTTCATGGCTACCGACGTGAGTGCTACAGGGCGGTAGTAATTTAGGCAGGTTACTTTCGCTTTCTTGGGCACAGGGACTATGGTGGTCTGCTTGAAACATGTAGGTATTACAGACTCGGTCAGGGAGAGGTTGAAAAGACACTTGCCAGTTGGTCTGTGCATGCTCTGAGTACACGTGCTGGTATTCCGTCTGAATGTTGACCTGTTTAAAGGTTTTGCTCACATCGGCTACAGAGAGCGTGATCATACAGTCTTCTGGAACAGCTGGTGCTTTTATGCATGCTTCAGTGTTGCTTGCCTCGACGCGAGCATAAAAGGCATTTAGCTCCTCTGGTAGGCTCATGTCACTGTGCAACTCGCGGCTGGCAGTCCTGTATTTCAGCCCCTTTTCAGGTGTCCCTACTTTTCTTTCTACAAAAAAAATGTATTTTTGTTAGCAACACGCATCAATCGCCAAATGTCATTACACTTTCTGGTATTCTGTAACAGATCTCTCTTTCCATTCATCAAATGGCATGAGTGCACTGTTTGGATGCTTGAGTTATTTAGGGTGAAATACAATATAGTGGACGAACATGCGCAGGTAGCCTACTTTTGGAAGTGATTTGTTTGACAATAAGATAAAAACATCACCAATTCATACCAAATGAAAAGGTAATACAAAATGATTACCTTTAAAAGACCTCTTTACTATTAGGCCCATCAACATTTTCTAGGAGGTCTCGTGGAAAAAAATAGGCCACAGAATGTCACTGTATAGTCTGCACTCTGGCTTGGAGCATCATGTGTCCACTTTACTCTCAGCCTTAAGATAGCAGCATTCTCATTTGCGTGTGATTGATGTGTGTGACATGTCACATTAAGATATAAATACTCTTTTTTTCTGACAGTGATTTGTTTCATGTGTAGTGGAGGAGTAGGTGCTTCATTGAACTACCAGTATGTGTGTGTGATGAGTATCCTTGTCTGAGACCTGAAGAATTGTGTTAGCTCCCAGAACCTATACCTAGGCTTTAAGTCAATAGGCTAATGCTGTCTTGTGTCACTGATAGTAATCAAGTTCAGTATCAGGCCAGTCACACATGTAAAGTAATATAACCAAGTAATTTCAGTGATGCAAGTCTATAACCTTATTTAATTCTTAGAAGTCTAAGTCGTTGGGGGGGGGGTCTAAGCTGACATATGAAATCGTTTTAAGGTGGTCATACTATGGATCATTTAGCTATTTGATTTGGAATTTTAGGACCCCTTCAGGTACTACTATAGGCCAAAGAAACACATTGAATAACACATTCATAAATGGCACAAAAAAAGACAGTAAAAAAAGAAACAAGGTTTTTAAGTGTTTGTCCTATATCTAGGAGATATAAGAAAGGTCAGGAAATATATATATATATATATATATATATATATATATATATATATATATATATATATTTTATTTATTTTTTACACATATTTAATCAACCCCTTTTTGGGTAGGTACAAAACTACCCAAAAAGTTAGAACAAATTCTTATTTACCATGACGGTCTACCTCGGCCAAACCCAGATGACGCTGGGCCAATTGTGATACCGCCTGGAATCGAACCAGGGTCTGTAGTGATGCCTCTTGCACTGAGATGCAGTGCCTTAGACCGCTGCGCCACTCGGGAGCCCATAATCTTTAACCGGTACCGGATACCTTCAGACGAGTCCCGTGACGTAGAACAAAACCGAGACCACCATCGTGTTCTTGAGAATTTCCCCTTTCCATAGAGTGGTAACATTAGTGGACGCATCCAATGCAAAAAAACATATCTCTAGCTTAAACTGACGGATTTTGATAGGGATTTTTTTATTACCTGTGTGTCAATCAACTCTAGGGGGATAAAGGGGCAATCTGCGATTGCTACAAATGCAAGCTTGTTTTACTCCATTGTTTGTAAATTATGTAATTGTAAATAAACACTGTATAGCCTCAACATGGTTAAAACTATAATTATGATCTCATGGATGGTCAGTCCTCACATCCATAGCTCCGTTTATGAATTTCTCCAGCTCCATCCCAAAAACAGTAGCGGGGTATTGTTTGAACTGCAGATTGTCTCTTTAACAAACTATTGTAACCTCACTTATTCTCTCTTTCCTAAGGAGACATCAATGAGATGACCTGGGAACTCAAAATCAGACCAAATTCACTAGACGACTAAGGACCTTATTCCAACTGTGTGCAGCAACACTTCATTCAAACGCAGAGAAGAGCAATCTCATTGCTGAGCCAATGTGGAAGCTGCACCTTCAGAATGGCATGACTTATTTCCTTGCCTGGATTTCAGCACACAGTCAGATCTACCAGGTGTGGAATAGTTATTTTTTGATTTGATGTAACTCATAGTAAAATGATATAATGCATATTCAATGTTACCTTACCTTTTTAGATTGAAGAATTATAGGTAACACTTTATTAGGATAGTCTGTAGAGCATCTACAGATGGACTATCATTAACATGTCAACAAACTATTTACTAACCCTAACCCTTATCCAAACCTTAACCTAAACCTTATTCTAACCGTAACCTTAGCAAGCACTTGCTTATCAACTGATAGTTTGTTGATAGTATGACCAGCTGTAGAACATCTACAGATGGAAAATCCGGATTATAATTATAGGATTGCAATGTATACCAGGGAGAGACTATGCATTTTTACCAATCGCAAACGAGCCCAAGCATCTCACACTGTACGTTAAAGCTTCCACGTCTTGCAGTCTTTATTCAATCCACACTACACAACGTGGTGCAAGTTGACTTTCAGGATTTGCCCTGTACCTTTCGTACCATAGTTTGTTTATATCTATTGGTTATTGCAGATTGTTGAAAGGCGCATTTGATCTACCTTGGCCAGCAGAGTTTCACGTTTGGAGGGATTCTTTCGGTCCCTAGTTGCAAACTCCACCTACTCGGCGAGCGAATCTAGTGTGCCTGTTCACAAATTGCCTCGTCACACTTCTCACACTGCACGAGCCATGACAAAAATATTTGCCAAACTATAAATTGAATGGCTGGCCCTCTCATACTGTGAGGCAAGGATGCCACGAGATATCCCATTTACAAACAATCTTGAAAATGTGTCATCAGGCCTCTAGGCAAAATTTTAGCCGATTTCGCAGTCTTCCCTTTTATTCACTGGAAAGAGTAACTTTGATTAAATTATAAGGAATATACTGATTTGAGTTTAATGTAATTTCTTCTTTTTTTTACATATCTTTATAGGACAGAGTATGCCATCTGCATCTTTCCACAGAATTCTGCGACCCTTTCTACTTGGCACCTTTCTACTGGGCTGTTTTGTGACTTTGTTTTTGATGTACTTTAAACCGTCAACTAGCTGGCTATCAGGTCCTGTAGAGTCAACAGCATCCACTATCCAAGTTAAAAACCTCTTCTCTACCAAGGGTGACAAAAACCTTACCACAGTACTTGTCTGGCTCTGGCCCTTTGGACAGACCTATGACCTGGGTATCTGCAGCTCTCTGTTCAACATTGAGGGCTGTTTCATCACAGCAGATCGGAACCTATATAATAAGTCAGATGGGGTCGTCATACATCACAGGGATATCTGTACTGATCTCTCCAACCTGCCCCCCCTTCAGCGTCCCTCCTTCCAAAAGTGGATATGGATGAACCTAGAGTCACCATCCCACTCCTCTCAGCTGCCCGGAATTGAAAACTTGTTCAATTTAACTCTGAACTATCGTCAGGATGCTGACATCGAAGTGCCTTACGGGTCGATTGTGACGGCCCAAGGGGATGAGGATTTCGTGCCACCGAGCAAAAGCAAGTTGATCTGCTGGATTGTCAGCAACTGGAACCAGGATCACGTGCGAGTGAAGTACTACAACGAGCTCTACAAATATATTGAGGTTCATGCTTATGGACAAGCCTTTGGAGAGTACATTGCAGATCAAGAATACTTTCCTACCATCGCCAGTTGTAAATTCTACTTGGCGTTTGAGAACTCAATTCACAAAGACTACATCACAGAGAAACTGTATAACCCACTCTCTGTAGGGACGGTGCCTGTGGTTTTAGGCCCACCAAGACCAAACTATGAGAACTTTGTCCAGGGGGGAGCCTTTATCCATGTGGATGACTTCACCTCACCCAAAGAGCTGGCTGATTATCTCCTGCTCTTGGACAAGAATGAGGAAATGTATCTCAGATACTTTGAGTGGCGACGGCACTTTAAGGTGAAAAAGGCATACTTCTGGGCCGAACACACATGCCTCGCTTGTGATTATCTCAGAAGGCACAAGGAGTACAAGGCATTCAATAACCTTGATAAATGGTATTGGGGTGGAATGCCTTAAAGGGCCATGAAATTGTTGTTTTGCAGTTGGAGGCATTGCTTTAAAATATATTCAGTCATTATGTATGCGCCAACATGTTTTTCTCATTGTTTACTGGGGCCCAAATTAGCCATTCTCTTTTTTATTTTGTTGCCAGACAGATTTTCTCAGCCTTACTTTGCCTTTTGCATTTTAATTAAATCATGATTTATGTTGTCATTTGCAATGTATTTAATTTTTGTTAAATAAAATCTCAGTTTTCTACAGTACATGACCAAAGGTATGTGGACACCGGCTCGTCGAACATCTCATTGTTGGTCCCCCATTTGCTGCTATAACAGCCTCCACTCTTCTGGGTAGGCTTTCCACTAGATGTTGGAACATTGCTGCGGGGACTTGCCACAAGAGCATTCGTGAGGTTGGGCACTGATGTTGGGCGATTAGGCCTGGCTCGCGGTCGCCGTTCCAATTCATCCCAAAGGTGTTCGATGGGGTTGAGGTTAGGGCTCTGTTTAGGCCAGTCAAGTTCTTCCACAACGATCTCGACAAACCATTTCTGTATGGACCTCGGTTTGTGCACAGGGGCAATTTCATGCTGAAACAGGAAAGGGCCTTCCCCAAACTGTTGCCACAAAGTTGGAAGCACAGAATCATCTAGAATGTCATTGTATGCTGTAGCTTAAGATTTCCCTTCACTTGAACTAAGTGGCCTAGCCCGAACCATGAAAAACAGCCCCGGACCATTATTCCTCCTCCACCAAACTTTACAGTTGGCACTATGCATTGGGGCAGGTAGCGTTCTCCCGGCATCCGCCAAACCCAGATTCGTCCGTGGGACTGCCAGATGGTGAAGCGTGATTCACTCCAGAGAATGCGTTTCCACTGCTCCAGAGTCCAACGGCGGCGAGCTTTACACCACTCCAGCCGACACTTGCCATTGTGCATGGTGATTTTAGGCTTGTGTGCGGCTGCTCGGCCATGAAAACCCATTTCATGAAGCTCCCACCGAACAGTTATTGTGCTGACGTTGATTCCAGAGGCAGTTTGGAACACGGTAGTGAGTGTTGCAACCGATGACAGACAATTTTTATCTGCTACGCGCTTCAGCACTCAGCGTCCCATTCTGTGAGTATGTGTAGCTTACCACTTCGCCGCTGAGCCGTTGTTGCTCCTAGACGTTTCCACATCCCTAATAAATACTAAATACAGCACTTACAGTTGACTGGTGCAGCTCTAGCAGGGCAGAAACTTGACGAACTGTGCAACGTTGAAAGTCACTGAGCTCTTCAGTAAGGCCATTCTACTGCCAATGTTTGTCTATGGAGATTGCATGGCTGTGTACTCGATTTTATACACCTGTCAGCAAAGGGTGTGGCTGAAATAGCTGAATCCACTAATTTGAAGGGCTGTCCACATACCTTTGTATATATAGTGTGTTTATTCTCTGAACGTGACCACATTTGCTGCTATTTGTTTTTTATGATGCACTGTAACTGTTTTTCCATAATGTGGGAATCAGGCTGGCATGACACCTTTCATATGGCATTATACAAAAAATTATTTAAATTGAAGAAATAGTTGTTTCAATTAAAATATGTATGTACTATTTATTGAATTGAGGCATTTTATGATAAAGACCTTCATATGTATTAGTGATACAGTCATCTATGCAGTGTTTATTGAACTTCAAATGTGAAAGTAGTTCAATTGTCCTTTACTGTAAAATGTACATGTGTATTTTTTGAAGAAAACACTCACTCTGACACTCATCTTTGATCATGTACAGTGGGGAAAAAAAGTATTTAGTCAGCCACCAATTGTGCAAGTTCTCCCACTTAAAAAGATGAGAGAGGCCTGTAATTTTCATCGTAGGTACACGTCAACTATGACAGACAAATTGAGGGAAAAAAATCCAGAAAATCACATTGTAGGATTTTTAATGAATTTATTTGCAAATGATGGTGGAAAATAAGTATTTGGTCACCTACAAACAAGCAAGATTTCTGGCTCTCACAGACCTGTAACTTCTTCTTTAAGAGGCTCCTCTGTCCTCCACTCGTTACCTGTATTAATGGCACCTGTTTGAACTTGTTATCAGTATAAAAGACACCTGTCCACAACCTCAAACAGTCACACTCCAAACTCCACTATGGCCAAGACCAAAGAGCTGTCAAAGGACACCAGAAACAAAATTGTAGACCTGCACCAGGCTGGGAAGACTGAATCTGCAATAGGTAAGCAGCTTGGTTTGAAGAAATCAACTGTGGGAGCAATTATTAGGAAATGGAAGACATACAAGACCACTGATAATCTCCCTCGATCTGGGGCTCCACGCAAGATCTCACCCCGTGGGGTCAAAATGATCACAGAACCACACGGGGGGGCCTAGTGAATGACCTGCAGAGAGCTGGGACCAAAGTAACAAAGCCTACCATCAGTAACACACTACGCCGCCAGGGACTCAAATCCTGCAGTGCCAGACGTGTCCCCCTGCTTAAGCCAGTACATGTCCAGGCCCGTCTGAAGTTTGCTAGAGTGCATTTGGATGATCCAGAAGAGGATTGGGAGAATGTCATATGTCATATGGTCAGATGAAACCAAAATAGAACTTGTCGTGTTTGGAGGACAAAGAATGCTGAGTTGCATCCAAATAACACCATACCTACTGTGAAGCATGGGGGTGGAAACATCATGCTTTGGGGCTGTTTTTCTGCAAAGGGACCAGGACGACTGATACGTGTAAAGGAAATAATGAATGGAGCCATGTATCGTGAGATTTTGAGTGAAAACCTCCTTCCATCAGCAAGGGCATTGAAGATGAAACGTGGCTGGGGCTTTCAGCATGACAATGATCCCAAACACACCGCCCAGGCAACGAAGGAGTGGCTTCGTAAGAAGCATTTCAAGGTCCTGGAGTGGCCTAGCCAGTCTCCAGATTTCAACCCCATAGAAAATCTTTGGAGGGAGTTGAAAGTCTGTGTTGCCCAGCGACAGCCCCAAAACATCACTGCTCTAGAGGAGATCTGCATGGAGGAATGGGCCAAAATACCAGCAACAGTGTGTGAAAACCTTGTGAAGACTTACAGAAAACGTTTGACCTGTGTCATTGCCAACAAAGGGTATATAACAAAGTATTGAGAAACTTTTGTTATTGACTAAATACTTATTTTCCACCATAATTTGCAAATAAATTCATAAAAAATCCTACAATGTGATTTTCTGGATTTTTTTCCCTCAATTTGTCTGTCATAGTTGACGTGTACCTATGATGAAAATTACAGGCCTCTCTCATCTTTTTAAGTGGGAGAACTTGCACAATTGGTGGCTGACTAAATACTTTTTTTCCCCACTGTATGTACAGTAATACAGTGTAGAAAGAAGGAAAGAAAGATAATGAAAAAATTTAAAACTATTATTATGCTAATAGTGGTTTTTTAGTGAGCATTATCACATTAAATGCATTGCAGTTCTATCATATGCCCCATTAATATTTTACTTAGAATGCGAACATTATCCACTTTCATTTTGAATGTTTTTGCTCTCAAATATTTACATCCTATTGTGGTACAATGGTGAGAGCCACATTTTACATGAATAATGAATCATATGCTTATCTGTGTGTGTTTATTCCCATCTAGCCACATTGTCTTAAAAATGTGCTTGTATATTTTTTACCTTTAAGAAAATGTCATCATATGGGTTCAGTGCATGACAAATATGACACCTATTCAAGCTAGGATCTGCCCAAACATCTGTGGTTTCATTGTGAAAGATAACGTAGTTTTTCTCCATTGAAAATTCAATTAACTTGCTTAGATTTGTTTTTTTTGTTTTTAACCAAAGTTACCTCCAACCTTGAACTTAAACACTACATAATGACCTGAGGTAGTATGTACATTATGTATTTGTAGGGGTTTTATTTACATTCATGTTAACACGTACTGCTGGTTTTTCCATGCTGTAAAATGAAAATGTCTAAATTGTCTTTACTGAACAATGCATCTAACCAGCTGTCAGCAGCTATTGGCATGATGCTTGAATCACTAACACTTTATCTGAACTCTTCATAATAACAGACTTATAATAGTATCTGAAACTGTTATAACAAGTGTTACCCAAATGCTAGCTGTTGACAATAACTGTGTCATAACCATAAGAAATGTCATGAGTTTTTCACTGTACCTTAAGTTGAAGTAAAATGCTCATTTCATTAGTATAATATTGTCATTATAACATTATCCCACCACCCACTAAACTTTCATGACATTTTTCCTACAATCTATTGCATGTAGGGCTTCACATTTCCGGTATAAGGTCCGGATCATGTGCAGCAGCATTTTGCACTAGAACATTCAACGTTGGATAATGCAGTGGAGAGATGAGGAGTAAACATGCCAATTGGAATTAGGGTATGATTAGGTGCTATGATATAAAGCAGAGTATAGATCACTTTACTCTAATTATAGGTTCCTTACATAATGTCATAATTTACAAAAATAAACATCAGGACAGTTTTCTTTTACACTTCCCATGTTTATGACACAGTGATGACGTAACCTACACTACAGCTAACCATGTGACTAACTGTTATGTTAACATATATCATAATACCGGTCATTATGTCATGTTTATGACAATATTATGATGCTGGTATGATGTATAGTTCAAATACAGTGTACCACTTTCGTTGAAGGTTGAATACACAAATCATTCAGCATACATTAACATTTTCATGAAATCGTTATCATAAAGACCTTCAGAGTGCATTCATAAAGCATATTAGTCATTAGCGACATTGAGTAGTACGTCACATGACAGGACAAATGTGAAAATAAAAGTCCCATGAACAAATACATTTTTGGCAAAACAAACATTTTCTTTATTGGTTCACTGAAATACTGTTTATTTTGGACTATTTCCAAAACCTCTACAGCATTATTATATATCACTACAAAGTAACTATGAATGTTGTGTTGTCATTGTTATACTTTTTGTTTACTTTTAATTTAATTTCCAAATATCCATAGCCAGCACAAAACCTATTCTTGAAATGGTCTGCAATAATATCCTACCTCTGATGTTTTTACCAAAAGCCACAACAGAACGCTGTCACCGGCAATTGTTAAAAGCAATTTAGCCATTTCCTTTTGCTTTCCAATGTTAAAACACAAGGTTTACTTACAATGTATTATTTCATAATTGCTTAGCTGTGCCACTTCCTCCAGCTCACACCGAGACCATGACCTCTGCCTCGCAACACACAACTACCCTTTTGAAACACCTTTAGCTAGCTGCGCCACCAAATAGCTACCAATGCAATGGCGCGGGTGGTGGTTTCAAGCCAAGTTAGGGCTTGATTCAATCCGTATCGCGGAAGATCCGCGGTAAGCGCAATTGAAATGTAAAGGTACTTTCCGATTGAGCCGACATTTGCAGCGTTTACCATGAATGCAGTCTCCGCAAACACAGGAACATTGCCTTTAAATTTCAATCGCGCTATACTGCCGATCTTCCATGATACGCATTGAATCGAGTTATACATGCAACCTTCAAAGAAATTACCATTGAATCTTAGAGAAAAATGGTGTAAAACTTTCATTTGTATAAACAGGGTAAATATTTCATTTTCTTATAGACTATATAAAAAAAACAGTCATAGCCTCTGTGTATAAACTGAAATTGAAAGGTAGTTTTAATAATGCGGTATAAGGGACAAGGACACAACATAAAGAACGTCGGCCAAATGCAGCCACGGGCAGATGTCCTATCGCTTCTGACCACAGAACATCGGCTGTCATTTAAAAAAAAAATCCAGACGATTCTACAGGTTGAAACGCCACCTTTCTTTGACTCCCAGAAGATTATCTACTGCGCACGGCCGACGTTCATAATGGTGTGTTCCATCCTTAAAACAAACTAGTCCACTGACACAGATCATGCCTGTATGTAGACAAACGGAATTCTGTAACTTTCATTTTAAAAACACCCCACAGCTCTACCATTAATTAAATAATGTCGAAAGATTTAAGGACGTTAAACGGTTTTGATTGAATGGCTTTTTATTCCACCGTTCAAGTCTGTGATTGGTTGATACTGCTGTGACATAGTTCCAAAGACTGAAGCAGAGCAATGCCAGCGGTGCATTATAGCCTGCCGCCAGTCAAGGGTGAGCTGCACAGATCATAGCTAAGTCAATCAATCTAGCTGATATTGTGTGCAGCTGATAGGAATATGTAGGCTTCCCTTGGTTGGGCCATTTTTATACTCCAACTAAGTTAGCTAGTCCATTAGTAGCTATCGAAGTTTTGAAAACATATTGTTAACACTAATTCTCACTAGCCAACTCTGCTTTGACAACAATTACTAGCTAATATATTAACTTGCAGAGGTAGGTACTACTAACTAGCTTGCTAATAAAAAAAATGGCAGCACATAGCGTATTTGTGTCAGCAGATCACTACATTTTTACAGCCAAAGATTATAGCTAATAAAAAGCTTGTCTTCTTCAGCTCAGGCACTGGCATTGCCTTGCTTCGATCTTCTGGCTATGTCACAGTTGTATCAACCAATCATATTTTCAAATGATACAATAAAATACAGTTAATCAAGACCGTCAAAAGGCATTCTAAACACTTTCGAATAATGTAGTGTATATTTTGTATTTGTAATGTTTCAGTCTCTGACTTCCAAATGTTTTCAGCTTGAATAATATTGGTGCTTCAAAGCAGCTTATGAATGATGAGGGGGGAAAAGAGACAAACTAGAGAGCCAGCATTGAAGACAATGGTAATACTGGTGTGGGAAGGACATTTTTCCTCAAGTGAGACAATTATACAAAGGAGAATGCAGACAGTTTTTGGATTAAACGCTAGTCCTTTTGTGACATTACCTAATTTCAACCATCTTTTTGAAATTCAGCAGATATGTCACTTTTATTAATGTGTAAATGTGTAACTCATTGTGCTGGTGGCTGTCTCAAATGGAGTCCATGAACTGTCCCATAATATGACTATGAAACTGTTTTTTTGTACAGTTTCACTTCAGGTTTCTGGTTAAATGTGGTGGTGATATGTCGCAAAAGGTTTGTTCTCTGATCTCTTTGTTCTTTGCACAAATTCTGTTCTCCCTTTTGAAGTCTGTGAGTGAGTATATTAGGAGAGTGGCTTAGGATGTGTTTCTTATTCAAGTTGGCACAAAGTTAGTGTCCATGGACATTGTCTCTGCATGAAGTGTATTCTTCGTTTTGCTGAATCCTAATTGAACAATGCATTTTTTTTGCCAGTTACTAGAAGAGATGTTAAATCAATCATTACAAGGTTTTTGCCAAATCATTGTATTTTGCCAAATGTTGTGTTTAACTGTAGATGTGTTGTAATGTCAAGAAAATAAAGAAATTGATAAAAGCAAATGTTTTACATTTTTCATATACATATACACTGCTCAAAAAAATTAAGGGAACACTTTAACAACACAATGTAACTCCAAGTCAATCACACTTCTGTGAAATCAAACTGTCCACTTAGGAAGCAACACTGATTGACAATACATTTCACATGCTGTTGTGCAAATGGAATAGACAACAGGTGGAAATTATAGGCAATTAGCAAGACACCCCCAATAAAGGACTGGTTTACAGGTGGTGACCACAGACCACTTCTCAGTTCCTATGCTTCCTGGCTGATGTTTTGGTCACTTTTGAATGCTGGCGGTGCTTTCACTCTAGTGGTAGCATGAGACGGAGTCCACAACCCACACAAGTGGCTCAGGTAGTGCAGCTCATCCAGGATGGCACATCAATGCGAGCTGTGGCAAGAAGGTTTGCTGTGTCTGTCAGCGTAGTGTCCAGAGCATGGAGGCGCTACCAGGAGACAGGCCAGTACATCAGGAGACGTGGAGGAGGCCGTAGGAGGGCAACAGCCCAGCAGCAGGACTGCTACCTCCGCCTTTGTGCAAGAAGGAGCAGGAGGAGCACTGCCAGAGCCCTGCAAAATGACCTCCAGCAGGCCACAAATGTGCATGTGTCTTCTCAAACGGTCAGAAACAGACTCCATGAGGGTGGTATGAGGGCCCGATGTCCACAGGTGGGGGTTGTGCTTACAGCTCAACACAGTGCAGGACGTTTGGCATTTGCCAGAGAACACCAAGATTGGCAAATTCGCCACTGGCGCCCTGTGCTCTTCACAGATGAAAGCAGGTTCACACTGAGCACATGTGACAGATGTGACAGAGTCTGGAGACGCCGTGGAGAATGTTCTGCTGCCTGCAACATCCTCCAGCATGACCGGTTTGGCGGTGGGTCAGTCATGATGTGGGTGGCATTTCTTTGGGGGCCGCACAGCCCTCCATGTGCTCGCCAGAGGTAGCCTGACTGCCATTAGGTACCGAGATGAGATCCTCAGACCCCTTGTGAGACCATATGCTGGTGCGGTTGGCCCTGGGTTCCTCCTAATGCAAGGCAATGCTAGACCTCATGTGGCTGGAGTGTGTCAGCAGTTCCTGCAAGAGGAAGGCATTGATGCTATGGACTGGCCCGCCCGTTCCCCAGACCTGAATCCAATTGAGCACATCTGGGACATCATGTCTCGCTCCATCCACCAACGCCACGTTGCACCACAGACTGTCCAGGAGTTGGCGGATGCTTTAGTCCAGGTCTGGGAGGAGATCCCTCAGGAGACCATCCACCACCTCCTCAGGAGCATGCCCAGGCGTTGTAGGGAGGTCATACAGGCACGTGGAGTCCACACACACTACTGAGCCTCATTTTGACTTGTTTTAAGGACATTACATCAAAGTTGGATCAGCCTGTAGTGTGGTTTTCCACTTTAATTTTGAGGGTGACTCCAAATCCAGACCTCCATGGGTTGATAAATTTGATTTCCATTGATATTTTTTGTATGATTTTGTTGTCAGCACATTCAACTATGTAAAGAAAAAAGTATTTAATAAGATGATTTCATTCATTCAGATCTAGGATGTGTTATTTTAGTGTTCCCTTAATTTTTTTGAGCAGTGTAGATTGGAAGACAATGTGCCAGATTGACTAAGTGTAATGTTCATAAGGTTTCAATAACAAAGTCTTCTAAATGAACAGTATCCCAAATCTCAGACTGTAGCTAATCCGGTTTAGATCCTGTAAAAAAAAAAATCTGTTCAGACCAGGATCCTATCAAAATCCTATTGAGAATAGGATCCTGTAAAAAGAGAGAAAGGGCCCAGTGTTATGATAGTAGCGCCTCAATCCTCTGGCTGTTAGTTACCCAAGATCCTCACTAGATCTCTGGCATTAACAATCATCCCTTCGAACATGCAGAGTTGACACAGATTGATCCATTGCCTCAGCTGGGCACGGCGGGCCAAACCCTAATTTGAGATAAGCATGATTGAATTAAATGCAAGATTTGCATGCATCTTAAGTGTGGATACTGTACACTGTAAAACAATATTGTTGTTTTTTCAGTATTATACAATAAAACTAACAGTAAAGTTCAATATTAATTATTTCGAGTAAATTGCCATAAATGGCAATGGAGTGTGTGATTTTATGTGTAAACAGTAAATGATTCCGTAAATTCCAAATTAACTTTGGTTTAACAGTACATTACTGTAACCTCACAGTGTTGTGGGATGCTGGCCACTTTTTCAAACAATTAATCCAACCAAACAAGGTGTGTACAACATTTACAGTGAGGGAAAAAAGTATTTGATCCCCTGCTGATTTTGTACGTTTGCCCACTGACAAAGAAATGATCTATAATTTTAATGTTAGGTTTATTTGAACAGTGAGAGACACTGAAGAATCCAAGATGGCATAGCAGTGCGGTCGTGTTCTTTGTTGTGTGTCTGTGTAAATAGCCTGTTTTTTTTATTTTTTTTATTTTTCGTACATATTTTCTTATCACACTTTTCATCCTTCTACAAAATATACTTTCCTGCAACCCGCCTCACTCAATGTGGAACGGATTATTTTATTGACTTACCTTTTATCTAGAATCTCCAGTTGATACCAGCTAGCCAGCTAACTAGCTACTTGCTATTAGCCACCGTTAGCGGTTTTCACCCAGAACATCTGATTTTTTGCCGGAATAACTGAATCACTGGACATTAACACCGGATCGCAACTAGCTAGCCGCAACCGAATTGGATGTTGCTGTTTGGCTAATCACCACTGCCCCTGAAGCAAGCACCAGTTAGCCTTGAGCTAGCCTTCGAGCCAGGCCCATATCCCGGCTATCTACCTCTCTGTCTACTGGATGGGAGTAGCCAGCTAACTAGCTACTTGCCATTAGCCACCGCTAGCGGTTTCTCACAATTGTCCATGGCCTGCACTACCTACCAGCCAGCTCTAGCCTGGACTATTATCGGCCAGTCTGCATTGTCTGCACAGCGCATTATCGACCCAGAACATATCGGTTTTTCTGCCGGAATCACTGATTCACTGGACCTTTAACACCGAATCATCGTTGCTAGATAGCTGCAATCAAATGGACGTTGTTGTTGGCTAATCAGCCTTGAGCTAGTCGCGAGCCAGGCCCTTCTCCCGGCTATCTACCTCTCTGTCAACCGGACGGGACCTCCTAGTGTTGACACGGAGTCCCGCCGATCCAACACGACTGGTTTGCCAACGAAATCGTCTAATGTAATTAAAACAGGTTTCCCATTACGACGTCGACCACGAAGATCCATCTGCTAGCCCCGGCCCGCTAGCACACGCTAGCCGTGGCCTCTTGCTCGCCAGTGCTATAGCAGCCCCAGAACTACCTCCGAACTCTACTGCTGTTCACCGGACCTTATGATAACTCAGCTATACAGCTGATGCCTGCTGGACTGTTCCTTTATACGGTAAAGCATCCTGTTTATGTTTAGCCTCAGCCCAAATTTGTCGTCATTACCAGCTGTTGTCTTAGCTCTCTCGAATAACACCTGTGATAGCTTTATGCCTCTCTACCATGTCAATATGCCTTGCTTATTGCTGTTTCGGTTATTTCTTATTGTGCTATTTCACTGTAGATCCCCCAGCCCAGCTCAACCTGCCATAGATGGGTCCTTTGTCCCACCCCCCATACACGCGGAGACCGACTCAATCGGTGCCTCCAGTGATGCTATCTCTTTCATCGTTACCCAACGCTTAGGTCTATCTCCACTGTACTCATATCCTTCCATATCCTTTTCTGTACATAATGCCCTGAATCCATTCTACAACGCCCGGAAACCTGCCCCTTTTTTTCTCTGTACCCAACGCACTAGAAGACCAGTACTTAAAGCCTTTAGTCGTAAATGTCACGATCGTCTGAGGAAACGGACCAATACGCAGCGCGTGGAGTGAACATGATGACTTTATTAAATAAAGCAACACCGAAACAACAAAACAACTGACGATAGTGAAGTCCTACAGTGACTATGACTGAACCTGGAACAAAAACCCACAACACCCAAGAGAAAACACACAGTATAAATATGGCTCCCAATCAGAGATAACGAGCCGACAGCTGACACTCGTTACCTCCGATTGGGAGTCAATGACCAAACCTAGAAATAAACGTGACAGAAATGCAAACATAGAAAATCACCCAAAACCCAACAAAACACAATACACCCTGGCTCAAATACAAAAGTCCTGGAGCCAGAGTGTCACAGTACCCCCCCCTAAAGGTGCGAACTCCGGGCGCACCAGCATACAGTCTAGGGGAGGGTCTGGGTGGGCGTCTGTCCACGGTGGCGGTTCTGGCCCTGGTCGTGGTCCCCACCCCACCTTAGTCACTACCCGCCTCCGTAGCCTCCTCCACATGACCACCCCCAACTAAACCCCCACTGGATTAAGGGGCGGCACCGGACTAAAGGGCAGCACCGGACTAAGGGGCAGCACCGGACTAAGGGGCAGTACCGGACTAAGGGGCAGCACCAGGATAAGGGGCAGCACCGGGCTAAGGGACAGCACCGGACTCAATGGCGGATCCTGGCTGGCTGGCTCTGGCTGATCCTGTCTGGCAGAAGGCTCTGGCTGATCCTGTCTGGCAGAAGGCTCTGGCTGATCCTGTCTGGCAGAAGGCTCTGGCTGATCCTGTCTGGCAGAAGGCTCTGGCTGATCCTGTCTGGCAGAAGGCTCTGGCTGATCCTGTCTGGCAGAAGGCTCTGGCTGATCCTGTCAGGCGGAAGGCTCTGGCTGATCCTGTCTGGCAACTCTGGCTGATCCTGTCTGGCGGAAGGCTCTGGCTGATCCTGTCTGGCAGAAGGCTCTGGCTGATCCTGTCTGGCAGAAGGCTCTGGCTGATCCTGTCTGGCAGAAGGCTCTGGCTGATCCTGTCTGGCAGAAGGCTCTGGCTGATCCTGTCTGGCAGAAGGCTCTGGCTGATCCTGTCTGGCAGAAGGCTCTGGCTGATCCTGTCTGGCAGAAGGCTCTGGCTGATCCTGTCTGGTGGAAGGCTCTGGCTGATCCTGTCTGGCGGAAGGCTCTCGCGGCTCCGGTCTGGCGGACGGCTCTGACGGCTCATGGCAGACGGGCGGCTTAAGCGCCTTTGGGCAGACGGGCAGTTCAGGCCCCGTTGGGCAGACGGCAGACTCTGGCCGTCTGAGGCGCACTATAGGCCTGGTGCGTGGTGCCGGAACTGGTGGTCCCGTGCTGAGGACACGCATCTCAGGGCTAGTGCGGGGAGAAGGAACAGGCCGGACCGGGCTGGCGACGCGCACCGTAGGTTTGGTGCGAGTGGCAGGAACAGGCCGGGTCGGGTTGGCGACGCGCACCGTAGACTTGGTGCGGGTGGCAGGAACAGGCCGGACCGGGCTGGCGACGCGCACCGTCAGTTTGGTGCGAGTGGTAGGAACAGGCCGGGTCGGGCTGGCGACGCGCACCGTAGACTTGGTGCAGGTGGCAGGAACAGGCCGGACCGGGCTGGCGACGCGCACCGTAGGTTTGGTGCGAGTGGCAGGAACAGGCCGGGCTGGGCTGGCGACGCACACCGTAGGTTCTGTGCGTGGAGCAGGAACAGGCCGGGCTGGGCTGGCGACGCACACCGTAGGTTCTGTGCGTGGAGCAGGAACAGGCCGGGCTGGGCTGGCGACGCACACCGTAGGTTCTGTGCGTGGAGCAGGAACAGGCCGGGCTGGGCTGGCAACGCACACCGTAGGCCTTGTGCGAGAGGCAGGAACAGGTCGGACCGGGCTGGAGACGCGCACCGTCCCTTTGGTGCGAGGGGCCGTACCAGGCCGGACCGTACTGGGGACACACACCACTGGCTCTACCCGGGAACTGGAACAGGGCCGGACCGGACTGGATACACACCTCAGTCTCTCACGCCGTGCCTCTACATCTCCTTTCCCTCCTTTAACCAGTAGCCCCCGTAACCTGGTGGCCTCTTGAATTCGCCCCTTCTCTGCCTCCGTTAGCCCCGTCGTCCAAGCCATGTGCCCCCCAAAAAACTTTTTTGGGGTTGCCTCGTCCTTCCAACGATGATGGCCCTGCTGACGCCGTTGCTCCTCTCGCCAGGGCCTTGATCCTCCCCCAAGGTCCCTTGCCCCCGAGCATGTCCTCCCAGGACCACGATTTGCCCACCTGGGCCATCGCCAGCCTCTCGATCTCCTTACCAGGCGCTTCCTCCCATGTCCAGCTGTCTTGCTCCTGGACACGCTGCTTGGTCCTTCTATGGTGGGTTTTTCTGTCACGATCGTCTGAGGAAACGGACCAATACGCAGCGCGTGGAGTGAAAATGATGACTTTATTAAATAAAGCAACACCGAAACAACAAAACAACTGACGATAGTGAAGTCCTACAGTGACTATGACTGAACCTGGAACAAAAACCCACAACACCCAAGAGAAAACACACAGTATAAATATGGCTCCCAATCAGAGATAACGAGCCGACAGCTGACACTCGTTACCTCCGATTGGGAGTCAATGACCAAACCTAGAAATAAACGTGACAGAAATGCAAACATAGAAAATCACCCAAAACCCAACAAAACACAATACACCCTGGCTCAAATACAAAAGTCCTGGAGCCAGAGTGTCACAGTAAAGGCCTCTGTTCCTCTGCTGATGTAGAGGTTAACCCAGGCCCTGTAGCCCCCAGTATCAATCCTACTCCCCAGAATGTATCATTTGTTGACTTCTGTAACCATAAAAGCATTGGTTTCTTGTGCGTTAACATCCGAAGCCTCCACCCTAAGTTTGAGTTATTCACTGCGTTAGCACACTCCGCCAACCCTGATGTCCTAGCAGTGTCTGAATCCTGGCTTAGGAAGGCCACCAAAAATTCTGAAATTTCCATCCCCAACTACAACATTTTCCATCTTGATAGAACTGCCAAAGGGGGTGGGGTTGCAATCTACTGTAGAGATAGCCTGCAGAGCTCTATCATACTATCCAGGTCTGTGCCCAAACAGTTTGAGCTTCTACTTCTAAAAATCCACCTTTCCAGAAATAAGTCCCTCACTGTTGCCGCTTGCTACAGACCCCCCACAGCCCCGAGCTGTGCCCTGGACACCATATTTGAACTGATTGCCCCCCATCTATCCTCAGAGTTCGTACTGCTTGGTGACAAAATTGGGATATGCTTAACACCCCGGCCAACCTACAATCTAAACTAGATGCCCTCAATCTCACACAAATTATCAAGGAACCTACCAGGTACAACCCTAAATCTGTAAACATTGGCACCCTCATATATATCATCCTGACAAATTTACCCTCTAAATACACCTCCACTGTCTTCAACCAGGATCTCAGCGATCACTGCCTTATTGCCTGCGTCCGTAATGGGTCCGTGGTCAAACGACCACCCCTCATCACTGTCAAACCCTCCCTAAAACACTTTAGCGAGCAGGCCTTTCTAATTGACCTGGCCCGGGTATCCTGGATGGATATTGACCTCATTCCGTCAGTAGAGGATGCCTGGTTGTTTTTTAAAAGTGCTTTCCTCTCAATCTTAAATAAGCATGCCCCATTCAAAAAATTCAGAACTAAGAACAGATATAGCCCCTGGTTCTCCTCAGATTTGACTGCCCTTGACCAGCACAAAAACATGCTGTGGCATACTGCATTACCATCGAACAGCCCCCGCGATATGCAACTTTTCATGGAAGTCAGGAACCAATATACACAATCAGTTAGGAAAGCAAAGGCTAGCTTTTTCAAACAGAAATGTGCATCCTGTAGCACTAATTCCAGAAAGTTTTGGGACACCGTAAAGTCCATGGAGAATAAGAGCACCTCCTCCCAACTGCCCCACTGCACTGAGGCTAGGAAACACTGTCACCACCGATAAATCTACAATAATCGAGAATTTCAACAAGCATTTTGCTACGGCTGGCCATGCTTTCCATCTGGCTACTACCACCATGGCCACCAGCTCTGCACCCTCCGCTGCAACTTGCCCATGCCCCCCCCGCGGTCATTCCCTCTTCAAAGGTGGTGACACTTTAGATCCAAACTGTTACAGACCTATATCCATCCTGCCCTGCCTTTCGAAGGTTTTTGAAAGCCAAGTTAACAAACAGATCACCGACCATTTCGAATCCCACCGTACCTTCTCCGCTATGCAATCCGGTTTCCGAGCTGGTCATTGGTGCACCTCAGCCACGCTTAAAGTCCTAAACGATATTATAACCGTGATCGATAAAAGACAGTACTGCGCAGCCGTCTTCATCGGCCTGGCCAAGGCTTTCGACTCTGTCAACCACCGCATTCTTATTGACAGACTAAATAGCCTTGGTTTCTCTGACTGCCTCGCCTGGTTCACCAATTACATCTCAGATAGAGTTCAATGTGTCAAATCGGAGGGCCTGTTGTCTGGACCTCTGGCCGTCTCTATGGGGGTGCCACAGGGTTCAATTCTCGGGCCGACTCTATTCTCTGTGTATATCAATGATGTTGCTCTTGCTGCTGGTGATGCTCGGATCCACCTCTATGCGAACGACACCATTTTGTATACATCTGGCCCTTCATTGGACATTGTGTTAACAAACCTCCAAACGAGCTTCAACGCCATACAACACTCCTTCCGTAGCCTCCAACTGCTCTTAAACACTAGTTAAACTAAATGCAAGCTCTTCAACCGAACGCTGCTTGCATACGCCCACCCGACTAGAATCACTACCCTCGGCGGGTCTGACCTAGAGTATGTGGACAACTACAAATACCTAGGTGTCTGGTTAGACTGTAAACTCTCCTTGCAGAATCACATTAAGCATCTCCAATCAAAAGTTTGATCTAAAATCGGCTTCCTATTTTGCAACAAAGCCTCCTTCACTCATGCTGCCAAACATGCCCTCGTAAAAATGACTATCCTACCGATCCTTGACTTCGGCGATGTCATTTACAAAATAGCCTCCAACACTCTACTCAGTAAATTGAATGTAGTCTATCACAGTGCCATCCGTTTTGTCACCAAAGCCCCATATACTACCCACCATTGTGACCTGTGCGCTCTTGTTGGCTGGCCCTCACTACATATTCGTCGCCAAACCCACTGGCTCCAGGTCATCTATAAATCACTGCTAGGCAAATCCCCATCTTACCTTAGCTCACTGGTCACCATAGCAACACCCACCCGTAGTCTGCGCTCCAGCAGGTATATCTCACTGGTAATCCCCAAAGTCAACACCTACTTTGGCCGCCATTCCTTCCAGTTCTCTACTGCCAATGACTGGAACGAGCTGCAAAAATCTCTGAAGCTGGAGACTCTTATCTCCCTCACTAACTTTAAGCATCAGTTGTCAGAGCAGCTTACCAATCACTGCACCTGTACACAGCCATTCTGAAATTAGCCCACCCAACTACCTCATTCCCATATTGTTATTTATTTTGCAAATTTGCACCCCAGTATCTCTATTTGCACATCATCTTTTGCACATCTATCATTCCAGTGTTAATACGAAATTGTAACTGTTTTGCACTATGGCCTATTTATTGCCTTACCTCCATAACTTACTACATTCACACCCACTGTATATATATTTGCTGTTTGTATTTTTGACTTTATGTTTTGTTTACACCATATGTAACTCTGTGTTGTTGTTTTTATCGCACTGCTTTGCTTTATCTTGGCCAGGTCGCAGTTGTAAATGAGAACTTGTTCTCAACTGGCTTACCTGGTTAAATAAATAAATAAATAACATAAAAGAATAACAACAAAAAAATCTAGAAAAACGCATGTCAAAAATGTTATACAGTGATTTGAATTTTAATGAGGGAAATAAGTATTTGACCCCCTCTCAATCAGAAAGATTTCTGGCTCCCAGGTGTATTTTATACAGGTAACAAGCTGGGATTAGGAGCACACTCTTAAAGGGACTGCTCCTAATCTCAGCTTGTTACCTGTATAAAAGACACCTGTCCACAGAAGCAATCAATCCATCAGATTCCAAACTCTCCACCATGGCCAAGACCAAAGAGCTCTCCAAGGATGTCAGGGACAAGATTGTAGACCTACACAAGGCTGGAATGGGCTACAAGACCATCGGCAAGCAGCATGGTGAGAAGGTGACAATAGTTGGTGCGATTATTCGCAAATGGAAGAAACACAAAATAACTGTCAATCTCCCTCGGCCTGGAGCTCCATGCAAGATCTCACCTCGTGGAGTTGCAATGACATGAGAACGGTGAGGAATCAGCCCAGAACTATACGGGAGGATCTTGTTAATGATCTCAATGCAGCTGGGACCATAGTCACCAAGAAAACAATTGGTAACACACTACGCCGTGAAGTACTGAAATCCTGCAGCGCCCGCAAGGTCCCCCTGCTCAAGAAAGCACATATACAGGCCTGTCTGAAGTTTGCAATGAACATCTGAATGATTCAGAGGAGAACTGGGTGAAAGTGTTGTGGTCAGATGAGACCAAAATCGAGCTCTTTGGCATCAACTCAACTCGCCGTGTTTGGAGGAGGAGGAATGCTGCCTATGACCCCAAGAACACCATCCCCACCGTCAAACATGGAGGTGGAAACATTATGCTTTGGGGGTGTTTTTATGCTAAGGGTTCAGGACAACTTCACCGCATCAAAGGGACGATGGGCGGGGCCATGTACCGTCAAATCTTGGGTGAGAACCTCCTTCCCTCAGCCATGGCATTGAAAATGGGTCGTGGATGGGTATTCCAGCATGACAATGACACAAAACACACGGCCAAGGAAACAAAGGAGTGGCTCAAGAAGAAGCACATTAAGGTCCTGGAGTGGCCTAGCCAGTCTCCAGACCTTAATCCCATAGAACATCTGTGGGATTAATGACTTGGAGAAGATCTTCAAAGAGGAGTGGGACAAAATCCCTCCTGAGATGTGTGCAAACCTGGTGGCCAACTACAAGAAACGTCTGACCTCTGTGATTGCCAAAAAGGGTTTTGCCACCAAGTACTATGTCATGTTTTGCAGGTCAAATACTTATTTCCCTCATTAAAATGCAAATAAATTAAAAACATTTTTGACATGTGTTTTTCTGGATTATTTTGTTGCTATCCTGTCTCTCACTGTTCAAATAAACCTACCATTAAAATTATAGACTGATCATGTCTTTGTCAGTGGGCAAACTTACAAAATCAGCAGAGTATCAAATACTTTTTTCCCTCACTGTATGATTTACAAAATTAATTATACAGAATATTACAGTAATGGAAAACTGATTCATAGAGTCAATTTGTACATTTATCAACAGTAAATTACTGTAAAGCATTATACTCCAGCATACAGGAAATGATGGTGCATTGTGTTAAATGTTGTGGGCAGGGAAAGAATTGCTGTATTTCAAATGGTACTGTAATTCCACCCACAGAATATAGTACCGTAAAGTAAGTTTGGCACACCAAAAACCTTTTGACCACTAGTGGTTACATGGTATTGTTGTTTCTGGCTCATGAACATATATGGAGGCATGCCTTATAAGAGGCTACATTTCTGCCACCCGTTAGTGAGAGTGCTGTACCAATTTAACTGATATGTTGTAGTGCTAATATGTAGTAGTGCTTCAACAATTAAATGTGTATTGGGGACAGATTGGAGTGTCAGCAAGACTTAAATATTTAATGGTTGAGCATTTGCAATGTCCTTTGGTCTGTTTTGCTCTGTAATCACTGCCAGTTTGGAAGCCTTTGATAAGGCCTCTAAAAGTGCAAGGTGTATATTTTTATTTAACCTTTATTTTGTCTGGGAGTCATGCTAGGGACTAAGGTCTCTTTTACAGATGAACCCTGTAATTACATTTTTGTTAAATGTATTTGGTAAATCACTACACATCAATATAAACTATACACAACAAAACACCAAAAGCAAAACACAATCATAGAAAACAAATACATTCTTCAGTAACAACTTCGACATTCAGCCGGCTAAATTGCCCTAGAGGCACCAATTCATCCAATGTTAGAGAGTTTATGAGATTATTTACATTTACGTCATTTAGCAGACACTCTTATCCAGAGCGACTTACAAATTGGTGCATTGACCTTATGATAGCAAGTGGGATAACCACTTTACAATTTTTTCTTTTTTTTTCCTTTTTTTTTATAGTATATTTTTAATTTTAATTAGTTTTATATATATATATACAGTGGGGAGAACAAGTATTTGATACACTGCCGATTTTGCAGGTTTTCCTACTTACAAAGCATGTAGAGGTCTGTCATTTTTATCATAGGTACACTTCAACTGTGAGAGACGGAATCTAAAACAAAAATCCAGAAAATCACATTGTATAATTTTTAAGTAATTAATTTGCATTTTATTGCATGACATAAGTATTTGATACATCAGAAAAGCAGAACTTAATATTTGGTACAGAAACCTTTGTTTGCAATTACAGAGATCATACGTTTCCTGTAGGTCTTGACCAGGTTTGCACACACTGCAGCAGGGATTTTGGCCCACTCCTCCATACAGACCTTCTCCAGATCCTTCAGGTTTCGGAGCTGTCGCTGGGCAATACGGACTTTCAGCTCCCTCGAAATATTTTCTATTGGGTTCAGGTCTGGAGACTAGCTAGGTCACTCCAGGACCTTGAGATGCTTCTTACATTTTTAAGTAATTAATTTTCATTTTATTGCATGACATAAGTATTCGATCACCTACCAACCAGTAAGAATTCCGGCTCTCACAGACCTGTTCGTTTTTCTTTAAGAAGCCTCCTGTTCTCCACTCATTACCTGTATTAACTGCACCTGTTTGAACTCGTTACCTGTATAAAAGACACCTGTCCACACACTCAATCAAACAGACTCCAACCTCTCCACAATGGCCAAGACCAGAGAGCTGTGTAAGGACATCAGGGATACAATTGTAGACCGGCACAAGGCTGGGATGGGCTACAGGACAATAGGAAAGCAGCTTGGTGAGAAGGCAACAACTGTTGGCGCAATTATTAGAAAATGGAAGAAGTTCAAGATGACGGTCAATCACCCTCGGTCTGGGGCCCATGCAAGATCTCACCTCGTGGGGCATCAATGATCATGAGGAAGGTGAGTGATCAGACCAGAACTACACGGCAGGATCTGGTCAATGACCTGAAGAGAGCTGGGACCACAGTCTCAAAGAAAACCATTAGTAACACACTACGCCGTCATTAATTAAAATCCTGCAGCGCACGCAAGGTCCCCCTGCTCAAGCCAGCGCATGTCCAGGCCCGTCTGAAGTTTGCCAATGACCATCTGGATGATCCAGAGGAGGAATGGGAGAAGGTCATGTGGTCTGATGAGACAAAAATATAGCTTTTTGGTCTAAACTCCACTCGCCGTGTTTGGAGGAAGAAGAAGGATGAGTACAACCCCAAGAACACCATCCCAACCGTGAAGCATGGAGGTGGAAACATCATTCTTTGGGGATGCTTTTCTGCAAAGGGGACAGGACGATTTGAGGGGAGGATTGATGGGGCCATGTATCGCGAGATCTTGGCCAACAACCTCCTTCCCTCAGTAAGAGCATTGAAGATGGGTTGTGGCTGGGTCTTCCAGCATTACAACGACCCGAAAACACACAGCCAGGGCAACTAAGGAGTGGCTCTGTAAGAAGCATCTCAAGGTCCTGGAGTGACCTAGCTAGTCTCCAGACCTGAACCCAATAGAAAATATTTGGAGGGAGCTGAAAGTCCGTATTGCCCAGCGACAGCTCCGAAACCTGAAGGATCTGGAGAAGGTCTGTATGGAGGAGTGGGCCAAAATCCCTGCTGCAGTGTGTGCAAACCTGGTGAAGACCTACAGGAAATGTATGATCTCTGTAATTGCAAACAAAGGTTTCTGTACCAAATATTAAGTTCTGCTTTTCTGATGTATCAAATACTTATGTCATGCAATAAAATGCAAATTAATTACTTAAAAATTATACAATGTGATTTTCTGGATTTTTGTTTTAGATTCCGTCTCTCACAGTTGAAGTGTACCTATGATAAAAATACAGACCTCTACATGCTTTGTAAGTAGGAAAACCTGCAAAATCGGCAGTGTATCAAATACTTGTTCTCCCCACTGTGTGTGTATGTATGTATATATATATATATATATATATATATATATATATAGAGATTTTTGTTGTTTATTTATTTGTGTGTTTTTAAAAAAAAATATTATTATTATTATTTTATTTTTTATTCATATTTTTGTGGGGGTGGGTTGGGGGCGGGGTAGAATTATGACTTTTATACTATCCCAGGTATTCCTTAAAGAGGTAGGGTTTCAAGTGTCTCCGGAAGGTGGTCAGTGTCGTGAGGGAGCTTGTTCCACCATTGGGGTGCCAGAGCAGAGAACGGTTTTGACTGGGCTGTGCGGGAACTGTGCTTCCGCAGAGGTAGCGGGACCAGCAGGCCAGAGGTGGAAGAACGCAATGCCCTCGTTTGGGTGTAGGAACTGATCAGAGCCTGAAGGTAAGGAGGTGCCGTTCCCCTCACAGCTCCGTAGGCAAGCACCATGGTCTTGTAGCAGATGCGAGCTTCAACTGGAAGCCAGTGGAGTGTGCGGAGGAGCGGGGTGACGTGAGAGAACTTGGGAAGGTTGAACACCAGACGGGCTGCAGTGTTCTGGATGAGTTGTAGGGGTTTAATGGCACAGGCAGGGAGTCCAGCCAACAGCGAGTTGCAGTAATCCAGACGGGAGATGACAAGTGCCTGGATTAGGACCTGTGCCGCTTCCTGTGTAAGGTAGGGTCGTACTCTGCGAATGTTGTAGAGCATGAACCTACAGGATCGGGTCACCGCTTTGAAGTTAGCGGAGAACGACAGGGTGTTGTCCAAGGTCACGCCAAGGTTCTTTGCACTCTGGGAGGAGGACACAACGGAGTGTGAAGTTTATTAGGCTACAGATGAAATAAGTAATCTCATAATGTAGGTAGCCTACCCACACTGTAGGCTTATCAGCAAGCTGTTGAGCTGGCTAGAGTGCACGTGCCAAGACCACTGTGGACACATTTGCTATCTAACGCAACAAATGTTGTGACAAAACATTTGGGTTGTCCTCTGTAGCTCAGCTGATAGAGCACGGCGCTTGTAACGCCAGAGTAGTGGGTTCGATCCCCGGGACCACCCATACACCCATACACAAAAATGTATGCACGCATGACTGTAAGTCGCTTTGGATAAAAGCGTCTGCTAAATGGCATATTATTATTATTATTATTATAAAACCATCATTAGAGTTGAAAATGCGATGGAAACGCATTTAACTTGTATTTTTCATTCGGTACATGGGAATTTAACCTCAAACATAATTTTTATGTGCACTACGTCATCACACACACTTTTATCCGCAATAAGTCCGTTTGATGGAAACATGTCTGGTGGGAAACTACTACTTTCTTATGTCATTCTCGCTGGCACCAAAAGTTTAAAAAGTGTTGATAGGTGACAGAATGCGGTCGGACCATCAAATAATTGGCATATATATTACTCTTAGAGAATTTCCACGTGAGTGAGGATATTGGAGATTGTATCAAAGCCTATTGATGATAACTTGTTTTTAACTAGGTCAGAATAATTTATACAGGTATTTCCAGACATAACATAGGTACAGCAGATCCCCTTATTGAATGGGAAACTTTTAAATGTGCCTTTAGAGTCCATTCAATTCAGTACTCATCTCTAAAACAAAAGCAATTTAGGTCAAAAAAGTCCATATTAACAAAAGAAATGGAAGGACTAATAGTACAGATAGATAAACAATAAAATGTGTACCATAGAAGCACAGAATACGTTAGAGGAAAAACAAAAAGAAATGGAGGAACTTATTCAAGAAAAATCAAGTGTAATATATTATAAAAATAAAGCTAACTGGATGGAATATTGGGAAAAATGCACCAAATTATTTTTTTTATCGTCAACATAGAAATTCTACCTAAATTAATTGACTGAAACCCATAATAACACCCCCAAACAATATTTTGAAAGAGGAAGCAAAGTACTTTAAGCACGTTTTCGTTTCAGTCTCCTCCGTTTCCACTAACCAAATATATTTGTATGGATTTTCTTTCTATTAATAATGTAAAATTAACAGCTGTACAGAAAAAGTCATGTGAAGGCAAAATTACAGAGGGGGGATTTCTTGATGCAATCAAAGACTTTAAGTCTGGGAAAACTCCAGGGTTGGATGGTATACCATTGGAGGTATACCAAACCTGGATATACTCAGAGGACCGTTATTATCATGTTTTAAGAACTCCTATACAAATTTTAGATTATCAGATACAGTGAGGGAAAAAAGTATTTGATCCCCTGCTCATTTTGTACGTTTGCCCACTGACAAAGACATGATCAGTCTATAATTTTAATGGTGGGTTTATTTGAACAGTGAGAGACAGAATAACAACAAAAAAATCCAGAAAAACGAATGTCAAAAATGTTATAAATTTATTTGCATTTTAATGAGGGAAATAAGTATTTGACCCCTCTGCAAAACATGGCTTAGTACTTGGTGGCAAAACCCGTGTTGGCAATCACAGAGGTCAAACGTTTCTTGTAGTTGGCCACCTGGTTTGCACACATCTCAGGAGGGATTTTGTTCCACTCCTCTTTGCAGATCTTCTCCAAGTCATTAAGGTTTCGAGGCTGACGTTTGGCAACTCGAACCTTCAGCTCCCTCCACAGATTTTCTATGGAATTAAGGTCTGGACCTTAATGTGCTTCTTCTTGAGCCACTCCTTTGGTGCCTTGGCCGTGTGTTTTGGGTCATTGTCATGCTGGAATGCCCATCCACGGCCCATGTTCAATGCCTTGGCTGAGGGAAGGAGGTTCTCACCCAAGATTTGACGGTACATGGCCCTGTCCATCGTCCCTTTGTTGCGGTGAAGTTGTCCTGTACCCTTAGCAGAAAAACACCCCCTTAGCATAATGTTTCCACCTCCATGTTTGACGGTGGGGATGGTGTACTTGGGGTCATAGGCAGCATTCCTCCTCCTCCAAACATGGTGAGTTGAGTTGATGCCAAAGAGCTTGATTTTGGTCTCATCTGACCACAACACTTTCACCGAGTTCTCCTCTGAATCACTCAGATGTTAATTGGCAAACTTCAGAAGGGCCTGTATATGTGCTTTCTTGAGCAGGGGAACCTTGCGGGCGCTGCAGGATTTCAGTCCTTCACGGCGTAGTGTGTTACCAATTGTTTTCTTGGTGACTATGGTCTCAGCTGCCTTGAGATCATTGACAAGATCCTCCCGTGTAGTTCTGGGCTGATTCCTCACCGTTCTCATGATCATTGCAACTCCACGAGGTGAGATCTTGCATGGAGCCCCAGGCCGAGGGAGATTGACAGTTCTTTAGTGTTTCTTCCATTTGCGAATAATCGGACCAACTGTTGTCACCTCACCAAGCTGCTTGGCGATGGTCTTGTAGCCCATTCCAGCCTTGTGTAGGTCTACAATCTTGTCCCTGACATCCTTGGAGAGCTCTTTGGTCTTGGCCATGGTGGAGAGTTTGGAATCTGATTGATTGATTGCTTCTGTGGACAGGTGTCTTTTATACAGGTAACAAGCTGAGATTAGGAGCAGTCCCTTTAAGAGTGTGCTCCTAATCCCAGCTTGTTACCTGTATAAAAGACACCTGGGAGCCAGAAATCTTTCTGATTGAGAGGGGGTCAAATACTTATTTCCCTCATTAAAATGCAAATCAATTTATAACATTTTTGACATGCGTCTTTCTGGATTTTTTTTGTTCTTATTCTGTCTCTCACTGTTCAAATAAACCTACCATTAAAATTATAGACTGATCATTGACTGACCTACAAAATCAGCAGGGGATCAAATACTTTTTATCCCTCACTGTACTCAACAAGAAGATCTGATTTTCATTATTACTGAAACAAGATCCAAGTGGTAAATTTAAAGATCCAGTCCATCTAAAAACATTAAGGACCCTTAAACAAAATGCATAGCGCATAGAATTAAAAAATATATTGTCGGATATTATTAATCTTATTCAGACAGCTTTTTTACATGGACAATACATTGGAGATAATATAAGACAAGTACTGGAAACAATAGAACACTGAAAAATCTGGGGAACCAGGCCTGGTATTCTATTCATAGCTGACTTTGAAAAGGCTTTTGATAAAGTACTACTGGAATGTGTATATATAAATGTGATGAGTGTGTGGAAAGGAGTCAGGCGCAGGAGGGTAATCACCGAAAATAGAGTTTATTCCTTCGTTGACACACACATGCGCTCAAATAGCGATCAACGAAACAGGCACAGGGGAAAGTCATCCCTGGCAAATACACTGTAACGGTATAATCCAATAATACATAGGCACAGGGGAAAATCTACCCTGGCAACAAAATGTACGAGTAGCTCCACCGAGCTATACTACTCTCACAACTAACAATCACCCACAAGGACAAGGGGGCAGAGGGAACACTTATACACAGACTAATGAGGAGATTAGAACCAGGTGTGTGTGATTGACAAGACAAGACAAATGTGATGATGATTGGGGCGGCAGTGGTTAGTAAGCCGGTCACGACGAACGCTGAAGCCTGCCCGAACAAGGCGGGGTGGCAGCCTTGGCCGAAGTCGTGACAATAAATGCCTGGAATATTTCCATTTTGGAGAATTTCTTATAAAATGGGTTAAAGTTATGTATAGTATCCCTATGTGTAAAATAGTAAATAATGACTACTTCTCAGAAAGTATTAAACTGTCAAGAGGAGTAAAACAAGGTTGTCCACCATCGGCATATCTATTTATTATGGCCATCGAAATGTTAGCTATTAAAATCAGATCCAACAATAATATCAAGGGAAATCCAGGACTTAAAAACAAAGGTGTCATTGTATGCTAATGATTCATGCTTTCTGTTAAATTCACAACTTGAATCCCTCCACAACCTCTCTGGATTACAACCAAATTATGATAAATGTACTATATTAAGTATTGGATCACAAAAAAATACAACTTTTACATTACCGTGCAGTTTCCCAATAAAATGGTCTGACTGTGATGTGGACATACTCGGTATACATATCCCAAAAGAAAGAAATGATCTTACTACAATACATTTTAATAGAAAGTTAGCAAAAATAGATAGGAATTTGCTACCATGGAAAGGAAAATACCTGTATATTTGTGGAAAAATCACCCTGATTAACTCTTTAGTCATATCCCAGTTTACCTATACTGCTAATATATTCCATTGTATTTGGAACGGCAAGCCAGATAAAATTAAACGGGCCTATTAATATAATGAATATGAATTCGGAGGGCAGAAATGATTAATTATTAAAGCATTAGACCTTTCACTAAAAGCTTCAGTCATACATAAGTTATATTTAAATCTGAACTGGTTCTCTAGCAGATTAGTAAGAATGTCTCACACCATGTTCAAGAATTGTCTTTTTCCCTTTCTTCAGATTAAAACCTCTCACTATCGGTTATTTTAAAATGAAATAATCTCCAAAATGTTATTTTTAAAACAAGCCGTAGAAAGTTGGTTGCAAATTCAGTTTAATCCACCAGAAAAGACAGACCAAATAATACAACAAATATTGTGGTAACACTCAAATTGATTAAAAACAACATACACCTTATAGAACAGCGGGGACAGTGAAGGAACACAAAAACAAAGACATATACATACAAACACACAATAACATACAGTGAGGGAAAAAAGTATTTGATCCCCTGTTGATTTTGTACGTTTGCCCACTGACAAAGACATGATCAGTCTATAATTTTAATGGTAGGTTTATTTGAACAGTGAGAGACAGAATAACAACAAAAAATCCAAGAAAAACGAATGTCAAAAATGTTATAAATTGATTTGCATTTTAATGAGGGAAATAAGTATTTGACCCCTCTGCAAAACATGACTTAGTACTTGGTGGCAAAACCCTTGTTGGCAATCACAGAGGTCAGACGTTTCTTGTAGTTGGCCACCAGGTTTGCACACATCTCAGGAGGGATTTTGTCCCACTCCTCTTTGCAGATCTTCTCCAAGTAATTAAGGTTTCGAGCCTGACATTTGGCAACTCGAACCTTCAGCTCCCTCCACAGATTTTCTATGGGATTAAGGTCTGGAGACTGGCTAGGCCACTCCAGGACCTTAATGTGCTTCTTCTCCTTTGTTGCCTTGGCCATGTGTTTTGGGTCATTGTCATACTGGAATACCCATCCACAACCCACTTTCAATGCCCTGGCTGAGGGAAGGAGGTTCTCACCCAATATTTGACGGTACATGGCCCCGTCCATTGTCCCTTTGATGCGGTGAAGTTGTCCTGTCCCCTTAGCAGAAAAACACCCCCAAAGCATCATGTTTCTACCACCATGTTTGACGGTGGGGATGGTGTTGTTGGGGTCATAGGCAGCATTCCTCCTCCTCCAAACACGGCGAGTTGAGTTGATGCCAAAGAGCTCGATTTTGGTCTCACCTGACAACAACACTTTCCCCCAGTTCTCCTCTGAATCATTCAGATATTCATTGGCAAACTTCAGATGGGCCTGTATATGTGCTTTCTTGATCAGGGGGACCTTGCGGGCAATGTAGGATTTCAGTCCTTCACGGCGTAGTGTGTTACCAATTGTTTTCTTGGTGACTATGGTCCCAGCTGCCCTGATATCATTGACAAGATCCTCCCGTGTAGTTCTGGGCTGATTCCTCACCGTTCTCATAATCATTGTAACTCCACAAGGTGAGATCTTGCATGGAGCCCCAGGCCGGGGGAGATTGATAGTTATTTTGTGTTTCTTCCATTTGCGAAGAAACGCACCAACTATTGTCACCTTCTCACCAAGCTATTTGGCGATGGTCTTGTAGCCCATTCCAGCCTTGTGTAGGTCTACAATCTTGTCCCTGACATCCTTGGAGAGCTCTTTGGTCTTGGCCATGGTGGAGAGTTTGGAATCTGATTGATTGATTGCTTCTGTGGACAGGTGTCTTTTATACAGGTAACAAGCTGAGATTAGGAGCAGTCCCTTTAAGAGTGTGCTCCTAATCCCAGCTTGTTACCTGTATAAAAGACACCTGGGAGCCAGAAATCTTTCTGATTGAGAGGGGGTCAAATACTTATTTCCCTCATTAAAATGCATATCAATTTATAACATTTTTGACATGCATTTTTCTGGATTTTTTGTTGATGTTATTCTGTCTCTCACTATTCAAATAAACCTACCATTAAAATTATAGACTGATCATTTCTTTGTCAGTGGGCAAACGTACAAAATCAGCAGGGGATCAAATACTTTTTTCCCTCACTGTACACACTATACACACATGTACACGTGGATTTTGTGTTATGGATATGTGGTAGTATAGTAGAGGCCTGAGGGCACACACTTAATATGTTGTGAAATCTGTTATGAATGCATTGTAATGTTTTTCAAATGTATAACTACCTTAATTTTGCTGGACCCCAGGAAGAGTAGCTGCTGCCTTGGCAGCAGGTACTGGGGATCCATAATAAATACAAATACCTCATGAAGCTGGTTGAGAGAATGCCATGAGCGTGCAAAGCTGTCATCAAGGCTAAGAGTGGCTACTTTGAAGAATCTCAAATCTCAAATATATTTAAATTTGTTTAACACTTTTTTTGGTTACTACATGATTCCATATGTGTTATTTCATAGTTTTTATATCTTCACTATTATTCTACAATGTAGAAAATAGTAAAAAAAAAAAAAAAAACTTGAATGAGTATGTATGTATGTATGTATGTATGTAGCTCAGTTGGTAGAGCATGGCGTTTGCAACGCCAGGGTTGTGGGTTCGTTTCCCACGGGGGGCCAGTATGAAAAAATAATGTATCCACTCACTAACTGTAAATCGCTCTGGATAAGAGCGTCTGCTAAATGACTAAAATGTAAAATGTAAATGTAAAATATATACAGTATATATTCACATGAAAATCTGTCTCAAATTGGATGAAAACCTAGCTAGTGATTCCACAATTAGGGGAGCAGAAAGCCGCAGCAAGAAAGGATCAAGCAAACCAGCCCCAGTGGATATAATTTTTTACATCAATCTTAAGCATGGCATCTAGCACATCACAAGTACAGTTGTTGAAATGAAAAGAAAGATTCACTAGAAGTTGACGAATCTTCCATCCTGCTAAATACAGGCTGGGAGAGGGAAGAGCAGTTGATTAACTGACAAGGGTCAATTAAAACTTCAATTTCAAATAAAAGTCCTGCAGAGATACATTTTTTATCAAAAGCTTTACCCCACTGGGCACAAACTGGTTGATTCAATGTAATTTGTCAACGTATTATGACATGGAATCTACGTGGAAAATACATTGGATGTGAAAAAGCTCATCAAACTGTTGTTTTGAGGGTAAGATTTCAACCACTTGAATTTTCCCTAAACATAACACTTTGTATTCAGGACACAAAGTTAATTGCTTTGCCACATTTTTTTGCAGCATTACTGATATTATGTTTTTATGGTATAATGATGTCATGTCATAGTATCGTGGGGAACAGGTTAGAGTTACTACATAAATGGTTAGGAGACAGAAAGTCTACATTCCATTATGTCTAAGGTAGATTAGTGATGTTTAGGATAGCATGAGTGATGTTTAGGATAGTGACTTGGGGTAAAGAGTGATGAACATCAAAGACAGGGAGTGCCCATGGAGACTTGCCAGATGTATGTCAGGAAGATAGTAATAGAAGGGTATATAAGATAGAGTGTTTCCTTTGTTCAAGAGTTCAACTGACGAAGGGCAAAGCTATGTCCGTTGGTTAGATGAACCCATGAGCTCGTGATTCAATAAATACTTGGTATGAAATCTCCACAGAATGTCTAAGTATATCCTTGTATTCTTGATTCTTTGACACCCGAGAAACTCATCATAACAGATTGGCGTCACGAACCGGAAGCTCTGATGTGTTGTATTATCATAGGAGTAAAATAGATGAAGCTCTGATGTGTTGTATCATCATGGAAGAATTCATGAAATAAGTATTCTGATGTGTTGTATCACCATGGAATAATTCATGAAATAAATATTCTGATGTGTTGTATCATCATGGAATAATTCATGAAATAAGTATTCTGATGTGTTGTATCATAATGGAATAATTCATGAAATAGATAGATGTGTTGTATCATTATGAAAAGCGATAAACGTCTTTGGTAGACAAACGTAGAAAGATGCGAGGTTCGAGTCCTCAGCAATAAACGTCTTTGGTAGACGAACATAGAAAGATGCGAGGTTCGAGTCCTCAACATGATGAGATTATGGAGTGTACAACATTACAAAATAGAATCAAAGGTTACAGGCCTTAGTGCAGTCGTGAGGTTCGAGGCCCCAACAGAGCAGGAATTCTTTATTGTGATTTTTAATTCATAATGGTTAAAAAAAAAACATTATGAATGAGTGGGTTTAAGGCCCTTTTGAATTAATATTTTAATGAATTACTCAAAATGGCTAGGAGATGGAGCCAATGATAAGTAACATATTGAATCATAGCACCAAAAAACGACAAATAGGAACTATATTTTAATACAACATCAGAAGTGGATATTTGATGCAAGTGTTTAATTACTAACATTGAATGTTACTAAAATTGCATGAAATAATAATAGTGATAGGTAAGCATAGAGGTGATAATGAATATCCTCAGGAGAGTAGTTAAAAGGGGTAAATAGAGCTTGATGTTACTTTAGAGAGTAGTGGAATGTCTGTGTTTTCTGGGACAGGAATGGCAGTGTCCTTGGAAATTACAGTCTGTTTTTTTTTTGTTCCGCTGAGAGAATGAAGGAGAGGCTGAGTTGGGTTGAATGAGGATTGTTAAACTAACTAAAGGATTACTTGATGTGAGTATGTATAAGTTTCTAACGTTCTATATGGAGTTGTGACGATGTTGAAATAGTAATGACAAAATCATAATTAGAGTGTCATGTTTGTATTAAACTTGCTCACCCGAATGTAGACGTACGTAATGGGTGGGAAAGTAATTAATATGGGTTTTCTTAGTTTATACCATTGTTGGATCATGTGATAGTGGAATAAACTGACCATAAGTAATGTTTTTTTTCGACGTAATGAATAATATAGTACAAAGCCAATATAGGGTTCAATTGAACTAATTATCATGGTAGAACTAACGTAGTAAAGTGATGGAACTTCATTTTGTATCAGAGGGTAAGATGAGAAATCATTATAATGGCGCTATTTGTGGAATTTATTTATCATTTCAAGGCATGCAGTAACAATCTGCATTTATGAGTGTAAATTCCACTGCTGATGTATTGATTGAATGGGTACGACGGAGTATTTGGTTTGGTGATGTTGAATGTATGATTTGAAGCGTGTGTGGTTTAAATAGCAGGACTCTTGTAACTCGGTTGGTGGAGAATGATGCTTGCAACGCCAGGGTTGTGTGTTCGATTCCCAAGGGGGGCTAGTATAAGTATAAAAAATGTATGAGCTCACTAATTGTGGGTCGCTCGGGATAGGAGCGTCAGCTAAATGACTAAAATTAAAAATGTTAACGGGTATGGAGAGAAGAGTGCGTGGTAGTGATTTTTTGGGCATTGAATAAGGTTTTGTTAGATTAAACGAGTGAGAATGGTGGAATATGTCTATAAATAAATTGGATCGTGATAAATGGATCATTTCAATATATGATGGTAAACTACAGCAAGTGTTTGCTGTTACTTGTAGCCTACTTAGAAAGGATTGTTGATTAGATCTCATTCATTCTGATAATGGGGGAGTGATGGTTTCATTGCATGGCTATGATTTTAGTTGATTACAAGAGAAATAGGATATAGTTTACGACGCATGGAGAAGTGAATGTCTTATATGGTAATAGATAAACTGAACCAAACATGACGTTACTACGGCAATTTAGGATGGTTAATGTTGTTAAGTTCATTTTTAAACCCTATGATAGAGGTAAATGCAGAACGCTGTTTGAAAGTGTGTTTTATTAGGTCTGCTAGTAAAAATGGAAGAATTTCAATTTTTGTCTGCGGGTGTTAACCATTGGGGCTTGCTGAAACGTGAGAGCGCTGTAAGGGACATTATGGGTTACGTTAGGTGTACAAGGATCGTGTATTTTGTAGGAAGTCATAGGGGGTTGAATATTATCGGCAGGAAATGGCTAGCTAGTTAGCGGTGAGAGCTAGTGCGGTTTTCATTAGGTGACGTCACTTGCTCTATGAACTGGAAGTAGTTGCTTTGCAAGAATCGCAGATTTTGTATGGTGTGTCGATGGTAAATGTTGTCTATGTGTAGAGGGTCCCTGGTTCGAGCCCAGTAAGGGACAGAAAGCAAATCTTTTACATTGATGCCATTGACATGAATTACTGGTTTCATTGATAACATTATAGGAAAGATGTTGTCCTACCAATCCATGTCGAATAGGATAACAAAGTAATTAAAATTGCAAATCGGTGAATGGATGTTTTATTTGTTTTGACTATAACTTTAAATTAATTTGTCATCTGTTGAGGTACCGTTATATAAGGAAAGTTAGCAGTACAGTATGATAGATATTGTAGAGGGTTTAAAAACTAAGTAAGTTAATTGGGTGATGAGACAGGTTGACTTGATGTTGAATGGGATTGTTTAATAGAAGTAATTATTTATATTTAGGTGAATGAGAATATGTTATTAGGTAGTATTGCTTTGTGGAGACGATTTACTAATGAAGAACATGTCTAGATAGTTGAATAAGGAATGATATTTGATCATTGATCATTAGTATTATGACATTATATAGTTTGTTTAAACAGCGGTGAGTTATGACGACGGTTCATTAATTCTAAAAACGATAATCTGTTTATGGTACGTCGAACGATGGGAGATAGTTGTTGCTGTTGGCCTGATGGATTAAGTGGATATCTTCTTGTGGGTTTTGGATTATGAAACAATAGGTTTATATTTAAAAACATCAATGCAACAGTTTACGATGATTAAATTATTAGAAAGGGGTTATAGGTTTATAGTGGAAGGTGTAGTTAAAGTGAGGGAAAAAAGTATTTGATCCCCTGCTGATTTTGTACGTTTGCCCACTGACAAAGAAATGATCAGTCTATAATTTTAATGGTAGGTTTATTTGAACAGTGAGAGACAGAATAACAACAACAAAAATCCAGAAAATAAGTATTTGACCCCTCTGCAAAACATGACTTAGTACTTGGTGGCAAAACCCTTATTGGCAATCACAGAGGTCAGATGTTTCTTGTAGTTGGCCACCAGGTTTGCACACATCTCAGGAGTGATTTTGTCCCACTGCTCTTTGCAGATCTTCTCCAAGTCATTAAGGTTTCGAGGCTGACGTTTGGCAACTCGAACCTTCAGCTCCCTCCACAGATTTTCTATGGGATTAAGGTCTGGAGACTGGCGATGCCACTCCAGGACCTTAATGTGCTTCTTCTTGAGGCACTCCTTTGTTGCCTTGGCCGTGTGTTTTGGGTCATTGTCATGCTGGAATACCCATCCACGACCCATTTTCAATGCCCTGTCTGATACGGTACATGGCCCCGTCCATCGTCCCTTTGATACGGTGAAGTTGTCCTATCCCCTTAGCAGAAAAACACCCCCAAAGCATAATGTTTCCACCTCCATGTTTGACGGTGGGGATGGTGTTCTTGGGGTCATAGGCAGCATTCCTCCTCCTCCAAACACGGCGAGTTGAGTTGATGCCAAAGAGCTCGATTTTGGTCTCATCTGACCACAACACTTTCACCCAGTTCTCCTCTGAATCATTCAGATGTTCATTGGCAAACTTCAGACGGGCATGTATATGTGCTTTCTTGATCAGGGGGACCTTGCGGGCGCTGCAGGATTTCAGTCCTTCACGGCATAGTGTGTTACCAATTGTTTTCTTGGTGACTATGGTCCCAGCTTTCTTGAGGTCATTGACAATATCCTCCCGTGTAGTTCTGGGCTGATTCCTCACCGTTCTCATGATCATTGCAACTCCACGAGGTGAGAACTTGCATGGAGCCCCAGGCCGAGGGAGATTGACAGGTCTTTTGTGTTTCTTCCATTTGCGAATAATCGCACCAACTGTTGTCACCTTCTCACCAAGCTGCTTGGCGATGGTCTTTTAGCCCATTCCAGCCTTGTGTAGGTCTACAATCTTGTCCCTGACATCCTTGGAGAGCTCTTTGGTCTTGGCCATGGTGGAGAGTTTGGAATCTGATTGATTGATTGCTTCTGTGGACAGGTGTCTTTTATACAGGTAACACGCTGAGATTAGGAGCACTCCCTTTAAGAGTGTGCTCCTAATCTCAGCTCGTTACCTGTATAAAAGACACCTGGGAGCCAGAAATCTTTCTGACTGAGAGGGGGTCAAATACTTATTTCCCTCATTAAAATGCAAATCAATTTATAACATTTTTTACATCAGTTTTTCTGGATTGTTTTGTTGTTATTCTGTCTCTCACTATTAAAATAAGCCTACCATTAAAATTATAGACTGATAAATCAGCAGGGGATCAAATACTTTTTTCGCTCACTGTAACTTAATGAAACTTGTTATTATCTAGTGTCTTCTAAGTGGGAGTTTTTTTTCCAGGATTAATGGAAGTCTCCTATAGTATTATGTTAGGGGTAGAGTAGGAGACAACATAGCGAACACATTTTAAATAGATGCCTGGGATAAAATATCAAGTCTTACACAAAGTAAGTGAGGGTATTGGCTAATGAATGAAATATGACATTTACAGGAGTGACAGGAACAATGGCGAAGGACATGGATTTTCTTTTGTTGTTGATTAAGTAAACGATAATGGATTTGTTGATAAGGAATCAAAAGGAGCAGATGTAGGGGTTCAATAATCATGGTGAGATTTAAAGAGGATATGATCTGAAGGGTAATCAATTCAACATAATCATTGTAAACTCAGAGGAATTTTGAGTGGTTTTAATTTTGTGAAAGGTTTTATATAATCTTTTTATGGAGTAGTTATGAGGAGTGAGATTGATACAAATGATTATTGATGAGATAGGACTGTGGATATATGTAGCAGGTTTTGTGTGTAATTACTTTCTTTGGATTTTTGATTATATGTTAACGAAATGTATACTTTCTATTCCAGGAGAAAGGGGATTTCTTTATCTCATTGGAATATTGCCCAGGGCTAGAGTGGACTAGTTAGTACAATTAAGTAGTCTTATTTTTAGGTTGTCATAGGGAGCTAACAAATTAAATAAGGCCATGTTTGTTTTTCTGTTTTCCAAATGGGTTTTTCATATAAAACACAACACACCTAGTATGATGTTTATAAAGGGTTGTTAGTTTGTGTGTTAGGAGTTTCAACAGGTAAAAGGTGATATTTTTTAAAGGAGCACACAGTGAATTTTATGAAGTTTTAATTTTTTGACTGAGTTTTGAGTATACATGATTTCTTATGAGAATAGATGTCATGAGGATTTAATGTACACTTGGGGTATTTAACATTTATGAAAGGGTTTGAATGTTGGTAATGATTAGTATACTATTGGATGGAACAATTCATTGAATGATTGCAATGACCTCTGCAATCTGTCCTGGCTTTATAGTGTGACTTGATCACCCGCACTGTAAATCCTTGAGACATGCTGAATTGGGGGTTAGTTATGATAAGGATAATTGTGAAGAAGTTTATAATTTGGTAATAATATATATGAATCCCACCATAAAATAACTGCAGAGAGAGGGAGCTATCCTGAATGAGGGATACCTGTTGGTAGCTAATCTTGGATTACTTTACGGGATAGAAGTAAGTTGAGGTATTATCCAATGTTGTCATTTTTATTTCATTTTTATTAGGGTTTAATAAACAATGTTGGTGTTTTGTTTTTGAAAGCATGAATCACGTTGTGACTCGTGTTCAAAAAAGGGGGTAGTATTGATGGTATGAGGATTTATTGGTATATTTGCATATTGTATTAAGAATATGAGCAGTAGTAAGTAATGTGTTATGAGTTAGATTAAATGTTTTAGGTGAAAATGTATTTGTGGTATAAAGCAGAATTTAGAGGAGGCCTTTCTATGACATTAGTGACTATAATAAGCTGCAATAATGTGCACTTCCTAATCTAAAAGGCTTAGCAGGACTGATAAGAAGAAAGGATGAAGTAGCATGCAGTGTATCAACTAACAATGTTATGCAGACTTTCTTTCCAAAAGGTGAAGGCTTCTCTGCCAGACCTACCAGGAGAATCTGGACATTTTTTTGCAACTTGGAGACTATGTGGTGGTAAAGGATTAAGGAAGTAATTGATGGACAACACCCAAGTGGGAAGGTTAGTAATAGGTGTTGATGGCTACCTTGATGGAGGGGTAAGTAAGAGAGAGAGAGATTCCTAGATCTGTATGTACCATTGTAGGACTTTTCTAACGCAGAGGAGGAAGATGGCACCGCTTTGGCGGAGTATTGTTTTGTTTTGTTTGTGTGTTTTTGGAAGCAGGGAATATTGGTACGCTGATAGAAGGACACAACAACAGAGAGATGGTGATAGGAGGATGGTGATGGAGAAGGACTCTGCATGATCATAGAACTAGTGAAGGAATAAGGTTCATGCATCAGCACACCGTCTACACCAACGGAGGTATGTATAGAGGGGAGATTGAACAGGTATCATGTCAACCAAAGCAACGGATTGCTACGAGGAAACTGACGATCTAGAGATGAGGGAGATGAGGATACTGTTGATGACAATTATCAGGTGATAGAGGACGATGTTTGAGGAATGATACTGATGAGATGTGGGTTATGGCTGAGTACCTCAGTGAAGGAACAGAGCTATAGACCTCCAATAATTTCCAGATTTTCCAGATTTTCAGGAATCAATTGGCTGTCATTCCATTCGGTTATATGTATTTAAAGGGTTTATCTAACAGAAATTGGGAAGTATATTAAGAATTGGTATTAGGAATAATTGTTCAAGCATGATAATTTGTCATATGGTGAATGTTTGTATGGATTTATTGTTTTAGAAATGAAATCAATTAAACTGTTGTGTTTTTGTCTTCTAGTGAGGTAAATACAGAGGGTATCTTAATGCATAGTAGGGATAATTTGGCCTAGCATGGTGTGAACATAAATAAGTAAAAGTAACAAACTATGAACCGGCTGAAGATAAATATCAGAGGCGTTGAAGACGTTTTTGTAAAATACCATTTCTACATGCAACTGGTCTACAACAAACAATCGAAGATATCAAAGGATTTTCTCATGTTTTATATCGAAGGAGTGGGAATGGAGTTCACCATTGAGTGAGAATGGAGAAAGATCTGTTCAAATGCAACATTTCTCATGTTGTTGGTATAATGGTTGACAAATGGACAAGGCATTGAAATTGTGGAGTTGGTGATGAATCGAATAAGACATTATAGTTGTGACATTGTAATGGGCAAGTCATTTTGAAATATGAAGCTGTCTGAAGAACATAATGAAGAGACGCCAGAAGATTTAATTGCTGGGTGGAATAAAGGGGTTGCATGTTGATAATAAAATTGGATTTATCTAAATTGGATAATTTGGGTAGTAGGTATATACACTGCTAAATTGATAGTATTAGTAATGCATTGAGATAATGATCTGTATTTATTATCAGGATGAGGAAAGTCATGATTGAATTATGGATGTTTATAATCTATGATAATATAAGTATACATTCTGAAAGTTGTAATGGGAAGTTAAGGTGAGGATTGTGAATGAATTTGGAGTATTGGGTGATATTGATATGGATGTTTAGAGTAGTAAATATTTATGTTGATAGGCAAGTACTTAATTGGTTATTATCATGGGGTGATATGATATGATATTTTCATATGATCTGAATTTGGTTGAATTATTAAAGCAGGAATAGTTTAGGGATGTAATGATCCTAAACTATGTGGTCCTCTGTAGCTCAGCTGGTAGAGCACGGCACTTGTAACGCCAGGGTAGTGGGTTCGATCCCCGGGACCACCCATACACAAACATGTATGCACGCATGACTATAAGTCGCTTTGGATAAAAGCGTCTGCTAAGTGGCATATTATGATTTAACAGGGAGTGATAATAGAGTGTTACAATGTGTATGTCATATTAGGAATAATAGGAGAACAAAGTCGGAGTTGAAAATTTTATATTTTAACAATGATGAGTTTTTAAGAATTGGGTCTGAGATGTTAATCATTAGAATGGGTAATTGATAATCACATGGCATTGGTTGCTATTATATTAAGATGAGGATGCTATGGTAATTTGAATGCTGTTGAAGTTTTTTTCGAAGTTTTTTAGTGGTAAGTCAATAGGAACATGGATGGCAAGCATTATCCTATAGTGGCCATAGTAATTATTGTAGCAATAATTATGGGGTGTTGTTTTCAAATTTTGGGGGATGGATTTTAAGATCTGTACAAACGATTATTAACATGCCTGCGATTACAGTTAGAGATGTATCAGTTAATGTTAATGCAAGAAGGGAAAGGAATAATTATTCTTCTTTGTCATCTTGTTCCAGTTCAGATTCCATTGATAATGTTGATTAAGGACAAGGAATGTTAAGTTGGATTTGTATAACATGGAATTTAAGGTTTATAGGATCGTAGATGTGGACAGATGAATATCTCAGTGGATCAGATAGAGCCCCTTGTGACCATGGAGAAACTTGGGGTTCCTCTGACTGCGCGTGGATGGTGAAGACGGATGTTTTAGTTATTTTTATATTCATGTGTATAGATTATAATATTCATGTAACTTAGTAATGGTTATGTATAATTGTTCTGTATTGTTGATGTCATGATGGTCACAATTTATTTCTATGTATGTTTTCTTGGTTGCATGGCTCAGAAAAAGGGGTCATTTTAAAAGCGGGGATGTCTTTGTGGGATTTTTCCTTATATATACATATAAAAAATAAGGTTTTGACTACATAGATTATGAGCATGAATATATAGTAGTTAATTATGTGTTTATCTTTTACTCAGACTGAGTTTATAGAGGTTTGAGAGGTTTGATATCACATAAGATAGATGACTGAGAATTTATACCTTTGTTGATTAAATATATTGAGAATCAGGTTGGATTCAGGTATAGAAGGTAGAAAGGGGTCAATTCTCAGTTATCTAGCATAATTTAGGATCTAGTCAGAGATATATGTACTACTGATTGGAGAATAATGTATTTTACACTAAGTTATATATGAACTTATGGGGGTTAAGTGATCTTACTTACCACAAGATAAGAAAAAAAAAGTGGATTGATGTTTTTATGGTATAATGATGTCATGTCATAGTATCGTGGGGAACAGGTTAAAGTTACTAGATAAATGCTTAGGAGATAGAAAGTCTACATTCCATTATGTCAAAGGTAGATTAGTGATGTTTAGGATAGCATGAGTGATGTTTAGGATAGTGACTTGGGGTAAAGAGTGATGAACATCGAAGACAGGGAGTGCCCATGGAGACTTGCCAGATGTATGTCAGGAAGATGGTAATAGAAGGGTATATAAGGTAGAGTGTTTCCTTTGTTCAAGAGTTCAACTGACGAAGGGCAAAGCTATGTCCATTGGTTAGATGAACCCACGAGCTCGTGATTCAATAAATACTTGGAATGAAATCTCCACAGAATGTCTAAGTATATCCTTGCATCCTTGATTCTTTGACCCGAGAAACTCATCATAACAATTACTTTAGTGCCTTGTTGCACTTAGTAACCGTGAAGGGGTTTACTAAGTACGTAGAGGGCTTGATAGATTCGGGAGCAGCAGGTAGTACAAGAGCTTGACATTGATCTAACACCGGTCACTCCTCCCTTAAGGATTAATGCCCTGGACGGGCAGCCATTGGGCACAGGCTTCATTACGCACCTGACACAGAGCGTCACCCTCCAGATTGGAGTCTTCCACACCGAAACCATTCAACTCATGGAACTCTCATCCCCCAAACAGCCACTCATCCTCAGACACCCCTGGCTTTGTCATCACGACCCTGCTATCTCGTGGTGACAAGGTTAACTACTGTCCTGGTCTTCTGCCTGCTTCACCAGTTGTCTCAGCCTACCCTGCAGAGCCACCACCATTGAGATCTCTGCCTCTGAAGTGCAACCCACCTTACCATCTGAATACGCCCAGTACAGCAATGTCTTCAGCAAAATCAAGGCCTCCAATCTGCCACCCACATCGCCCAGGGGGCTGTGCTATTGACTTACTCCCTGGCGTGTCCCCACCGAAGGGCCGTGTTTACCCCCTATCTATCCCGGAAAACGAGGCAATGGAGAACTACATTGATGAAGCACTCAAACGGTTTCATTCGTCCTTCTTCTTCCCCGGCTGCGTCCAGCTTCGTCTTTGTGGGAAAAAAGGACGGTGGTCTCCATCCATGTATTGATTACTGTTCCCTGAATGACGTCACGGTCAAGAACCGTTTCCCTCTTCCTCTGATCCCAGCGACCCTTGAACAAGTGGGCCACGCCAACATCTATACAAAACTCGACCTGCGAAGTGCATATAACCTTGTCCGTATACGTGAGGGCGACGAATGGAAGACGGCCTTTATCATCGCACGAGGGCACTACGAATACCTGGTCATGCCCTACGGCATTACTAACGCCCCTGCCGTCTTCCAATCCTTTATGAACTAGGTTTTCCAGGATATGAAATCCTGATTTACTCCCACTCCCTGAAGGAACACATACAGCATGTACAAAAGTTTCTTCAAGGGCTCCTTGACCATAACCTTTATGTGAAAAGACCACCTTCCATGTAACCTCGGTAAACTTCCTCATTTTCGTGCTCCTCCTGAAACACCGGCTGGGAAGAGTTACGTACCGGCAGCTGTTAGACCACAACTGATGCAATGGTGTCACACGTCCTTGGGGTCAGGACATTCGGGCATTACACGAACCACCGAACTTCTAGCCTGTAAGTTCTGGTGGTCCTCACTGGCATCCGACGTAAGGGATTACGAACTCTCCTGTCCAGTCTGTGCCCAAACCAAAAACCCTCGTCATCTCCCTTCCGGTAAGCTTCAACCTTTGCCAATCCCTCATAGACCCTGGTCCCACATAGCTTTTGACTTCATCATAGACCTTCCTGAATCCTCTGGTAACACCACCATCCTTGTTATAGTAGACCGTTTTTCAAAAATGTGTCGTCTGTTTCCTCTTTCTCATTTACCTAACGCCACGGAATTGGCTGAGTGTATGTTCCAGCAGGAGTTTCGTCTGTATAGGATTCCGGAGGACATCGTCTCTGACCGTGGGGCCCCAGTTTCATCCACAGACCAATGGGCAGACGGAACGCCTGAACCAAGGAATAGGGAAGTACCTCCGCCAAAAATGTTCTGCCTCTCCACAGAACTGGAGTCGGTATATGCCCAGGGCCGAATATGCTCAGAACTCACTCATGCAGTCATCCATCCGCCTTACTCCGTTTCAGTGTGTACTTGGTTACCAACCCCCTATGTTTCCCTGGGAGGAGGAGCCTGGTACTGTCCCAGCTGTCGACGACTGGTTTCTGCATAGTGAGCGGGTATGGGAGACCGCTCACCGGCATCTACAGAAAGCCTCTAATATCCAGAAATGTTTTGCTGACAGACGCTGCCGACCTACACCACACTTTCACCCTGGACAGTGTGTGTGGCTCTCTAGGAGAGACATCCGGCTCCGCCTCCCCTGCAAAAAGTTCTGTCCTCGCTTCATTGGTCCCTTCAAGATAACCCATCGCATCAACCCTGTGACGTACCTCCTCCAGTTACCCCGTCAGTATAAAATCTACTCGTTCTTCCATGTGTCTCTGTTAAAACTGGTCACCTACAGTCCTCTTCATCCTCCCGTCTCAACCCACAGTGCGCCCCCACCATTGGACGTCGTTGGGAACCTGCCTACGCCATTCAGGCCATCCTTGATTCCAAACGACTGAGAGGTCGGATCTACTATCTAGTGGACTGGGAAGGTTATGGGCCTGAAGACTGGTCCTGGGTCCCCGACCAGGACATCCTCAACCCAGTGATGATTCAGGCATTCCACCGTAATCGTCCGGATCGTCCCGCTCCCCAACCTCGGTGTCGACCCCGAACAGACCCACTGGACATCAGCCTTGACGCAGAACGTCGAGTCAGTCCACAACCTTGTCGAACCAGCCTGCTGGACCTCGCCCCTGAGAAGAGGCGGCAGCCTCTTCTCCCCCCGCCTGCTCCACCCTGCGGTGCCGTTGGGTCATCAGGAGCCTCCCTGGGGGGGGGGATGCTGAGTTGCATCCAAAGAACACCATACCTACTGTGAAGCATGGGGGTGGAAACATCATGCTTTGGGGCTGTTTTTCTGCAAAGGGACCAGGACGACTGATCCGTGTAAAGGAAAGAATGAATGGGGCCATGTATCGTGAGATTTTGAGTGAAAACCTCCTTCCATCAGCAAGGGCATTGAAGATGAAACGTGGCTGGGTCTTTCAGCATGACAATGATCCAAACACACCGCCCGGGCAACGAAGGAGTGGCTTCGTAAGAAGCATTTCAAGGTCCTGGAGTGGCCTAGCCAGTCTCCAGATCTCAACCCCATAGAAAATCTTTGGAGGGAGTTGAAAGTCTGTGTTGCCCAGCGACAGCCCCAAAACATCACTGCTCTAGAGGAGATCTGCATGGAGGAATGGGCCAAAATTTTACATTTACATTTACATTTTAGTCATTTAGCAGACGGTCTTATCCAGAGCGACTTACAGGAGCAATTAGGGTTAAGTGCCTTGCTCAAGGGCACATTTACGTCATTTAGCAGACGCTCTTATCCAGAGCGACTACAAATTGGTGCATTCACCCTATAGCCAGTGGGATAACCACTTTACAATTCCACTTTTTTTTTTTTTTTTTTGGGGGTAGAAGGATTACTTTATCCTATCCCAGGTGTTCCTTAAAGAGGTGGGGTTTCAAATGTCTCCGGAAGGTGGTGAGTGACTCCGCTGTCCTGGCGTCGTGAGGGAGCTTGTTCCACCATTGGGGTGCCAGAGCAGCGAACAGTTTTGACTGGGCTGAGCGGGAACTATGCTTCCGCAGAGGACGGGGAGCCAGCAGGCCAGAGGTGGATGAACGCAATGCCCTCGTTTGGGTGTAGGGACTGATCAGAGCCTGAAGGTACGGAGGTGCCGTTCCCCTCACTGCTCCATAGGGAAGCACCATGGTCTTGTAACGGATGCGAGCTTCAACTGGAAGCCAGTGGAGTGTGCGGAGGAGGGGGGTGACGTGAGAGAACTTGGGAAGGTTGAACACCAGACGGGCTGCGGCATTCTGGATGAGTTGTAGGGGTTTAATGGCACAGGCAGGGAGCCCAGCCAACAGCGAGTTGCAGTAATCCAGACGGGAGATGACAAGTGCCTGGATTAGGACCTGTGCCGCTTCCTGTGTAAGGCAGGGTCGTACTCTCCGAATGTTGTAGAGCATGAACCTGCAGGATCGGGTCACCGCCTTGATGTTAGCGGAGAACGACAGGGTGTTGTCCAGGGTCACGCCAAGGCTCTTCGCACTCTGGGAGGAGGACACAACGGAGTTGTCAACCGTGATGGCGAGCTCATGGAACGGGCAGTCCTTCCCCGGGAGGAAGAGCAGCTCCGTCTTGCCAGGGTTCAGCTTGAGGTGGTGATCCGTCATCCATACTGATATGTCGGCCAGACATGCAGAGATGCGATTCGCCACCTGGTTATCAGAAGGGGGAAAGGAGAAGATTAGTTGTGTATCATCAGCGTAGCAATGATAGGAGAGGCCATGTGAGGATATGACAGAGCCAAGTGACTTGGTGTATAGGGAGAAAAGGAGAGGGCCTAGAACTGAGCCCTGGGGGACACCAGTGGTGAGAGCACGTGGTGCGGAGACAGCTTCTCGCCACGCCACTTGGTAGGAGCGACCGGTCAGGTAGGACGCAATCCAGGAGTGAGCCGCGCCGGAGATGCCCAGCTCGGAGAGGGTGGAGAGGAGGATCTGATGGTTCACTGTATCAAAGGCAGCAGACAGGTCTAGAAGGACAAGAGCAGAGGAGAGAGAGTTAGCTTTAGCAGTGCGGAGAGCCTCCGTGACACAGAGAAGAGCAGTCTCAGTTGAATGACCAGTCCTGAAACCTGACTGGTTTGGATCAAGAAGGTCATTCTGAGAGAGATAGCAAGAGAGTTGGCTAAAGACGGCACGCTCAATAGTTTTGGAAAGAAAAGAAAGAAGGGATACTGGTCTGTAGTAGTTGACATCAGTGGGATCGAGTGTTGGTTTTTTGAGAAGGGTTGCAACTCTCGCTCTCTTGAAGACGGAAGGGACATGGCCAGCGGTCAAGGATGAGTTGATCAGCGAGGTGAGGTAGGGATGAAGGTCACCGGAGATGGTCTGGAGAAGAGAGGAGGGGATGGGGTCAAGCGGGCAGGTTGTTGGGCGGCCTGCAGTCACTAGTCGCAAGATTTTATCTGGAGAGAGAGGGGAGAAAGAAGTCAAAGCATAGGGTAGGGCAGTGTGAGCAGGACCAGCAGTGTCATTAGACTTTACAAACGAGGATCGGATGTCGTCAACCTTCTTTTCAAAGTGGTTGACGAAGTCATCCACAGAGAGGGAGGAGGGGGGGGGGGATTCAGCAGTGAGGAGAATGTGGCAAAGAGCTTCCTAGGGTTAGAGGCAGATGCTTGGAATTTAGAGTGGTAGAAAGTGGCCTTAGCAGCAGAAACAGATGAAGAAAATGTAGAGAGGAGGGAGTGAAAAGATGCCAGGTCGGCAGGGGAGTTTAGTTTTCTTCCATTTCCGCTCAGCTGCCCGGAGCTCTGTTCTGTGAGCTCGCAATGAGTCATCAAGCCACGGAGCTGGAGGGGAGGACCGAGCCGGCCGGGAGGATAGGGGACACAGGGAGTCAAAGGATGCAGAAAGGGAGGAGAGGAGGGTTGAGGAGGCAGAATCAGGAGATTGGAGGGAGAAGGATTGAGCAGAGGGAAGAGATGATAGGATGGAAGAGGAGAGAGTAGTGGGAGAGAGAGCGAAGGGTTGCGGCGGCGCTGTTACCATCTGTGTAGGGGCAGAGTGAGTAGTGTTGGAGGAGAGCGAGAGAGAAAAGGATACAAAGTAGTGGTCGGAGACATGGAGGGGAGTTGCAGTGAGATTAGTAGAAGAGCAACATCTAGTAAAGATGAAGTCAAGCGTATTGCCTGCCTTGTGAGTGGGGGGGGATGGTGAGAGGGTGAGGTCAAAAGAGGAGAGGAGTGGAAAGAAGGAGGCAGAGAGAAATGAGTCAAATGTAGACGTAGGGAGGTTGAAATCCCCCAAAACTGTGAAGGGTGAGCCATCCTCAGGAAAGGAACTTATCAAGGCGTCAAGCTCATTGATGAACTCTCCAAGGGAACCTGGAGGGCGATAGATGACAAGGATATTAAGCTTAAATGGGCTAGTGACTGTGACAGCGTGGAATTCAAATGAGGAGATAGACAGATGGGTTAGGGGAAAAATTGAGAATGACCACTTGGAAGAGCTGAGGATTCCTGTGCCACCACCCCTCTGACCAGATGCTCTCGGGGTATGCGAGAACACATGGTCAGACGAGGAGAGAGCAGTAGGAGTAGCAGTGTTTTCAGTGGTAATCCATGTTTCCGTCAGCGCCAGGAAGTCGAGGGACTGGAGGGTAGCATAGGCTGGGATGAAGTCAGCCTTGTTGGCGGCAGAACGGTAGTTCCAGAGGCTGCCTGAGACCTGGAACTCCAGGTGTGTGGTGCGTGCAGGGACCACCAGGTTAGAGAGGCAGCAACCACGCGGTGTGAGGTGTTTGTGTAGCCTGTGCGGAGAGGAGAGAACAGGGATAGGCAGAGGCATAGTTGACAGGCTGCAGCAGATGGCTACAATAATGCAGAGGAGATCGGAATGAAATGAACTAAACATCTGGGAAAGGAGAGAGCAGGCCTCCCTCACCAAAAAAATAATAATATAACTCTCCCAACTTCCACCTCAGAAACTATAATTGTTTCACTGAACCACCCGAATAAAACTCTCCCAACTTCCACTTTAGAAATTAGAATTGTTGTAAACTACAGCAGACTTATCAGTAGCTGTAATTAAGTACAGCAGCTACCAACCACCTAACGTTAATGCCTCGGATGAGGTTAGAAAAACAGCTGAATGGTAGCAGCTAGCTGGCTCAATCACAGGTACTCCTAAGCATGAAATAACATTGGAAACAACTAACCACAGTTGCTAAAAGTTACCAGTAGCTACCCGCTAGCTAGCTAGCTAGCTTTGTTGGTCCAAGTAGTGGGTAAGCTAGCCTCGTGCTTCGCCGGGGTCTGCCGAATACAATACTTACCTACAATAATTACCTACAATAACCTTCAATAACTACCTGAGTAAGCTACCTATAATACCAAACTACAATACCTACCTACAATCTAAATACATGGTTTAAGCTTAACTCAACACCATATAAGAAGCCAAGCTTACCTTTCATAACGCAGCAATGATTAAACGTTGGGTAGCTAGCACAAAGATATTGTATTTAGCTACTACAGTACAGCCAGCTGGTAGTGTTGGCTAGCTAGCAATGGCTGCTGTGTTGACTTTGTTTGAAAAACGGCGTCAGCTGCGAACGAATGTAGCTGGCTAAAAGGATATTGTTTTTAGTTGCTACCGTTGCTAATAGCTACTCGCCAGCTAATCCAGGAGGTGAGTTAGCTAGCTAGCTTCGTGCTACACCCGGCACCGCCGAATACAAAATTAACCTACAATAACTACACAACAGCTACCCACAACAGCCCACGATGCCTACCTATACTACTTAATAATATACAGCCCACGATGCCTACCTATAATACCTAACTACAATCTAAATACATAGTTTAAGCCTTACTCAACAAAGCCCAAGCTATGTATAAAGCCAAACTGGCAGACTGCAATCAGTGGCCGTAATTAAGTACAGCAGCTACCAACCACCTAACGTTAATGATAATGAGGTTAGAAAAACAGCTGAATGGTGGCGGCTAGCTGGCTCAATCACAGGTACTCTTAAGCGTGAAATAACATTGGAAACAACTAACCACTGTTGCTAAAAGTTACCAGTAGCTACCCGCTAGCTAGCTAGCTAGCTTTGTTGGTCCAAGTAGTGGGTAAGCTAGCCTCGTGCTTCGCCGGGGTCCGCCGAATACAGTCCTTACCTACAATAATTACCTACAATAACCTACAATAACTACCTGAGTAAACTACCTATAATACCTAACTACAATACCTACCTACAATCTAAATACATGGTTTAAGCTTTACTCAACACCATATAAGAAGCCAAGCTTACCTCCTGCTAGAGAAAACACAACCTCTCCCGACCACCGTCCACCAGCTTCATAGCTTCATATCTAGTTATATCCAGGCTGTAGCTACCCTAGCTAACGTTAGTTATATCCAGGCTGTACCATTGCTAGTTAAATCCAGGCTGTATTATAGCTAGTTATATCCAGGCTGTACCATAGCTAGTTAACATGAAACTCTTTTCTTATTTAGCCAAATGTGTTTCACCCTGTCACGATCGTCGTAAATCTACATCTACCCCCAAAATACCAGCAACAGTGTGTGAAAACCTTGTGAAGACTTACAGAAAACGTTTGACCTGTGTCATTGCCAACAAATGGTATATAACAATGTATTGAGAAACTTTTGTTATTGACCAAATACTTATTTTCCACCATAATTTGCAAATAAATTCATTAAAAATCCTACAATGTGATTTTCTGGATTGTTTTTTCTCATTTTGTCTGTCATAGTTGAGGTGTACCTATGATGAAAATTACAGGCCTCTCTCATCTTTTTAAGTGGGAGAACTTGCACAATTGGTGGCTGACTAAATACTTTTTTCCCCCACTGTATATATATATATATATATATTTGCGAGAAGAAGAAAAAACATATGGGGAGATTAGAAGTGATGCAGACAATTACATTGATGGAAGTTACAATCTATCTGCAATATTAAAGCTGATTTACCCCCTAAAAAAATTACAAATATATAATAATAATAATAATAATAATATGTCCCTCTTTGTGGTACATGACCACACGACTGAACAGTAGTCCAGGTGTGATACAATTAGAGCCTGTAGGACCTGCCATGTTGATAGTGCTGTTATGAAGGTAGATTAGCGCTTTATTATGGACAGACTTTTCCACATTTTAGCTACTGTTGTATTAATATGTTTTGACCATGACAGTTTACAATCCAGGGTTACTCCAAGCAGTTTAATCACCTCAACTTTCTCAATCTCCACATGATTTATTACAAGATTTTATTAAGGTTTGAAGTATAGTGAATGATTTGTTCCAAATAAAATGCTTTTAGTTTTAGAAATATTTAGGGCTAAGTTATTCCTTGCCACCCGCTCTGAAACTAACTGCAGCTCTTTGTTAAATGTTGCAGTCATTTCAGTCGCTGTAGTAGCTGACATGTATAGTGTTGAGTGATCCGCATACATAGACACTCTGGCTTTACTCAAAGCCAGTGGCATGTCATTAGTAAAGATTGAAAAAAAGTAATGGGCCTAGACAGCTGCCCTGGGGAATTCCTGATTCTACCTGGATTATGTTGGAGAGACTTCCATTAAAGAACACCCTCTGTGTTCTGTTAGACAGGTAACTCTGTATCCACAATATAGCAGGTGGAGTAAAGCCATAACACATACGTTTTTCCAGCAGCAGACTATAATCGATAATGTCAAAAGCCGCACTGAAGTCTAACAAATCGTCAGGGCAACCATTTGCTTTTAAAGAGCCACACCCTTCCTTGAATTGAGCCAACAGTGGAGGCTTGCGTCTATGGTGAGTCAATAATATTTATTGTGGATACTGGGGCTGCAATGTCTGTGATTAACTGTAAGGCTATGATGAAACCTCCCATATGTAGTGAAACAGTCAAGACTGTTGGGGCCTCAGGACTCCCTTTGTAAGGTTCTGTATTTATTTTCTTAGTTTGAACGTATTCCTGTTTCTTTGTGTTCTTGAACGTAGCCCTGTCTTTCATTTTTGTTCATTGTTTTCACCTGTGTTAGTTACTCACATGGTCTCATCAGCTCCTTATTTAGTTCAGTTCATTCTGTTTGTGCCTTGTGAGGTATTGTTCGTTTTGACTACTAAGCCTTTTCCTAGCTCGTTTATGAGAACCAGGTACAGCCTTCAGTCCTAGTTTTGATTCACCTGCCTGTGACCATGTGATCCTGCCTTCTGCAAAGGCGAAATAAAAACCTGCCGCGCTTTGCGCGTGAATCTACACCTTTTTCTCCCTGAGTATTCATTACAGTTGCAAACAGGATGCATGTTTTGGAATATTTTTATTCTGTACAGGCTTCCTTCTTTTCACTCTGTCAATTAGGTTACTATCATGGAGTAATTAAAAGGTTGTTGATCCATCCTCAGTTTTCTCCTACCACAGCCATTAAACGTTGTAACTGTTTTAAAATCACCATTGGCCTCATGGTGAAATCCCTGAGCGGTTTCCTTCCTCTCCGGCAACTGAGTTAGGAAGGATGCCTGTATCTTTGTAGTGACTGGGTGTGTTGATACACCATCCATAGTGTCATTAATAACTTCACCAAGCTCAAAAGGATATTCAGTGTTTGATTTGTTTTATTTTTACCCATCTACCAATAGGAACAGGTTTGTCTGAGGCCTCTCATTAACCACTAGAACAAGCCCCATCTCAACCCAATGGATTCACTTATCCTATTTTTCTTCAAGCCTCGTTGTTCAAGGTCCAATGCAGCCATAAATAACATACATTTTTCTAAACGAATACAATCTGTTAGTAGTTGGATTATTGCACCCCATTACTGAGATGGTTGTTCCAGTTTAAATGTTCCAGGTAGTCTCGTCAGTCAATTGTCTGTACCCTGGTAGTCCTTCTGAATTAAAAGTTCCAATTGTTGTCTGTCTGTAAATAACATACATGTTTTGCACCCGTTACTGAGATGGTTGTTCCACTCTGGCTGGATTCCAATAGGAATTACACATCACTTTGCAAGCCAATGCATCTGCTTTGTGCTCAACTAGCAATCCTCAATGTGTTAATTTCTGTTTAGAAGTGTTAACACAGAAATGCTATTTCACGACCACTATCAGATTAAGCCAGTACACAGCATGAGATCTGTGCCATTTTGTTTGCTCATAAATATAGGTCATCTACTGTGTCTTTGTACATTACATTGCAGACAGACATGCCAATGAAAGCAACACATTTTAGAAGTGTGAATCTACAGTCTCAACTTTTGCAACATTTGTGATTTTGAGTCCATCTGCGTCCTCAAGCCTGTGAATTTAGCAAACATGATAGCTAACATTATATTAAAACTGATAAGGTTCACATGAATACAACAGGCCAGGACTAATTAAATATAATAGTGTCATCGACCAACTAGTGACGCTACAGTCTCCATTGTGTAGCTTCATTACAATGTAATTATGTACATTATTGAATTTCTTGGGGGCAAATCTGACCTGACAACCATCTCTCTGATGTTAGGGGGGTGTTTGTACGCTATCCCGGGTGGGTGTCTGAAAACTGTGGATAGTCTGAGATCTGTGTTCAGTACGTGCCAGTGTTTTTTGATGATCCCTTCAAACTCTCTTCCCAACTGGGAGTATTGGTGGAAACAAAGTGTTGAATCGTGTGACTTATTTTTCCGCTTCTATTGTAGACACTCGTCTTGGGTTACATTCTGGAATCTTTCCGATGCCTTTTCCAACTACTCCTCATGTTAGCCCCTTTTTTAATTGGTTATTCAGGTGATCTGCCTGTTTATTACAGTTATCTTGTTTGCTACACAGTGTAAGTACATGGCTATATTGGCTGATCGGGAGGCTCCTTTTTAGGGGTAAAGGATGGAAACTGTCTCCCGCAGTAGTGCGTTACTGTCCATAGTTTTTTTCGTACAGATCTATGCCAAAACTGTTACCCTCTCTAATGATGAGAATGTCAAGAAAATGTATCTGTTTGTTAACATGGCTCATGGTAAATTTCAGGTATTCGTTGCAGCCGTTTAAAAAGTCAGCAGTTCATGTTCTTCTCCACAAAATATAACCATAATATCATCCATATAGCGAAGCCATAACTTTATCTGGCTTAAGAATGGATTGTTTTGGCAAAAAATAAGGTAATGTTCAAAGAGTCCCATGAAAAGGTTGGTGTAATTGGGAGCCATGCTCCCCATTGCCGGACCTCTTGTTTGTAACAAGAAGTCATTCTTAAACATGAAAACATTTTTGGTAAACACCAGTTAAGCTATTTCTTTGATGCATGGCGTGCTTGGGAGAGTCTCAGGGGCGTGCTGATTCAGAAAGAAGGTGAGAGCTTCTAGCCCTCCCTGGTGAGGAATACATACATATATACTATAGACTCGCAACATTAAATGTAGCCATAATGACCCTATAGACTTATGTGCTTATCATATTCATGGAATCTCTCACATGTGGTTTCAGGAAGAAATTATGGCATATGTTGGTATCTTCTCACTCAATTACCCTATAGAAGAAACTATGGGGTGTTCATCAGTTGCCTATTGACCTCATTCACATAGTGAATCATGATGGCACCCCCCTTGTCAGCGAGTTTGATTATCACATTGGTATAAAAAAAAATTCAATGGCCTGGCCTATTGTTATGATTTAACTGGATAGAACCCAAATGCAGACAAGTACACCAAGCCAGAGAAGTTTTAACAGGTTTATTATAATGTTCAATAGTCCAGGTTTCCAATAAATGGGGAAGAGCAAGTCCAGGTTACAGGGAGGGTACAGATCCAGGTCAGGGCAGGTGTGGTACCGTAATGTCCTAGTGTCCGTGGTGAGTCCAAAGGAGAGGCCCGATAGTGGAGAGCAGGATGGTGGTGGCAGGAGTGAAACGGAGGCAGGAGTCAGGTTCCAAATATCTGTGGCACAGGAGAAAAAGTAAATAAACAGTCCAAAAAACACAAGAGCGAAAACAGACAGGTTGAGTCGGCAGCGAGACTAACATGGTTGTCTTGACTATGATCTGACGATGAGTGGAAAGTTTGACCGGGTCTTAAAGGCTGAGGTGATTATGGTGAATGAGCTGCAGCTGGAACCCTGACTCCCGCACACCAGACTTCACTCCTGCAATCAAGGACAGACAGAGGGGAGGGGGAGAGCAGAGAGAGAGCTACCTAGCAGCAGTAGGCCTAACAGTACCCCCCCCTCTACGGACGCCACCTGGCGGCCGACCGGGTTTATCAGGATGTAACCTATGAAACTCACGAACCAGAGCAGGATCCACAATGAAGCTCCTGGGCACCCAGGAACGTTCCTCAGGACCATAACCCTCCCAATCCACCAGGTACTGGAAACCACGACCCCGGCGGCGAACATCCAGAAGTCGCCGGACAGTGTAGACCGGACCCCCACCCACGATCTTGGGCGGAGGAGGGGGACGAGAGGGCGGGCACAAAGGGCTAACCGACACAGGCTTAATCTGGGAAACATGAAAGGTGGAATGAACCCGTAGGGAGGCAGGAAGCTGTAGCTTAACCGCGCAGGGGTTAACAATAGACAGTATCTTGAACGGTCCTATAAAACGAGGCGCCATCTTCTTCGACTCCACCTTCAATGGAAGGTCCCGTGACTTCAGCCATACCTCTTGACCAGGAGAGTAACCGGGAGCCTGGGACCGGTGACGGTTGGCTTGCCTCTGCATGTACGCCGAAGCTCGGGACAGAGCTACCCTGGCCTTCCTCCAGACCTTGAAGCAGCGGCGCATGTGGGACTGCACCGAGGGTACCGCAAGTTCCCTCTCTTGGGAAGGGAACAGGGGAGGTTGATAACCCAGAGCACACAGAAAAGGAGACAAACCAGAGGAAGCGTTAGTCAAGGTGTTATGAGCATATTCCACCCAGGGGAGCATGGAGCTCCATGACCCAGGGTTAGACCCAGTGACACAGCCGAAGTGCGGTCTCCATCTCCTGGTTCGCTCTCTCGGCTTGCCCGTTGGTCTGGGGGTGATATCCAGAGGACAGGCTGGATGTAATGCCCAAAGCTTTACAGAAAGCTTTCCACACCTGGGAGACAAACTGGGGACCCCTGTCAGAGACAATATCCGTGGGTAGACCATGAGAGCGGAACACATGTTCAACCAAAATATCAGCCGTCTCTCTGGCAGTGGGCAGTTTAGGTAGGGCCAAAAAATGAGCGAACTTAGAAAAACGATCAATCACCGTAAGAATGACAGTCTTACCAGATGAGGGGGGAAGTCCAGTGACAAAATCCATAGCGATATGCGACCAGGGCCGGCTGGGTATAGGTAGAGGTCGTAGATGACCAGCGCTGGCCTGGGTGGAGTTTTTACTTCGTGCACATACCGTACAAGCAGCAATGAAGGCTCGAGTGTCCGCCTCCATCGTGGCCCACCAGAACTTCCGTCGCACAAAGTCAAGGGTCCGCGAAACTCCAGGGTGACAGGTAAGGGGAGACGAGTGAGCCCACTGAAGTACCTGGGAGCGAGCAGACTCAGGGACAAACATCCGGTTAGGAGGACCCCTCCCAGGGTCAGCTTGATGATGTTGAGCCTGTCTAACAATCCCCTCGATGTCACATGTGATGACTGCAATACTGCAGGTAGGAGGCAAAATGGGTTCAGGGTTACTACCAGTATCAACAGCCGAATGAACACGAGACAGGGCGTCAGGCTTGACGTTGCGTGACCCAGGACGGTAAGACAGAGAAAAATTGAATCTCCCAAAAAATAGTGCCCACCTGGCTTGACGGGGGTTGAGCTGCTTCGCTGACTGGAGGTAAGCCAGATTCTTATGATCCGTCCAAACAATGAAGGGTTGTTCCGCCCCCTCCAACCAATGTCGCCACTCCTCGAGAGCCAGCTTAACGGCGAGCAGTTCACGATTTCCAACATCATAATTCCTCTCTGCCTGAGAAAGTTTCCTTGAGAGAAAAGCACAGGGATGCAGTTTGTTATCTTCAGGAGAACGTTGTGACAACACTGCACCTACCCCAGTGTCGGATGCATCCACCTCCACGACAAACTGGCGGTCGGGGTCCGGCTGCATCAGAATGGGAGCCGAGGCGAAGCGATGTTTCAGTTCTTCGAACGCTGATTCGGCCCCCTTCATTCCAAGCGAACGGTCGTGAGATGGAGGTGAGAGCGGTGAGTGGCGCCGCAATGCGGCTGTAGTCCTTGATGAACCTCCTATAGAAGTTCGCAAAACCCCAGGAATCGTTGAAGTTGTTTGCGGGTAGAGGGAGCTGGCCAGTCCGTGACAGCAGAGATCTTAGCTGGGTCCATCCGCAGCTCCCCCTGAGCTATGATGTAACCCAAAAAAGAGGTCTCAGACACATGAAATTCACATTTCTCCATCTTCACAAACAGTTTGTTCTCCAACAACCTTTGCAACACCTGGCGCACATGCAGTTCATGTTCCTGGGAGGACTCTGAGAAAATCAAGATATCATCCAGATAGACAAAAACAAACCGATTCAACATGTCCCGAAGGACATCATTGACTAGTGCCTGAAAAACAGCAGGGGCATTAGACAACCCAAAAGGCATAACCCGATACTCAAAATGTCCCAAGGGTGTGTTGAAGGCAGTCTTCCATTCATCACCCTTACGAATGCGCACCAGGTGATACGCATTTCGTAGATCCAGTTTCGTAAAGATGGTAGCACCATGAAGGAGGGGAAAAGCAGAATTAATCAAAGGCAGAGAATACTTGTTCTTAATGGTGATGTTGTTAAGTCCACGGTAATCAATACAGGGTCTGAGGGTCTTATCCTTCTTAGCAACAAAAAGAATCCCGCTCCTACAGGTGACGAGGAAGGACGCATAATACCTGCCGCCAAGGAGTCCCGAATGTAGTTCTCCATAGCCTCCGTCTCCGGCCGGGAGAGATTGTACAGGCGACTACTGGGGAGCGGGGCTCCTGGCTGGAGGTCAATGGCGCAGTCGTAAGGCCGGTGAGGAGGAAGAGAAGTAGCTCTGTGTTTGCAGAAAACGGATGCCAGGTCATGATACACGTCAGGAACAGCAGAAAGATCCATGGACTCCAGTGAAGGTTGAGGCACAGTACTGGCAGGAGTCTGAGCAGAACACAAACAATTCACATGACAAAATGTGCTCCATGAAACAATGCTACCAGTCACCCAATCAATGTGTGGATTGTGTTTTATGAGCCAGGGGATACCAAGGACCAGGGGAGTCTGTGGGCAGTCGATAATATGGAATTGAATGTTCTCCTGATGATTTCCCCGACACTCTAAGACAAACAGGAACAGTCTGATGGGTAATGCGGGTCAACAATTGTCCATTTAGACCCTTAGCCTGCAGCGGACAGTCCATAGGAACAGTCTCCAAATCCATTTGTTGAGCCCACTCTCTATCCAAAAAGCTTTCGTCGGCACCAGAGTCAATCAGCGCACTAACAGAGAAATTCTGGGACTGCCACTGGAGGGATGCCTGGAGCAGAATGCGGGGAGAAGAGGAAGAATCCGCTGCTCGGCTCACCAAAACTTCTCCCATAAATGATGAGCCGGCCCTTTTCCCGGACGAACTGGGCAGGAAGGAACGAAATGACCAGCTTCTCCACAATACAGGCAGACCTGAGCCTGAATACGATGTGCACGCTCCTCTGAGGACAACCGTGCACGACCCACCTCCATGGCTTCGGGTTCAGTGCTCCTCGTATCGACTCGGGAGGACACGGCTCTCTCCGTAGGGACGATGCAGGGAGGAGTTTGTTGATGACAGACAGGTTGCTTGGAACTAACACTCCTCTCCCGGCGGCGCTCCCGAATCCGATTATCCAACCTGATAGTGAGTGAAATAAGATTATCCAGCGTAGGCGATTCATCATATGACACCAATTCATCTTTTAAAGTCTCAGACAAAGCATTGATGAACACTCCTTGTAATGCCTCGTCATTCCAACCACTCACTGCTGCTAAAGTCCGAAACTCCACTGCCATCTCCGCCACACTACGAGCCCCCCTGCCGAAGAGAAAACAACCGTTCGCAGCCTCCTTGCCTCGTCACGGGGTGGTCAAAAACCTTCCTCATCTCCGTGGTGAAGGCCACGTAAGCGTTGCAAATGTCCGACTGACTCTCCCAGACCGCGGATCCCCAGGCACGAGCGGAACCGCTAGTAGAGTTGATAAGGTAGGCAATACGGGCTCTTTCTGAGGCGTAGGTGAGGGGCTGTTGTTCAAACACTAACGAGCATTGAGTCAAAAATCGCCACAGGTTCCCATGTTCCCGTCATAGCGCTCTGGAGCAGGAACAAAAGGCTCTCTGATCTGGGCTGAAGGGGTAGTAAGGGCAGACACTTGATTGGTGAGTAATTGAACCTGATTAAGCAGCACCTGACTGTCCTCAGCAATCGTCTTAAACAGGGTATCATGTTGGCCAAGTAGAATGCCCTGATTGGCTATGGCAGTCCAAATTTGAGTGCACTCTGGGGTGGTATCCGAGCTACTGTCTGCTGGGTTCATGTTGGGTCAGATCATACTGTTATGATTTAACTGGATAGAACCCAAATGCAGACAAGTACACCAAGCCAGAGAAGTTTTAACAGGTTTATTATAATGTTCAATAGTCCAGGTTTCCAATAAATGGGGAAGAGCAAGTCCAGGTTACAGGGAGGGTACAGATCCAGGTCAGGGCAGGTGTGGTACCGTAATGTCCTAGTGTCCGTGGTGAGTCCAAAGGAGAGGCCCGATAGTGGAGAGCAGGATGGTGGTGGCAGGAGTGAAACGGAGGCAGGAGTCAGGTTCCAAATATCTGTGGCACAGGAGAAAAAGTAAATAAACAGTCCAAAAAACACAAGAGCGAAAACAGACAGGTTGAGTCGGCAGCGAGACTAACATGGTTGTCTTGACTATGATCTGACGATGAGTGGAAAGTTTGACCGGGTCTTAAAGGCTGAGGTGATTATGGTGAATGAGCTGCAGCTGGAACCCTGACTCCCGCACACCAGACTTCACTCCTGCAATCAAGGACAGACAGAGGGGAGGGGGAGAGCAGAGAGAGAGCTACCTAGCAGCAGTAGGCCTAACACCTATGTGTGTAAGACTCGCCTGGCACTCAAGACACGCATATCCGAACATAGGAGTAGCATCAGAAACCAAGACCCCAAAAGTCCAGTCGCTATGCACTTTATGACTGTCAGACACAATGTTGCCTCATTGAAGAACATGGGTATCGAGCATGTCAAAGTCCCGTGTCGAGGGGGGGGACATCGAAAGACTTCTATTGCAAAGAGAATCCTACTGGATATTCCGATTGGAAACCATGTCTCCAAAAGGACTTAATAAATGAATCAGATGGAGTTCACAGGAAATGGCTAATGGAAAAGTCTGCATTACGACAACCACTGTTGAGTATTGTAACATATGCTTTGTCTACATGATACGAATGGTTAAACCATCATAATATTCGAGAAGTGTATATATATATATATATATATATATATATATATTTTTTTTTTTGTGCTGCCCCTTTCACCTTAAATATGTAAAGACCGCCCTAATTGGTGCTTATCTTATGTCTATAAATATGAGTGTGGTACACTGACGAAGATCCTTGCAGGATCTAACTATGTTTGTTAATTAATAAAGGTGGTGGAGCATATGAGTGTGCGTGCTCTATTTCTTAGAGTATTGTATATGTAAAATGACTAAGGAAATACCAGATAGATGCACAAATATTTCCATATACAGTGCATTCGGAAAGTATTCAGACCCTTTGACTTTTTCCACATTTTGTTACGTTACAGCCTTATTCTAAAATTGATTAACTATATGTTTTTCCTCATCAATCTACACATAATAACCCATAATGACAAAGTGAAAACAGATTTTTAGAAATTTCAGAAATACCTTATTTACATAAGTATTCAGATCCTTTGCTATGAGACGCAACATTTTGATCAGCTGCATCCTGTTTCCATTGATCATCCTTGAGATATTTCTACAACTTGATTGGAGCACCTAGGGTAAATTCAATTGATTGGACATGATTTGGAAAGGCACACACCTGCCTATATAAAGCCACACAGTTGACAGTGCATGTCGGACCAAAAACCAAGCCATGAAGTCGAAGGAATTGTCTGTAGAGCGCTGAAACAGGATTGTGTCGATGCACAGATCTGGGGAAGTGTACAAAACAAATTCGGCAGCATTGAAGGTCCCATCATTCTTAAATAGAAGACGTTTTGAACCACCAAGACTCTTCCTGGAGCTGGCCTCCCAGCCAAACTGAGCAATCGGTGGAGAAGGGCCTTGGTCAGGGAGGTGACCAAGAACCTGATGGTCACTCTGACAGAGCTCCAGAGTTCCTCTGTGGAGATGGGAGAACTTTCCAGAAGGACAACCATCTCTGCAGCACTCCACCAATCAGGCCTTTATGGTAGAGTGGCCAGACCGAAGCCACTCATTTTACATTACATTTTAGTCATTTAGCAGACGCTCTTATCCAGAGCGACTTACAGTTAGTGAGTGCATACATTTTCATACTGGTCCCCCGTGGAAATCGAACCCACAACCCTGGCGTTGCAAGCGCCATGCTCTACCAACAGAACTACACGGCACTCCTCAGTAAAAGGCACATGACAGCCCCTTTGGAGTTTGCCAAAAGGCACCTAAACACTCTCAGACCATGAGAAACAAGATTCTCTGGTCTGATGAAACCAATATTGAACTCTTTGGCCTAAATGCCAAGCGTCACGTATGGAGAAAACCTGGCACCATCCCTACGGTGAAGCATGGTGGTGGCAGCATCATTCTGTGTAGATGTTTTTCAGCGGCAGGGACTGGGATACTAGTCAGGATCGAGGGAAAGATGAACGGAGCAAAGTACAGAGAGATCCTTGATGGAAACCTGCTCCAGAGCGCTCAGGACCTGAGACTGGGGCGAAGGTTCACCTTCCAACAGGACAATGACCCTAAGTACACAGCCAAGACAACGCACGAGTGCCTTCGGGCCAAGTCTCTGAATGTCCTTGAGTGGCCCAGCCAGAGCCCGTGCTTGAACCCAATAGAAAAATATTGAGAGACCTGAAAATACCTGTGCAGTGACGCTCCCCATCCAACCTGACAGAGCTTGAGATGATCCGCAGAGAAGAATGGGAGAAGCTCCCCAAATACAGGTGTGCCAAGCTTGTAGCGTCATACCCAAGAAGACTCGAGGCTGTAATCGCTGCCAAAGGTGCTTGAACAAAGTACTGAGTAAAGGGTTTGAATACTAATGTAAATGTGATATTTCCGTTTGTAATTTTTTATAAATGTGCAAAATATTCCAAAAACTGTTTTTGCTTTGTCATTATGGGGTATCGTGTCTAGATTTATGTGTGAAAAAACAACAACAATTTAATCAATTTTAGAATAAGGCTGTAACGTATCAGAATTTGGAAAAAGTCAAGGGGTCTGAATACTTTCCGAATGCAATGTAGGTACAGTTAAAAATATTCTCACACATACCTTTTCACATGTGCCGAATACAACAGTTACATACAAGCCCCTAACCAACAATGCAGTTTTAAGAAAGAATACCCCCCAAAAAAATCACACAAAAAATTACAATATATAATAATACGAAATAAAAGTAACAAATAATTAAAGAGCAGCAGTAAAAATAACAATTGTGAAGCTATATATAGGGGTTTTGGGTAGCCATTTGATTAGATGTTCAGGAGTCTTATGGCTTGGGGGTAGAAGCTGTTCAGAAGCCTCTAGGAACTAGACTTGGCACTCCGGTACCACTTGCCGTGCGTTAGCAGAGAGAACAGTCTATGACTAGGTGATTTTTAGGGCCTTCCGCTGACACCGCCTGGTATATACAGTGGGGAGAACAAGTATTTGATACACTGCCGATTTTGCAGGTTTTCCTACTTACAAAGCATGTAGAGGTCTGTAATTTTTTATCATAGGTACACTTCAACTGTGAGAGACGGAATCTAAAATAAAAATCCAGAAAATCACATTGTATGATTTTTAAGTAATTAATTTGCATTTTATTGCATGACATAGTATTTGATACATCAGAAAAGCAGAACTTAATATTTGGTACAGAAACCTTTGTTTGCAATTACAGAGATCATACGTGTCCTGTAGGTCTTGACCAGGTTTGCACACACTGCAGCAGGGATTTTGGCCCACTCCTCCATGCAGACCTTCTCCAGATCCTTCAGGTTTCGGGGCTGTCGCTGGGCAATACGGACTTTCAGCTCCCTCAAAAGATTTTCTATTGGGTTCAGGTCTGGAGACTGGCTAGGCCACTCCAGGACCTTGAGATGCTTCTTACGGAGCCACACCTTAGTTGCCCTGGCTGTGTGTTTCGGGTCGTTGTCATGCTGGAAGACCCAGCCACGACCCATCTTCAATGCTCTTACTGAGGGAAGGAGGTTGTTGGCCAAGATCTCGCGATACATGGCCCCATCCATCCTCCCCTCAATACGGTGCAGTCGTCCTGTCCCCTTTGCAGAAAAGCATCCCCAAAGAATGATGTTTCCATCTCCATGCTTCACAGTTGGGAAGGTGTTCTTGGGGTTGTACTCATCCTTCTTCTTCCTCCAAACACGGCGAGTGGAGTTTAGACCAAAAAGCTATATTTTTGTCTCATCAGACCACATGACCTTCTCCCATTCCTCCTCTGGATCATCCAGATGGTCATTGGCAAACTTCAGACAGGGCTGGACATGCGCTGGCTTGAGCAGGGGGACCTTGCGTGCACTGCAGGATTTTAATCCATGATGGCGTAGTGTGTTACTAATGGTTTTCTTTGAGACTGTGGTCCCAGCTCCCACAGGTGTGGACAGGTGTCTTTCATACAGGTAACAAGTTCAAACAGGTACAGTTAATACAGGTAATGAGTGGAGAACAGGAGGGCTTCTTAAAGAAAAACTAACAGGTCTGTAAGAGACGGAATTCTAACTGGTTGGTAGGTGATCAAATACTTATGTCATGCAATAAAATGCAAATTAATTACTTAAAAATCATACAACCAGTCAGGGTGCTCTGGATGGTTCCGCTGTAGAACCTTTTGAGGATCTGAGGACCCATGCCAAATCTTTTCAGTCTCCTTAGGGGGAATAGGTTTTGTCGTGCACTCTTCACAACTGTCTTGGTGTGCTTGGACCATGTTAGTTTGTTGGAACTTGAAGCTCTCAACCTGCTCCACTACAGCCACTCCACTACGATGAGAATGGGGGCGGTCCTCTTCTTTTTCCTGTAGTCCACAATCATCTCCTTTGTCTTGATCACGTTGAGGGAGAGGTTGTTGTCCTGGCACCACACGGCCAGGTCTCTGACCTCCTCCCTATAGGCTGTCTCGTCATTGTCGGTGATCAGGCCTACCACTGTTGCGTCATCGGTAAACGTAATGATGGTGTTGGAGTCGTGCCTGGCCATGCAGTCATGAGTGAACAGGGAGTGCAGGAGGGGACTGAGCCTGCACCCCTGAGGGGCCCCGTGTTGAGGATTAGCATGGCAGATGTGTTGTTACCTACCCTTACCACCTGGGGGTGGCCCGTCAGAAAGTCCAGGATCCAGTTGCAGAGGGAGGTGTTTAGTCCCATGGTCCTTAGCTAAGTGATGAGCTTTGAGGGCACTATGGTGTTGAACGCTGAGCTGTAGTCAATGAATACTATTCTCACATAGGTGTTCCTTTTGACCATGTGTGAAAGGGCAGTGTGGAGCGCAATAGAGATTGTATCATCTGTGGATCTGTTGGGGCGGTATGCAAATTAGGGTGGGTCTAGGGTTTCTGGGACAATGGCGTTGATGTGAGCTTTGACCAGCCTTTCAAAGCACTTCATTGCTGCAGACGTGAATGCTACGGGTCAGTAGTCATTTAGGCAAGTTACCTTAGTGATCTTGGGCACAGGGACTATGGTGGTATGCTTGAAACATGTTGGTATTACAGACTCAGACAGGGACAGGATGAACATGTCAGTGAAGACACTTGCCAGTTGATCAGCGCGTGCTCGGCATACACGTCCTGGTAATCCGTCTGGCCCTGCGGCCTTGTGAGTGTTGACCTGTTTAAAGGTCTTACTCACATCGGCTACGGAGAGCGTGATCACACAGTCGGCCGGAGCAGGTGATGCTCTCATGCATGTTTCAGTGTTACCTGCCTCGAAGCAAGCATAGAAGTAATTTAGCTTGTCTGGTAGGCTTGTGTCACTGGGCAGCTCGCGGCTGTGCTTCCCTTTGTAGTCTGTAATAGTTTGCAAGCCCTGCCACGTCCGACGAGCGTCAGAGCCGGTGTAGTACGATTCGATCTTAGTCCTGTATTGACGCTTTGCCTGTTTGATGGTTCGTCGGAGGGCATAGCGGGATTTCTTATAAGCGTCCGGGATAGAGTCCCGCTCCTTGAAAGCGGCAGCTCTACCCTTTAGCTTAGTGCGGATGTGGCCTGTAATCAATGGCTTCTGGTTGAAGTATGTACGTACAGTCACTGTGGGGACGACGTCATTGATGCACTTATTGATGAAGCCAGTGACTGATGTGGTGTACTCCTTAATGCCATCGGAAGAATCACGGATCATATTCCAGTCTGTGCTAGCAAAACTGTAGCTTAGCATCTGCTCCATCTTACCACTTTTTTATTGACCGATCCTCCTGCTTTAGATTTTGCTTGTAAGCAGGAATCAGGAGGATATAATTATGGTCAGATTTGCCAAATGGAGGGCGAGGGAGAGCTTTGTACGCGTCTCTGCATGTGGAGTAAAGGTGGTCTATAGTTTTTTCCCATATTTATCATGCTGGTAGAAATGAGGTAAAACTGATTTAAGTTTCCCACCAACAGTAGCGCCGCCTTTGGATGAGTGTTTACCTGTTTGCTTATGGCCGTATACAGTTAATTGAGTGCGGTCTTAGTGCCAGCATTGGTTTGTGGTGGTAAATAGACAGCTACGAAGAATATAGATGAAAACTCTCTAGGTAGATAGTGTAGTCTATAGCTTATCATGAGATACTCTACCTCAGGCGAGCAAAATTTTGAGACTTCCTTAGATATCTTGGACCAGCTGTTCTTTACAAATATACATAGACCGCCACCCCTTGTCTTACCAAAGGCTGCTGTTCTATCCTGCCGATACATTGTATAATCCTCCAGCTGTATCTTGTTCATGTCTTCATTCAGCCACGACTCGGTGAAACATAAGATATTACAGTTTTTAATGTCCCGTTGGTAGGATATACAGTTAGGTTGGAGTCATTAAAACTTGTTTTTCAACCACTCCACATATTTCTTGTTAACAAACTATAGTTTTGGCAAGTCGGTTAGGACATCTACTTTGTTTATGACTCAAGTAATTTTTCCAACAATTGTTTACAGACAGATTATTTCACTTATAATTCACTCTATCACAATTCCAGTGGGTCAGAAGTTTACATACACTAAGTTAACTGTGCCTTTAAACAGCTTGGAAAATTCCAGGAAATTATGTCATGGCTTTAGAAGCTTCTGATAGGCTAATTGACATAATTTGAGTCAATTGGAGGTGTACCTGTGGATGTATTTCAAGGCCTACCTTCAAACTCAGGGCCTCTTTGCTTGACATCATGGGAAAATCTAAAGAAATCAGTCAAGACCTCAGAAAAAACATTGTAGACCTCCACAAGTCTGGTTCATCCTTGGGAGAAATTTCCAAATGCCTGAAGGTACCACGTATTGTACAAACAATAGTACGCAAGTATAAACACCATGGAACCACGCAGCCGTCATACCGCTCAGGAAGGAGACGCGTTCTGACTCTTAGAGATGAACGTACTTTGGTGCGAAAAGTGCAAACCAATCCCAGAACAACAGCAAAGGACCTTGTGAAGATGCTGGAGGAAACAGGTACCAAAGTATCTATGTCCACAGTAAAATGAGTCCTATATTGACATAACCTGAAAGGCTGCTCAGCAAGGAAGAAGCCACTGCTCCAAAACCACCATTAAAAAGCCAGACTACGGTTTGCAACTGCACATGGGGACAAAGATCGTACTTTTTGGAGAAATGTCCTCTGGTCTGATGAAACTAAAATAGAACTGTTTGGCCATAATGACATTGTTATGTTTGGAGGAAAAAGGGGGAAGGCTTGCAAGCCGAAGAACACCATCCCAACTGTGAAGCACGGGGGTGGCAGCATCATGCTGTGGGGGTGCTTTGCTGCAGGAGTGACTGGTGCACTTCACAAAATAGATGGCATCACGAGGAAGGAAAATTATGTGCATATATTGAAGCAACATCTCAAGACATCAGTCAGGAAGTTAAAGCTTGATCACAAATGGGTCTTCCAAATGGACAATGACCCCAAGCATACTTCCAAAGTTGTGGCAAAATGGCTTTAGGACAACAAAGTCAAGGTATTGGAGTGGCCATCACAAAGCCCTGACCTCAATCCTATAGAACATTTGTGGGCAGAACTGAAAAAGCATGTGCGAGCAGCTCTGTCAGGAGGAATGGGCCAAAATTCACCCAACTTATTGTGGGAAGCTTGTGGAAGGCTACCCAAAATGTTTGACCCAAGTTAAACAATTTAAAGACAATGCTAAGAAATACTGATTGAGTGTATGTAAACTTCTGACCCACTGGGAATGTGATGAAAGAAATATAAGCTGAAAGAAATCATTCTCTCTACTATTACTCTGACATTTCACATTCTTAAAATAAAGTGGTGATCCTAACTGACCTAAGACAGGGAATTTTTACTAGGATTAAATGTCAGGAATTATGAAAAACTGAGTTAAGTGTATTTGGCTAAGGTGTATGTGAACTTCCGACTTCAACTGTACGTGATTGTAGTTCGTCCACTTTATTATCAAGCGATTGTAAATTGGCCAATAGTATCGATGGCAAAGGCAGATTAGCCACTTGTCGCCGGCTCCTTACCAGGCACCCTGATCTCCTTCCTCGATATCTCCTTTACTTTCTACTGCGAATGACGGGGATGAGGGCCCTGTCGGGTGTCTGGAGTTAATCCCTCTCATCCGACTCATTAAAGAAAAAGTATTAGTCCAGTTCAAGGTGAGTAATCGCAGTTCTGATATCCAGAAGCTCTTTTCGGTCATAAGAGACGGTAGCAGCAACATTATCTACAAAATAAGTGACAAACAATGTGAAAAGACCCACAAAATAGCATGGTTGATTAAGAGTCCATAAAATGGCAGCCATCCCCTCCGGCACCATGGGTGAACAGTAATGCTCAGGCACTATTTACATGAACGGAAACTAATTACAATAAAAAAAGCTTGTTCAGATTCAGAAGGGTTCTTGCCTTCCGAAGAATCATTCTTGCCTTCCAAAGATTCATCAAAGAGCCCTCTCATCCAAAAACGGTTCTTAGGATGATAAAGGTTCTAGGTAGAACCCATTGCCTTACAAAGAACCCTCATCTTTTTAAAAGGGTTCTTCAGATCAAAGCGGTTCTTGGTAGAACCCTATCCTTCCGCAAATAACCCTTTTGGTACCCTTTTTTTGATAAAGTTGTAACCTCACTTTTGAGAAAATGGCCCTCTTAAGCTTTAGCCCCACCCATTTCTTTAAGGTTTCACGTGAGGCTATGTATTAAACAACCAAAGATTTCAAGACTAAAGGCTGGCTTATACTACGGGTGTGTTCGTACATTTAATGATTGGCTGAGATAATGAGTGGGCTAGACATGCCGAGAGATGAGTTCGGATTGGTCTGCCATGTAGCACACTGCTGTCTATAATATGAGCTGGTCAATACGTGTAGGTAATCCTCTCTAATGTGGGTTTTTTGAAAGATATCATGTAGTAGATCTGCATAAGTGTTGCTCTTCACTTTCTGGAGGACCGAGTTTTGAAATCAGTGGAATTAGAGTATGATCGCTAAGGAGATGGAGAAAATTCTGCTGTTTGATTGCAAATATGCAGACAGAGTCGAAAAAAGTACACACTGAAGGCTGTTATATAAAACACCTATCTCCGGATTACATCTTCAAACTAAGGACAATCATGGCATCCGTGACAGAGAGGGAGAAGCATCCATCCATGTATACGGGTAATATCACCTTGAAATGTGTTAAATGCTGGCCTTATAACTTACAGGGAAGACATTTGGAGACCCAAGCTATATGCTTCTGTATTTTTTACAATTTGTATCGTGTTAAATATTAGCCACTATCGGTAGCCACCGTCAGTTATACCCACATAAATTAATCACTGTCACTTTAGTGTTCGTTTCCTTACATTTTACATAATTCCATCAATCCGTTAATTTACCTTTCTTTCCTCTGTCACATTTGTGTTGTTGTTCCTGAGGATTGCTAGTAATAGTGGATCATATTAGGCTAACATATTACAAGTTGTGCAATAATTGGGGACATGTGGCCTATTTGAATCATTATGGAACGCAGACCATATGTAGTAGTTTAAACCTGGAGCCTGGCACACGGTTCACGACGACTGGACCGTTGTCATCACAGTAACATGATTAGTGAGGATTATAGGGTAGATTTATAGGACTACTGTTCAACCCATACTGTACACTTCTCACCTTCCAATATTTCATGGATTGAACAATTTCATATGTAAACTTTAAGGATTAATCAAACCACTGTATTTTTTATTCACCAATATATTTTCTGCATAAAGGCTGTACAAACCTTTTTTTATTATTATTCATAAATCAGATCAGATTTTTTTTTTCTTCTCCCAATTGGTGCTGAAATGGAGACAAATATTTGTATTTATTAGGGATCACCATTAGCTGCTGCCAAGGTCCAAACACATTAAGGCACTTACATTACACATAAAACAAAAGATAAAACAGTACATTGTATAACATTATTACACCACTACATATCTACAATACAAAATGTATAATACCACCACACAATAATATTACAATGTACGTGTGTGTGTAGAGTGCATGTGCTAGCGTTTGTTTGCATATGTGTGTACCAGTGTGTGGTGTGTGTGTGTCTCTTCAAAGTCCCCGCTGTTCCATAAGATGTATATTTATCTGTTTTTTAAATCTGATTCTACTGCTTGCATCTGTTACCTGATGTGGAACAGAGTTCCATGTAGCCATGGATCTAAGTAGTACTGTGCGCCTCCCATAGTCTGTTCTTGTGGGGTATGCATGGGTGTCTGAGCTGTGTGCTAGTACTTTTAACAGACACCTCGGTGCATTCAGCTTGTCAACACTTCTTACAAAAACAAGTAGTGATTAAGTGAATCTCTCCTCCACTTTGAGCCAGGAGAGATGTACATGCATATTATTAATGTTAGCTTGCCGTGTACATTTAAGGGCCAGCCATGCTGCCTTGTTTGAGCCAATTGTAATTTTCCTAAGTCCCTCTTTGTGGCACCTGACCACACGACTGAACAGTAGTCCAGGTGTGACAAAACTAGGGCCTGTAGGACCTGCTTATTGATAGTGTTGTTAAGAAGGCAGAACACCACTTTATTATGGACAGACTTCTCCCCTTCTTAGCTACTCTTGTAGCTCAATATGTTTTGACAATGACAGTTTACAATCCAGGGTTAGGCCAAGCAGTTAAGTCACCTCAACTTGCTCAATTTCCACATTATTCATTTCAAGATATAGTTGAGGTTTAGGGTTTAGTGAATGATTTGTCCCACATGCAATGCTTTTAGTTTTTGAAATATTTAGGACTAACTTATTCCTTGCCACCCACTAACTGCAGCTCTTTGTTAAGTGTTCCAGTCATTTCAGTCACTGTAGAAGCTAACGTGTATAATGTTGAGTCATTTGCATACATAGACACATTGGCTTTACTCAAAGCGTGTGGCATGTCATTAGTAAAGATTGAAAAAATAAGGGACCTAGACAGCTGCCCTGGAGAATTCCTGATTCTACCTGGATTAGGTTGGAGAGGCTTCCTTTAAAGAACACCCTCTGTGTTCTGTTAGACAGGTAACTCTTTATCCACAATATAGCAGGGGGTGTAAAGCCATAACACATACGTTTTTCCAGCAGCAGACTATGATCGATAATGTCAAAAGCCACACTGAAGTCTAACAAAACAGAACCCACAATATTTTTATCATCAATTTCTCTCAGTCAATCATCAGTCATTTGTGTAAGTGCTGTGCATGTTGAGTTTCTTTCCCTATAAGCGTGCTGAAAGTCTGTTGTCAATTTGTTTACTGTGAAATAGCATTGTATCTGGTCAAACACAATTTTTTCCAAAGGTTTACTAAGGGTTGGTAACAGGCTGATTGGTCGGCTATTTGAGCCAGTAAAGGGGGATTTACTATTCTTAGGTAGCGGAATTACTTTAGCTTCCCTCCAGGGCTGAGGGTACACACTTTTTAGTAGGCTTAAATTGAAAATATGGCAAATAGGAGTGGCAATATTGTCCGCTATTAACCTCAGTAAATTTTCTATCCAAGTTGTCAGACCTCTGTGGCTTGTCATTGTTGATAGACAACAATGTGTGTATTTACATGGCTTTCTTTCATTATAATAATAATAATAATAATAATAATAATAATATGCCATTTAGCAGACGCTTTTATCCAAAGCGACTTACAGTCATGCGTGCATACATTTTTTTGTGTATGGGTGGTCCCGGGGATCGAACCCACTACCTTAGCGTTACAAGCGCCGTGCTCTACCAGCTGAGCTACAGAGGACCACTGATGCCAAATATTCTGAACCGATCTCTACATATATTCTAGTAAGTCTGTTGAGAAAATTCCAATTCAATGTACAGGACCAGTCAAAAGTTTGGACACGCCTACTCATTCAATGATTTTTCTTTATTTTTACTATATTGTACATTGTAGAATATTAGTGAAGACATCAAAACTATGAAATAACACATGGAATCATGTAGTAACCAAAAAAAATTTCAACAAATCAAAATATATTTTAAATTTCAGATTCTTCAAATAGCCACCCTTTGCCTTGATGACAGCTTTGCACACTCTTGGCATTCTCTCAACCAGCTTCACTTGGAATGCTTTTCCAACAATCTTGAAGGACTTCCCACATATGCTAAGCACTTGTTGGCTGCTTTTCCTTCACTCTGTGGTCCGACTCACCGCAAACCATCTCAATTGAGTGGAGTTCAGGGGATTGTGGAGGCCAGGTCATCTGATGCAGCACTCCATCACTCTCCTTCTTGGTAAAATAGCTGTTACACAGCCTGGAGGTGGGTTGGGTCATTGTCCTGTTGAAAAACAAATGATAGTCCCACTAAGCCCAAACCAGATGGGATGGCGTGTCACAGCAGACTGCTGTGGTAGCCCTGCTGGTTAAGTGTGCCTCGAATTCTAATTAAATCACAGACTGTGTCACCAGCAAAGCACACCCACACCATAACACCTCCTCCTCCATGCTTTACGTTGGGAAATACACATGCAGAGATAATCCGTTCACCCACAACGCATCTCACAAAACACGGCGGTTGGAACGAAAAATATCACATTTGAACTCCAGACCAAAGGACACATTTCCACCGGTCTAATGTCCATTGCTCGTGTTTCTTGGCCCAAGCAAGTCTCTTCTTCTTATTGGTGTCCTTTAGTAATGGTTTCATTGCAGCAATTCTACCATGAAGGCCTGATTCACACGGTCTCCTCTGAACAGTTGATGTTGAGATGTGTCTGTTACTTGAACTCTGTGAAGCATTTATTTGGGCTGCAGTTTCTGAGGCTGGTAACTCTAATGAACTTATCTTCTGCAGCAGAGGTAACTCTGGGTCTTCCATTCCTGTGGTGGTCCTCACAAGAGCCAGTTTCATCATAGCGCTTGATGGTTTTTGCAACTGCACTTGAAGAAGAAGTTCTTGAAAATGTCCGGATTGACTGACCTTCATGTCTTAAAGTAATGATGGACTGTTGTTTCACTTTGCTTATTTGAGCTGTTCTTGCCATAAGATGGACTTGGTCTTTTACCAAATAGGGCTATCTTCTGTATACCCTCCTACCTTGTCACAACACAACTGATTGGCTCAAACGCATTAAGAAGGAAAGAAATTCCACAAATTAACTTTTAAGACGGCACACCTGTTAATTGAAATGCATTCCAGGTGACTACCTCATGAAGCTGGTTGAGACAATGCCAAGAGTGTGCAAAGCTATCATAAATTCAAAGGGTGGCTATTTGAATAATCCCAAATATAACATATATTTTGATTTGTTTAACACTTTTTTGGTTACTATATGGTTCCATATGTGTTATTTCGTTGTTTTGATGTCTTCACTATTATTCTACAATGTAAAAAATGCAACAAAAAATAAATAAAATGAATGAGTAGGTGTGTCCAAACGTTTGACTTGTAGTGTACACCAAAATTTAAATGGATGGCTTTAGATAAATGTACTGAAAACCCTATGAAAACTCCATGAGAAAATGCGTTGGCCAGCAAGTGGGAGGGTTTTCGGTGGTTGAATTAAATGTATGCAGCGCGGGCAAGGGAACCACGCCTGCAAAGCCCGTTACTCACCTGCATAAGGTAAGTCTGAAAACCAACTACTGAGAAGTGCGTAGGAAATGTGTGTGTTGGAGAGGCTTATATTAGGCTTAGATGAGCATTTTCGCACTGAAGTCAGTTACGACGCCGAACTGCAGTCAGGTCAAGACCCTGGTGAGGATGACGAGCACGCAGATGAGCTTTCCTGAGACGGTTTCTGACAGTTTGTGCAGAGATTATTAGGCTCTCCAAACGCACATTTTCATCAGCTGTTCGGGTGGCTTGTCTCAGACCATCCTGCAGGTGAAGAAGCCAGATGTGGAGGTCCTGGGCTGGCGAGGTTACATGTGGTCTGCGGTTGTGAGGCTGGTTGGACGTACTGCCAAATTCTCTAAAATGACGTTGGAGGCGGCTTATGGTAGAGAAATGAACATTCATTTTTCTGGCAACAGCTCTGGTGGACATTCCTGCAGTCAGCATGACAATCGCACGCTTCCTCAAAACTTGAGACATCTGTGGCATTGTGTTGTGTGACAAGACTGCACGTTTTAGAGTGGCCTTTTATTGTCCCCAGCACAAGATGCACCTGTGTAATGATCATGCTGTTTAATCAGTTTCTTGATATGCCACACCTGTCAGATTGATAGCAAATCAGAAATGCTCACTAACAGGGATGTAAACAAATTTGTTCACAGAATTTGAGAGAAATAAGCTTTTTGTGTGTATGGAAAAATCTGGGATATTTTATTTCAGCTCAGGAAACAAGGGAACAACACTTTACATTTAGTTTATGATTTTGTTCAGTGTTTTACATGAGTTTAGGACTTGTTGCATTTTTTAAACCAGGAGTCTCACAGGGTTGTTTAATTCATGCAGTTTCCATCTCATGTAAGTTCACAGAAACCCTCCTCTTGAACTTGAAAATGTGTGTAACTTGAACTCTTGCATAAATCAGGCATTGATGTCAATGGGTGATTCGTGCTAAAATATTTTCACTCGCCATACAATCTACACAATTGCAATAGGAGTAAAGCTAAATCAGATAAACTCAGTGTTTGTTCAGTATTAGCTCATAAACTCCCTACTCTTTAATAATTTGCCGTAGTTTGATTGAGTCTCTGCAGGTCTACATTTTCCTCCATCTGCTCTGATGCCTAGGCACTGTCAATAGCCACTAAGAGGGCTTGGCAACCACTAAGCTCTTGGCGACTCAGTCCCACTAAGCCATCTGCAACTGCTTGTGGCTAAGGCATGGACATAGGCCACAAGTGTGTCCAGACATACTGCTGTGACATCCAAAGAATGAGGATGAGCTCCATTCAAGACTATCCTATCAACGGGACCTGAAAAATAAAATAAAATAAAATTGTATTTGTCACATACACGTGTTAAGCAGATGTTATAGCGGATGTAGCGAAATGCTTGTGCTTCTAGCTCCGACAGTGCAGTAATATCTAACAAGTAATATCTAACAATTTCACAACATATACCCAATTCACACAAAACTAGTAAGTAATGAGATTAAAGAATATATACTGTGACGTCACGAGAGGCTACACAGCTTTCAGCGGGGTTGCTCAAGTAGTGCAAGGAGACAAGGTTCAAACAAAACAAGGGTTTTATTATAGGTCTTGGGAAATTAACGAAAATATAACAAAATTCTGTTCTCTTGTGGCTCTTTAAGGGTTAACAGTTCAGGGATGTCTCTTCCACATCCAAAATCATAATTCTCACTCGCTCAGATAACTTTTCCCCAGCCTTACTGTAGTCCACGTTGCAGCTAGTGGCCAACCCAGCAAAAAGTCCTTCCAAATGTCTCTCACGTATTTCCACAGGTGCATATATCCAAAGGTGAGTATTTCCCAAAGGTAAGTATCTCCAAATCCTTATATTCCTCCTGGAAGTGGACGTGCAGCACTCTTGTCCTCCAGAGAGCCCAGGTTGGAGACTGTGTTTCTTCACCCCCCACACACCCCCTCAGTGTGTCTCTTCCCTTCCCAAAACCTTCAGCTCATCAGCTCCTGATTTGTTTCAGCTGCGTGGGAAGATTGGCCATAGAGGGGTGGAGTTCCCGACCATACCAGCAGATGGAGCCATAGCTGTCTGGGTTTGCAGCCACCTCAGGGGGATGTAACGTCCCTCCAGGACACAGCCTCTCGTGACATCACAATACATATATGGACAAGCAATGACAGAGCGGCATGGACTAAGATACATTAGAATATTATAGAATAGATACATACATATGCGATGAGTAGTGCAAGATATGTACACATTATTAAAGTGACTAGTGTTCCATTTCTTAAAGTGGCCAGTGATTTCAAAAGGCAGCAGCAGCCTCTAATGTGCTAGTGATGGCTATTTAACAGTCTGATGGTCTTGAGATAGAAGCTGTTTTTCATTCTCTCGGTCCCAGCTTTGATGCACCTGTACTGACCTCACCTTGTGGATGATAGCGGGGTGAACAAGCAGTGGCTCGGGTGGTTGATGTCCTTGATGATCTTTTTGGCCTTCCTGTGACATCAGGTGCTGTATGTGTCTTGGAGGGCGGGTAGTTTGCCCCCGGTAATGCGTTTGGCAGACCGCACCACCCTCTGGAGAGGCTGTGGTTGTGGGAGGTGCAGTTGCCGTACTAGGCGGTGATACAGCCCAACAGGATCGTCTCAATTGTGCATCTGTAAAAGTTTGTGAGGGTTTTAGGTGCTCAGCCGAATTTCTTCAGCCTCCTGAGGTTGAAGAGGCTTTGTTGCGCCGCCTTCACCACACTGTCTGCGTGGGTGGACCATTTCAGTTTGTCGGTGATGTGTAAGCCAAGGAACTTGAAGCTTTCCACCTTCTCCACTGCGGTCCCGTCGATGTGGATAGGGAACTGCACCCTATGCTGTTTCCTGAAGTCCACAATCATCTCCTTTATTTTGTTGATGTTGAGTGAGAGGTTATTTTCCTGGCACCACACTCCCAGAGCCCTCACCTCCTCCCTGTAGGCGGTCTCGTCATTGTTGGTAATCAAGCCTACTACTGTTGTGTCGTCTGCAAACTTGATGATTGATTTGGAGGCATTCTTAGCCACGCAGTCATTGGTGAACAGGGAGTAAAGGAGGGGGCTGAACACGCACCCTTGTGGGGCCCCAGTGTTGAGGATCAGCGAAGTGGAGATGTTGTTTCCTACCTTCACCACCTGTTGGCGTTCTGTCAGGAAGTCCAGGACCCAGTTGCACAGGGCGGGGTTCAAACCCAGGTCCTCAAGCTTAATGATGAGCTTGGAGGGTACTATGGTGTTGAATGCTGAGCTATAGTCAATGAACAGCATTCTTACATAGGTATTCCTCTTGTCCAGATGGGATAGGGCAGTGTGCAGTGTGATGGCGATTACATTGTCTGTGGATCTATTGGGGCGGTAGGCAAATTGAAGTGGGTCTAGGGTGACATGTAAGGTAGAGGTCATATGATCCTTGACTAGTCTCTCAAAGCACTTCATGATGACAGAGGTGAGTGCTACAGGGCGATAGTCATTTAGATCAGTTACCTTTGCTTTCTTGGGTACAGGAACAATTGTGGCCATCTTGAAGCATGTGGAAACAGCAGACTGGGAAAGGGAGAGATTGAATATGTCCATAAACACAACAGCCAGCTGGTCTGCGCATGCTCTGAGGACGCGGCTAGGGATGCCGTCTGGGCCGGCAGCCTTGCGGGGGTTAACATGCTTAAATGTCTTAATCACGTCGGCTATGGAGAAGGAGAGGCCACAGTCATTGGTAGTGGGCCTCGTCAGTGGCACTGTTTTATCCTCAAAGTGGGCGAAGAAGGTGTTTAGCTTGTCTGGAAGCAAGACGTCATTGTCGGCGACGTGGCTGGTTTTCCTTTTGTAGTCCGTGATTGTCTGTAGACCCTGCCACATGCATCTCGTGTCTGAGCCGTTGAATTGCGACTCCACTTTGTCTCTATACTGATGTTTTACCAATTTAATTGCCTTGCGGAGTAAGTAGCTACACTGTTTGTATTCTGCCATATTCCCAGTCACCTTGCCATGGTTGAATGCGGTGGTTCGCGCTTTCAGATTTGTGCGAACGCTGCCATCTATCCATGGTTTCTGGTTAGGGTAGGTTTTAATAGTCACAGTGGGCACAATATCACCTATACACTTCCTGATAAAATCAGTCACCGTTTCAGTGTATACGTCTAAATTATTTTCGGAAGCTACCCGGAACATATCCCAGTCCGCGTGATCAAAACAATCTTGAAGCGTGGATTCTGATTGGTCAAACCAGCGTTGAATAGTCCTTAGCACGGGAACTTCCTGTTTGAGTTTCTGCCTATAGGAAGGGAGAAGCAAAATGGAGTCGTGGTCAGATTTGCCAAAAGGATGGCGGGGGAGGGCCTTATAACCATCCCGGAAGTTTGAATAGCAATGGTGGAGGATTTTAGCAGCGCGAGTACAACAGTCGATATGTTGATAGAACTTCGGCAGCCTAGTCCTCAAATTCGCATTGTTCAAATCCCTGGCAACAATAAATGCAGCCTCAGGATATGTGGTTTCCAGTTTGCATAAGGTCCAATTAAGTTCTTTGAGGGCCGTCGTGGTATCGGCTTGAGGGGGGATATACACGGCCGTGTATTTCTTGGGAGATAATATGGTCGGCATTTGATTATGAGATATTCTAGGTCGGGTGAACAGAAGGACTCGAGTTCTTGTATGTTACTACAATTACACCATGAGTCGTTAATCATGAAACACACACCTCCGCCCTTCTGCTTCCCGGAGAGATATTTATTCTTGTCTGCGCAATGAACTGAGAACCCATCTGGCTTGACCGATTTCGACAGAATATCCCAAGAGAGACATCTTTCCGTGAAACAGAGTATGTTACAGGCCTTGATGTGTCTCTGGAAATAAATCCTTCCCCGTAGTTCGTCGATCTTGTTAACCAAAGACTGAACATTAGCAAGTAGAATACTTGGAAGCGGTGGGTGGTGTGCGCGCCTCCTAAGTCGAACCAGCAGGCCGCTCCGAGTGCCTCTCCTCCGCCGGCAATGTTTTGGGTCAGCTGCTGGAATCAGTTCAGTTGCCCTGGAGAGAGCAAACAAAGGATCTGCTTCTGGAAAGTCGTATTCCTGGTCGTAATGCAGGTGAGTTACCGCCGCTCTGATATCCAATAGTTGTTCCCGGCTGTATGTATTGATGCAAAACACTTTCGGAGTTAATAATGTAAAAAACAATACATTTAAAAACAAAATACTACAAAGTTTCTTAAGAGCTAGTCGCGAGGCCGCCGTCTTCGTCTGCGCCAAACTGTAATATGCTATGTTTCTCAAGAGTCGAGGCTGAATGAGGACATGATCAATATTGATCTCGCTGGTTTTTCTATGCATCGTTAAACCCGACGGCAGACTTGGGTAAGACAAAGGGAGGAGGGGTATGGTTCTTTGTTAACAACAGCTGGTGTGCGATCTCTAATATTAAGGAAGTATCATGTTTTTGCTCATCTGAGTTAGAATACCTCATGATAAGCTGCAATCAATACTATTTACCAAGAGAGTTTTCATCTGTATTTTTCATAGCTTTCTATATACCACCACAAACAGTTGCTGGCACTAAGACCGCACTCGACGAGCTGTATAGGGCCTTAGGCAAACAAGAAAATGCACATACAGAAGTGGAGTTTAACGTGGCCAGTGATTTTAATGCAAGGAAACTGAAATCCATTTTACCTAATTTTTACCAGCATGTCACCTTTGCAACTACAGGCGACAAATCTCTAGATCCCCTTTACTCCACACGCAGAAACGCATACAGTACAAGGCCCACCCTTGTCCTCCCTTTGGCAAATCAGACTCTATCCTCCTGCTTCCTGCTTACAAGCAAAACTCAAACAGGAAGTACCAGTTACGTGCTCAATATGGAAGTGGTCCGATGAAGCGGATGCTAAACTACAGGACTGTTTCGCTATTATAGACTGGAATATGTTCCTGGATTCGTCCAATAACATTGAGGAGTTTACCACATCAGTCACAGGGATGTAAACAAATTTGTGCACAACATTTGACAGAAATACGCTTTTTGTTTGTATGGAACATTTCTTGGATCTTTTATTTCAGCTCATAAAACATGGGATTAACACTTTACAAGTTGCGTTAATATTTTAAAGGTGAGAACACAACAGTTCACCTGACAAGACTAAATCCAAATATTACACTGTTGATTTTATATGTATGTTACATTCACTGTACATTTCACCGCAGTTGTTGATAATGAAATCTGAAAATACTCAGGATACATTCAGTAACATGATACATTCAGTAACATTATAAGAATGTTCTTCGAAAATTTGGGGTAGGTGCAACTTAAGACAAAAAAATAAATAATTAGCGTTTGAGTGAGAGGTCTAACTGTGTCTCCAAGTGGCCACACACCTCTCCAAAGTGTGCACAGTTCCTAAATAATTTCAATGGATTTTTATGACTCAAACAAGTATTCAACTATAAGGTACTTTTTTTTTTGCTCTCTTAGCTGTGTCGTTCAGGAACTAGAGCACTTGTAGTTGTTTTGTTTGGAACACAGCCCTGCATCCCCGCCTTTACACAATTACTGTTGTTGTTTACGCAATCCAAAAACGGTCCATTATAAATCGCAATCTGGGTCAGGTGGGCATATTTTGAAAGCTTGTTCTATTGTCAACATGTCTAGCTAAATTATAAAATAAGACCTTACAGTGTTAGGCTTTCACAAGTGAATTCGGAGAAGCAGGTCGTGATTTTGATGTGCATAGAATGCATTAATGAGTACATTCAGACGCGTGGCCTACGTCAAGTTTTCTACACATTATTACAACAAATATACACTCTTAGAAAAAAGGGATCCAAAAGAGTTATTTGCGGAGGGTAGGGTTCTACCAATAACCGTTTTTATCTGAGGATCCCTTTTTGGAAGACAAGGGTTCTTTGTAAGGCAAAGGATTCTACCTAGAACTTTTAACATCCTAAGAACCGTTTTTGGAGGAAACAGTTATTTGATAATTCTTTGGAAGGCAAGAAGGATTCTTTGGAAAGCAAGAAAGGTTCTTTAGAAGGCAAGAAGGGTTCTATATAGAACCATATATCATAGTTCCCAGCATGCTCTATTGCAGGGTGTTTTTCAGAATAGTTTTTGCATTGGTTGATACATTTTTGCTACACAAAGATATATATATAACATAATTTGTTCTAAACTAATCCAATGTCTTACTAGTTGGACTTAGTGAGATAGTTGATCCAGTTCAGATTATTGAGGTATAAGTATTCAATCTTCACTACGGTCAGGGCGGGTTCGGTGTATCGCGTCACAAGTTGGCGGGTACACCCGAATGGTTGTCGGACTTGGAGATGGAGTCAGGGAAACCCATTGAGGTAAGGGGAAAAAAGGAAGAAAGTGGAACATATTAAGAGTAAATATGGAGTGATGCAGAAGGAAATTGAACATGATGAGAGTGAGTATGAATTAACCGCCGAGTTTGAGCCTCATCCCAATGGTGATAAAGATGTTTTTTGCCCAGGGGAGTGAGATTTCTGGCGAGAATGTATCCTTGCCTTCTGGCTGATCAATATGTGGTGACAGATTGAGTGGAGAAGAGGTTGGGGAATGTTGGGTCGGTGAAAGTGACTCAAAGTGGAATTGTGTAGATTTTTTGCGTTTCTGCCGTCCAGATGGTGTGTGCTCCACAACACGCGACTGGGGACATGAAATGTGACTTGCTTTCCTCTCCGGAGCAGGGCGCCGTTGAAAGGAGTGATAACTGGAGTGGCGTTAAGTGTTGAGGAGGGTTGAAGATTCCCGGTGTCTGTGACACCTGCCATTTGGCGGTGGAGAGCGTGGTGAAACAGAGAAGACACTGTCTGTACTACTGAGTTTTGATACAGAGTTTTTACCAGATAAAGTCAAGTTAGGATGTGTCAGTTATCCCTTGAGAGCTTTTATTCCGAACCCATTACGGTGTTTTAGCTGTCAAGCTTATGGTAATGTGGGAAGTGTGCAGGAGGACATGAGACGAATGTGTAGTATCGGTGGAAAAAGTTGTGTGTGTAAACTGTAGGGGTACCCATGGTGCTGGAGATCAGAGGTGTTCGGTGAGAGAAAGGCAGGTTGAGGATACCAGGATCAGTGTATTGCAGAAGGTGTTGTATGCTGAGGCAGTGAAGAGAGTAGTAGAGGAATATGGGTCCAGCGTGAGGGATCCTAAGAGGATTCCTGTGAGTAGGCCGAGGTCAATAGAGAGTGATAGATGTGCTTCAGTAAGGTTGGTTTTATGGCGTTTATGGCCAACGTTGTCAACTGTACCGCAGGAACGGAACGTAAATCACAGAGGATAGATGTTGTGGTGGCAGCTGCAGAGAAGTGCTTTTAGTGCAGAAGAGTTACAAGGTGTTTTGAACGATAGTGTCCTGTCCTCCCAGGCTGCTGGCCTGGTGTAGGATCAGATATGGCCAAAATAGTGGAATAGTGATGAGGTTTTAATGGGTGTAGGGTTAGTTGGTAGGGCAATTAGTGTAATGAATTTATACTACAGAATAGTATGCTGATACACAGCCACTACAGTAGGTGGTGGCATGCACCCATAACATTTGTTTGCGGACTGCCATAATACCAAAGAAGAAGAATCTTCCCTACCCTAGCAGTCATTCTGAATGCAGGTTGCGGGTGATTTAAAATGTCGACATATTGGATATCGTAACTCTGGCTGGATTCCAATTGGAATTACACATTACTTTGTAAGCCAGCATAATGTGGCTTTCAGGCCTGATGTGGCCTGTAAACCAGGATTTAAAGAAAGGCCTTATGATACTGTATACAGTATGTCATGTATTGTCGTAAAGAATTACCTTTTATAGGCCAGTAAGGCTGGTGTAAATGTTCATAGAAGGTTTTTAGGAAGAACCTTTAGACCTTTAATTGGATATAGTCTATCACAGTGTCATCCGTTTTGTCACCAAAGCCCCATATACTACCCACCATTGTGACCTGTATGCTCTTCTTGGCTGGCCCTCACTACATATTCGTTGCCAAACCCACTGGCTCCAGGTCATCTATAAATCACTGCTAGGCAAATCCCCATCTTATCTTAGCTCACTGGTCACCATAGCAACACCCACCTGTAGTCTGCGCTCCAGCACGTATATCTCACTGGTCATCCCCAAAGCCAACACCTCCTTTGGCCGCCATTCCTTCCAGTTCTCTGCTGCCAATGACTGAAATTAGCTGCAAAAATCTCTGAAGCTGGTGACTCTTATCTCCCTCACTAACTTTAAGCATCAGTTGTCAGAGCAGCTTACCGATCACTGCACCTGTACACAGCCATTCTGAAATTAGCACACCCAACTACCTCATCCCCATATTGTTATTTATTTTGCTAATTTGCACCCCAGTATCTCTATTTGCACATCATCTTTTGCACATCTATCATTCCAGTGTTAATACGAAATTGTAACTATTTTGCACTATGGCCTATTTATTGCCTTACCTCCATAACTTACTACATTCACACACACTGTATATATATTTTCTGTTGTATTTTTGACTTTATGTTTTGTTTACCCCATATGTAACTCGATGTTGTTGTTTTTATCGCACTGCTTTGCTTTATCTTGGCCAGGTCGCAGTTGTAAATTGTTCTCAACTGGCTTACATGGTTCAATAAAGGTGAAAAAAAGAGAAAATGATAAAGAACCCTACATAGAGGGTTCTATGTAGACCTAGCACCAAAAAGGGTTCCCCTATTGGGACAAACTGAAGAACCCTATTTGGTTCTACTAAGCACCTTTTTTTCTAAGAGGGTAGGCTAATTCTTCATCTTGTAACTGTACATCGAACATAGTGATCATGAACGTTGACACTGTTAATTACATGAGTTTTATGATGTGGAAATGTGAAGTGCACTTTTGGACTCGCAGGTGTTTGACTTGCTTGTATGAAATCAAAGCAGTATTTATTGTAATCCTCAACGGCAGCCACGCTTCCTAGGGTCCAGAAAAATTAAGGCAGTTATACAATTTTAAAAACATTACAATACATTCACAACAGATTTCACAACACATTAAGTGTGTGCCCTCAGGCCCCTACTCTACTTCCACATATCTACAACACAAAATCCATGTGTACGTGTGTGTATACTGCGTATGTTATCATGTGTGTATGCATGTGTCTGTGCCTATGTTTGTGTTGCTTCACAGTCCCTGCTGTTCCATAATCTAATTTTACTGCTTGCATCAGTTACTTGATGTGGAAAAGAGTTCCATGTAGTCATGGATCTCTGTAGTAATGTGCACCTCCCATAGTCTGATCTGGACTTGGTGACTGTGAAAAGTCCTCTGGTGGCATGTCTTATGGAGTATGCATGGGTGTCTGAGCTGTGTACCAGTAGTTCAAACAGAGAGTTCGGTGCATTCAACATGTCAATACCTCTTATAAATACAATTAGTGATGTCAAACTCTCCTCCACTTTGAGTCAGGAGAGATTTACATGCATATTATTATTGTTAGCTCTCTGTGTACATCCAAGGGCCAGCCGTGCTGCCCTGTTCTGAGCCAATTGCAATTTTCCTAAGTCGTCTTTGTGGCACCTGGCCACACGACTGAACAGTAGTCAATGTGCGACAAAACTAGTAGGACCTGTAGGATCTGCCTTGTTGATAGTGCTGTTAAGAAGGTAGAGCAGCGCTTTATTATGGACAGATTTCTCCCCATCTTAGCTACTGTTGTATCAATACGTTTTGACCATGACAGTTTACAATCCAGGGTTACTCCAAGCAGTTTAGTCACCTCAACTTGCTCAATTTCCACATGATTTATTACTAGATTTAGTTGAGGTTTAGGGTTTGGTGAATGATTTGTCCCAAATACAATGCTTTTAGTTTTTGAAATATTTAGGACTAACTTATTCCTTGCCAGCCATTCTGAAACTAACTGCAGCTCTTTGCTAAATGCTGTAGTCATTTCAGTTGCTGTAGTAGTTGACGTGTATAGTGATGAGTCATCCGCATACATAGACACACTGGCTTTACTCAAAGCCAGTTGCATGTTGTTAGTAAAAGTAAGGGGCCTAGACAGCTGCCCTGGGGAATTCCTGATTCTACCTGGATTATGTTGGAGAGGCTTCCATTAAAGAGAACCCTCTGTGTTCTATTAGACAGGTAACTCTTTATCCACAATATAGCAGGGGGTATAAAGCCATAACACTTACGTTTTTCTAGAAGCAGACTATGATCGATAATGTCAAAAGCCGCACTGTAGTCTAACACAACAGCCCCCACAATCTTTTTATCATCAATTTCTCTCAGCCAATCATCAGTCATTTGTGTAAGTGCTTGTTGAATGTCCTTCCCTGTAAATGTGCTGAAAGTCTGTTGCTAATTTGTTTATTGTAAAACAGCATTATGTCTGGTCAAAAGTTTACTAAGGGTTGGTAACAGGTTGATTGGTCAGCTATTTGAGTCAGTAAAGGGGGCTTTACTATTATTAGGTAGCAGAACTACTTATGCCTCCTCCAAGCCTGGGGGCACACACATTCTAGCAAGTTTAAATTGAAAATATGGCAATTAGGAGTGGCAATATCATCCGCTATTATCCTCAGTAATTTTACATCCAAGTTGTCAGATCCCGGTGACTTGTCATTGTTGATAGACAACAATCATTTTTTCACCTCTTCCACACTCACTTTACGGAATTCAAAATGACAATGCTTGTCTTTCATAATTTTGTCAGATATATTGGTTATGTAGTGTCAGTGTTTGTTGCTGGCATGTCATGCCTAAGTTTTCTAATATTGCCAATGAAAAAATCGTTAAAGTAGTTGGCAATATCAGTTGGTTTGTATGGAATGAGCCATCTGATTCAATGAATGAAGGAGCAGAGTTAGTCTTTTTCCCCAAAATGTCATTAAAGGTGCCCCAAAGCTTTTTACTATCATTCTTTGACATTTATCTTTGTTTCATAGTGTAGTTTCTTCTTCTTTTTATTCAGTTTAGTCACATTATTTCTCAATTTACAATATGTTTGCCAATCGATTGTGCAGCCAGACTTATTTGCCATTCCTTTTGCCTCATCCCTCTCAACCATACAATTTTTCAATTCCTCATCAATCCATGGGGATTTAACAGTTTTTACAGTCATTTTCTGAATGGGTGCATGCTTATTAGTAACTGGAATAAGCAATTTCATAAATGGGTCAAGTGCAGTGTCTGTTTGCTCCTCATTACACACCACGGACCAAAAAATATTATTTACATCAACAACATAGGAATCACTACAAAACATATTGTATGACCTCTTATACACTACATTAGGGCCAGCCTTTGGAACTTTGGTTTTCCTAGATATGGCTACTATATTGTGATCACTACATCCGATAAATCTGGATACTGTTTTCAAGCAAATTTCTGCAGCGTTAGTAAAGATGTGATCAACACCTGTTGATGATTTAATTCCTGTGCTGTTTGTAACTACCCTGGTAGGTTGACTGCTAACCTGAACCAGGTTGCAGGCACTGGTTACAGTTTGAAGCTTTTTCTTGAGCGGGCAGCTTGATGAAAGCCAGTCAATATTTAAATCACCCAGAAAATATCCCTCTCTGTTAATATAATAGACATTATCAAGCATTTCACACATGTGATCAAGATTCTGACTGTTAGCACTTGGTGGTCTATAGCAGCTTCCCACCAGAATGGGCTTTAGGTGAGGCAGATGAACCTGTAGCCATATTACTTCAACCATATTTAACATGAGATCCTCTCTAATCTTTACAGGAATGTGGTTCTGAATATAAACAGCAACATCTCCACCATTGGCGTTTCTATATTTTCTGTAAATGTTATAACCTTGTATTGTTACCACTGTATCATCAAAGGTATTTTCTAAGTGAGTTTCAGCGATAGTCAGAATATGAATGTCATCTGTTACTAGAAAATGATTGATTTCATGAATCTTGTTTCTTAAGCTACATATGTTAACATGGGCTATTTAGAGCACTTTTATTTTAGGATGCTTACTTGTTTTTATTGCTTTACTGGGAAGCTTAGCAGAAGTAGATGTGCTCATGTTATTTATGTTAGTGCAGGGTGAGCTGCACACAGTGGACTTCCTACAACGGCACACCGCCTCAGTGCTAACAGTATAAATCTGGTTCATAGGCACATGATTACTGCATACAATAACTGTAGGATCAGCAGAGGCATTCAGGGCAGTCAGAGGGACATTAATTAGGTTACTTATATTGTGACTACCGACGCCCCTGGTGTAATGTACATTTACTGAAGCATTATGGCAACTCTGCGTCACAATGGTAGGGATTAACTGAGCTGTGCTTGAGTCATTGATAAGTCATTGTCTCAACGCAGCCTTATAATGCTGTGAAAGGATCCAGGAACCCAAATGATTTGGGTGGATCCCATCCTCCTTATAAAACGTGTTTTGTTTCCAAAAGGTATCGAAATTGTCAACTAAAGTTTCACCCATTGAGCTGCAATTATCACATAGCCAATTGTGAAGAGAAAGAATCCTGCTAAAGCGTTAAATGCCACGATTCAGAGAGAGCAGTTTCAGATGTTCAGAGCTGCCCTTCATAATGTCATTAAAAACCACATGGACTACGATAGAATCCATTTCCATGTTCTAGTACATTCGGGAGCAGCTTAGTAATGTCATTTACTCGGACTCCGGGATAGGACATTGTTTTTGCACCAGGAACGGTCACATTTCTTACCATGGAACCGCCCAAAATCACGGCTGGTGAGAAGGACTCTCCCACTCTTCACAAGATTCGGAGAACCCTTTATGGACAGGCGAGAGGTAGGATAACTTGAGCTTGTTGCTCCCGGCGCCTGGTGCAGGCCTCCGACAGATGGAGAAGCCCTGCTCGATCCAGAGCAGAGAAGGAAGGTTGCCGACGTCGACTTCTAAATCGTAGCTGTAGGCATTGCGGCCGCAGACACAGTTACCCCCAGCGATGAAGGTGCAGGAAGATCAGGCTCCAGGACGGCGAAACTATTCGTTGTTTGTATCTGCGCCGGGCCTCTCATTGGCAGTGTAGACTGCTTTGCGGGAGGCCGCTGTCTTCGGCTTCCACGGCTCGTGACATGTGACCATTGTAGATTGCCTTGCTCCTCTTGCTGTGCTCCTTCAACTCCGCTATCAGATGGGGGAGCTCCAGGCAACACCGGCCAGTCGAGGGTGGGAAGGCTTCTGGTAGACAAGATGGCGTATTGAATACACAGCGGCAAAAATCACCTCAAGATAAAAACATAATATTCAATATCAGTAAGTTAGACTAAATATTAGCACTTCATATATTCGAGGGTAATAACATTCAATCTGGATAATAACACAAAACAAATTATAAGGTTAGAGAAATGTATTGACAAATATTACAAATATTACAACAACACGCAACACCCAAACATGACGGAAGATAAACGAGGAGAATCAATCTCCAAGAGAAAACGCGACTCGTCGACTGATACAGATGGTTTATGCTTTTCACCTCTGGGACTGGTAAGCGTTCTGTTGAAGTCGATAAATGACAAACTGGGCATACTAGAGTTGGTCAGTAATGATGTAAAAGAATTGAAGTCGAGTCTTGAAATGAGTGACGGAAAAGCTGCGATAATGGAGAAAGATGCAAAAAAACGAAAACCAACAGTCACCAAGATAGAAACGGACGTTAAGGAACTTAAAAAGGAGAACAACTTTCTGAGAGAAGCCTTACTAGACATGCAAACTAGATCGATGAGAGAAAATCTAGTACTTACGGGTATCCAGGAAAAAGAGGGAGAGGTAACCGAGACTATTGTGAAGGACTTCTTTCTAACAGCGCTTCAAATCCCACTCGAGGCTGTCGATAAAATCCAACTCCAATGTGTACACCGTTTCGGACAAAGAGGACAGAGATATGAGTGTCCAATCGTTGCCAAATTTGCTTTTTTTAAGGATAAAGTAATGGTTAAAAGCCTAGGTAAAAGACTTGCTGGCACCAAAATAGGAACGAATGATCAGTTCCCGAGGGAGATTGCAGAACGGCGCAAAATTCTGTACCCAATCTTCAAGGAAAATAGATTAAAAGGGAAGCATGTTGCTCTCGTTGTCGATAAACTGTATATTGACAACTAAATGTACCACGACACAAAGACTACTCCATGGCTATTCTGAAAGTTCTAATAGAGGAGTCGAATAATGGAGCACCCAATACTAGCCATGGTAGGGATTTGTCACGATCGTTACATGATGAAGCGGACCAAGGTGCAGCGTGATAGGCGTACAAACTTTATTAAGTACACAACACGAACCAAAACAACAAAACAAACGATACGTGAAGTCCTGAGTTGAACACAAACCTTCCGGAACAAGATCCCACAATAAACAGTGCCAAACAGGCTGCCTAAGTATGGTCCCCAATCAGAGACAACAAGCTACAGCTGCCTCTGATTGGGAACCACCCTGGCCAACATAGAAATACACGAACTAGAACAAAACATAGAAAATAACACATAGAAAATCCACACCCTGGCTCAACATATAAGAGTCCCCAGAGCCAGGGTGTGACAGTACCCCCCCCCAAAGGCGCGGACTGCGACCGCGCCAACCAAACACAAGAGGGTAGGGGCCGGGTGGGCATTCCGCCTCGGAGGCGGATCCGGCTCCGGGCGTGACCACCACTCTCTCTCTACACCCCCCGTAGCGCCCCTGGTCTGGTCCCGCTGGCCGGAGCTGGACTGGACATCAGTGGAGCGGATTGCTCTGGCTCCGGTGTGGAGCAGCTGACCGGTGCCGGACCAGGCACCGGTGGAACAGGAACGGACCGTGCCGGACTGACGACGCGCACCACTGGCTTGGTGCGGGGAGCAGGTACGGACCGGGCTGACGACGCGCACCACTGGCTTGGTGCGGGGAGCAGGAACGGGCCGGACCGGGCTGACGATGCGCACCACTGGCTTGGTGCGGGGAGCAGGAACAGGCCGGACCGGGCTGGCGACGCGCACCACTGGCTTGGTGCGGGGAGCAGGAACAGGCCGGACCGGGCTGGCGACGCGCACCACTGGCTTGGTGCGGGGAGCAGGAACGGGCCGGACCGGGCTGACGACGCGCACCACTGACTTGGTGCGGGGAGCAGGAACAGGCCGGACCGGGCTGGCGACGCGCACCACTGGTTTGGTGCGAGGGACAGGAACAGGCTGGACCGGGCTGGCGACGCGCACCACTGGCTTGGTGCGGGGAGCAGGAACGGGCCGGACCGGGCTGACGACGCGCACCACTGACTTGGTGCGGGGAGCAGGGTGAGGCCGGACAGGGCTGGCGATGCGCACCACTGGTTTGGTGCGAGGGACAGGAACAGGCCGGACCGGGCTGGCGACGCGCACCACAGGCTTGGTGTGAGGGACAGGAACAGGCCGGACCGGGCTGACGACGCGCACCACTGACTTGGTGCGGGGAGCAGGAACAGGCCGGACCGGGCTGGCGACGCGCACCACTGGTTTGGTGCGAGGGACAGGAACAGGCCGGACCGGGCTGGCGACGCGCACCACTGGCTTGGTGCGGGGAGCAGGAACGGGCCGGACCGGGCTGACGACGCGCACCACTGACTTGGTGCGGGGAGCAGGAACAGGCCGGACCGGGCTGGCGACGCGCACCACTGGTTTGGTGCGAGGGACAGGAACAGGCCGGACCGGGCTGGCGACGCGCACCACAGGCTTGGTGCGAGGGACAGGAACAGGCCGGACCGGGCTGATGACGCGCACCACTGACTTGGTGCGGGGAGCAGGAACAGGCCGGACCGGGCTGGCGACGCGCACCACTGGTTTGGTGCGAGGGACAGGAACAGGCCGGACCGGGCTGGCGACGCGCACCACTGGCTTGGTGCGGGGAGCAGGAACGGGCCGGACCGGGCTGACGACGCGCACCACTGACTTGGTGCGGGGAGCAGGAACAGGCCGGACCGGGCTGGCGACGCGCACCACTGGTTTGGTGCGAGGGACAGGAACAGGCCGGACCGGGCTGGCGACGCGCACCACAGGCTTGGTGCGAGGGACAGGAACAGGCCGGACCGGGCTGACGACGCGCACCACTGACTTGGTGCGGGGAGCAGGAACAGGCCGGACCGGGCTGGCGACGCGCACCACTGGTTTGGTGCGAGGGACAGGAACAGGCCGGACCGGGCTGGCGACGCGCACCACAGGCTTGGTGCGAGGGACAGGAACAGGCCGGACCGGGCTGACGACGCGCACCACTGACTTGGTGCGGGGAGCAGGAACAGGCCGGACCGGGCTGGCGACGCGCACCACTGGTTTGGTGCGAGGGACAGGAACAGGCCGGACCGGGCTGGCGACATGCACCACAGGCTTGGTGCGAGGGACAGGAACAGGCCGGACCGGGCTGGCGACGCGCACCACTGGCTTGGTGCGGGGAGCAGGAACGGGCCGGACCGGGCTGGCGACGCGCACCACAGGCTTGGTGCGAGGGACAGGAACAGGCCGGGCTGGACTGTGGAGACGGACTGGAGGTCTGGAACGGAGAGCTGACACAACCCGTCCTGGCTGAATGCCTATTTCCACACACTCTGTGTGAGGCATCAGCACAGGACGTACAGGGCTGTGCACTCGTACTGACACTACAGCACGTGGCACTGTCGCAGGCAGTGGCGGCTCCTGAAAAAATTCTCAGGGGGGGCAATTTTTCTGATGATTTAGGTGACCTACACACATTTTAAAAAAGATATGTCCAGCAACAACATGAAGACAGGGGCAGCATATAAGTCAATACTGATATACACATTACTTGCTTCAAAAAGGCCTCATGGTTGAATTGGAAATATGTGCACCTGAGCATAATTCACAACAAGCAAGCAGGAGCTTTTGATAGAGGCTACTGAAAACATTGATGCAAGTTATTGGTAATAAGAAATTTTTATAGACTTCCATATTCTGCCCTCTTGTATAGATTTGTGAAAATGAACAGTGATAGACATTTTGCCTGAAAACAGAATTTGAAAATAATTTCTAGAAAAGGTAAACACAGCTATCTGTATGGCTTTGTAAAAATGAACAACCATATTCTGGCCAATTGTATAGATTTGTAAATATGAACAACCATATTCTGGCCAATTGTATAGATTTGTAAAAATGAACATGAACAGATTTTTTACTTTTTTTTACTTTTTTTTAAATGAAAAATAACTATTTTAAACAACATCAACTGTGAACTGATTTGGGCGTGTGTGTGTTAAAGAGACAGACAGGGAGGGACAAAGAGAGAGAGAGGCTACATTACTTGTACTGAAACTGTTCTCTTCTCTCTTTCAATGCAGCAAAGCGGTCAATGACTTTCTCATTGAAATCAGGCATGCTGAGGACTAGTTCCCTCTCCATGGAAAGCATGGCCAGTGCATTCAGACGTTCCTGGCCCATTGAATTTCGCAGGAATGTCTTAACTCGTGTCAAAGTTGAGAAACATCTCTCAGCTTCAGCTGTTGTCATGGGAGTAGTTATGAGGATGTTCAACAGAGTCACAGTCTCAGAGAACGTCTCCTGGAGGTTGTAGCTCATGAGAACCTGGTACAGTGCCAGTGCACCACAGCAGCCCTTGAATTCAGGATTCTCATAGATCAGAGATAGTTCTGTCTTGAGCTTTGCCTTGCTCAGCATGGGGTATGCATTCACAGTGGCATTCAGAGCCTCATCAGGAAATGAATGGCAGTACCTTTCAAACATGTCTGCTTGCAATAAGGTAGCACTCACAAGGTGGCCAGAGAAAGAGAAACTTTCTTTGGTATGATCCAGGATGGTGTTGCAGACCTCTTCAGACAGCCTCTGCTTCTCCTCTTCTCTCAAAGCTGTTCTGGGTCTTTTGGCTCCTGTTGCTTCTTGCAGCTGCTGTTGAGAGGAGTCCCTGAAGGCAAACAGACCAATGTGTTTGTTGGCTTTGTACAGTATTGTTGTCTATGTGATGCACAGGTATATGCAATGTATCCATGTATAGTACAAATACTTCAGTTCCACTTAAAATGGGCAGGGATGCATAAAGTCTTTAGTGTTTAAGTTAGCCTTTGTGTCTCACATAGCCTGGATGTTCAGCACAGTATAAAGTGGTGCTCATAAGCTTATGAGCCCATGCTAAAGTTGACTAAAAAGAGGAATAAAAAAGAAAAGAAAATTGGTGTCCTTAAAGGTTGGTTTTTCCAACTTTTTTAATTAAGTCATTAAGATCAATTTCCAAAAGATGATTTTTTTATTTTTGTATTCCTCTTTTTAGTCAACTTTAGAATGTGTTCATACACTTATGAGCACCACTGTACAGTACACATAGTATATAAAATAAGCTAGATTACACCACTGGCCATATATAATGAGAATAATGTAATTTCAAACACAAATGCAGTCTCCTTTCATGCATACATTTTCAAATAAAGCTCTGCTTTGAGAAAGATCGAATGATGTTGTTTAATCTTACCTCATGGCCTGCACACTGCTTGTTAAGCTGTCGAGGGCACGTTTGATGAAGACAGCATCGATGTCCTTCTTCTGTAGCTTCTGGTACAGAATGTCGACGTGGGGCATGATTTTGTGAAAAAGCCCCAGGAAAAAAATTAAATCTTCATCATGTAGCATCCTCACGTAACCAGATGCCTCTCTCACGGTGGGCTGGTCAAATGAACCCAATGAACCCGTCCGGATGGCTTCAAAACATTCTATGAGGTCGTCTCGATTCTCGTAGACAGTGTTCACGACTCTGCTGTTGAAGTTCCACCGTGTGGATGAAGGTCTGGGCAGTCTTCGTGCAACAGTCTGGTCAAGAATGCTGGTGCGTTTGGGTGACCGGGAAAAAAAAGTTGCAATCCCGCTCAGATCGGAAAAGAAAATGTTCACTTTTTTGATGCGAGAAGTAGCTTGCTGCATGATCAAATTCAGCTGATGCGCATAGCAATGCACGTAATGGGCATTCTTGAAATGCTCACGCACCTTTTGCTGCACACCAGCCTTCTCTCCCCTCATCACACTGGCTCCATCGTAAGCTTGCGCAATGAGTTTTACTTTCTCGTCATCGGCAAAAAGACCGTTCAGTCTCTCCAAAAGCACACTGGCGATTGAGACTGAGGTTGAATCCGAGATGGGAAGGAACTCAAAAAAGCGCTCCTGCACTTTGTGGTTGCTATCTATGTACCTCAGCACAAGAACCAGCTGTGTCTGTGTAGAAACGTCCGTGGTCTCGTCAGCTTGGATAGCTACGAAGTTCGCCGACTTCACCTCCTCCACAATATGTTCCCTCATGACCGCTAGCATATACTCCAGTAGCTCGTTTTGAATGGTCTTTGATGTGCCCTTGAAAACTTTAGCATTTTTAAGATGGTCATCAAACACCTCATCTAATTGTGCCACAAAGTTGACAAGTCCAAGAAAAATACCAGGGTTGGTGGAGCCCTCAGTTTCATCTTTGCCTCGCAAAGCTAACTCAAACACTCCGCAAAACTTCACACACTGGATTAGCCGGCTGAGGATGTGGCGGTTCTTGCTAACCTCATCGTTGTGGCGGCGGACAGCTAGCCTGTATCCCTCATCCAGTTGAGTGGCAATGTTCACTCTCCCCAAAGCAGACAATCTCAAACAGCTATCCATGTGGGTCTTTGACAGCTCATGTTTCTTAATCTTTTCTGAAAGATGGTGCATGTCCGTTACACCAGTCGCTGTCCAAGCGGTGCTGTCTGCCGTGCCGCCTTCAGGGTGAATGAGTAAGCAGGGGTAGCAGAAGACTGCATTAGCTACATCGCAGCCTGCTAGCCAGGTTTTTCGTTCGTACCAAGTTTTGGAAAATCCTCGGGTGTAGGACTTTCCCCCTTTAGTAGAAACCTGTTGAATTATTAAATTTGGTCTGGGAGGTCCTAATTGTTTCGTTGCCAATTTATCTTGATTTGTTCGCCGACAAAAAGGAACTTCTTTCAAAGAGACAATCGAGTTGCACTGAACGCTAGCCATCTTGACATTAGTACGTGAATTGATTGACGCTGCTACCCGCTCTTTTCTTAGTTATGTTCATGGTTATGTTACGTATGACGAAAGCGTAAGTGCAAGCCCTCCCGGAACCCATAGAGATTGTATTGAAAGCTCTGATATTTGAAAAAAAAAAGATTTTACATGAGAGTCTATGAGAGACTTCTGGGGCGATTTTCAACCTGACTGAAATCGCCCCAAAACGGGCGGGGCCATTTGAAGCACGACTTTAGCTTGATTGGACATTTAGTGGCAGATCAGACGTCTAGATTAGAACACTGATAACTACTGTTGCCGTGATATAATTGATTAGAAAAAAATAATCCCTTCCTTTTCCCGTTTGGCAGTGCGTCGCCCATATCGCCCTAATGAACACACCGCCCCTGGTCGCAGGATATCCGGGACCGAGGAGGGGTACTGGAGGCCACGAGCGTTGAGCCGGCACACTCCGTCCTGGCTGCATGCCCACCTTAGCACGACACGTGCGTGGTGCTAGCACAGGACGTACAGGACTGTGCCGGAACACTCGCGGCACAGTACGTAGCTCCGCATAACTCAGAACCTGCCCAGTCTCACGCTGCCTAGCCTGAGTACGGGGAGTTGGCTCTGCTCTACCTCTAGGCTCCGCCAACCACCCTTCCAGCCCCCCAAACCTGGTGGCCTCCTCTCCTAAATCGCCGATGCGCCCTGTAGCTGCCTCCACTAGAACAAAACATAGAAAATAACACATAGAAAATCCACACCCTGGCTCAACATATAAGAGTCCCCAGAGCCAGGGCGTGAAGGGATTGTAATAATAAAGAACATTTATGGTATGTATAGTTTTTATAAAAGGATAAAACAGTATTACAAGAAAAGATAACAAGCTAAATAATACATCTTCAAATACAACTAATTATAACACATGTACTCAATCAACATAGTGGAGATAAAAACATAGTGAACAAAAGACATAGAAGGCACAGTATGTGGGTATGTGTGGATGAATTGTGATGGAAGGTGTGGTGTGTGTTTTTGTGTTTGAATAAGTGTGGCGTTTAGTCAGTGAGAAAGGAAATGGTTGCATATCCCAGAACCAACGTGTGTCTGTGAGCAGGGGTTGTGAGAGAGAGCTTTCAATTTTGTTCAGATGAGGGATATACATTTTAAAATATAGTATACATCTAATCAATTTTTTTATTGTCCTATCATGATGGAACGATCCCCAAACATATATCCTAGACAACCACCTGAGTGACCCATACACCAAAGAGAAGTCCCCATCTGTTTTATGGACCTGCTGTGAGTTGCCTATATGCAGCCTAAACAGAAAAATAAATGCGGTCAGAGACCTCCTTGAGCAGCACCGCCCCCTCAAGATTCTGAGCCTGCCTGGCAGGGTTGGTCCTACAAAGCCAGAGCGCCCTGATGGGAGAGCATAATATACAAGGAAATTCTCAAAGCTGCTAATGAGAACCTTGACGACCTTGTACCTAGCTGGTGGGGATTCCGGTGGGGTACCCCCACCGAGGTAGTGGCAGTGCTGGCAACACTGGCTGCAGTAACCCATGGGGAGGGGGTCACACTCGGACAATCAGACAGGGGGCTTATTATTGTGGCCCAAGTGGCACAAAATAATCAAAGGTCTGACTGCACGGAGATGCTTGGGGAAAATGGTTACAACGGGGTACCAGAGTGTTTGTGTCTCAGGTGAAGAGGGTGGATCTGATCTCCATCACCTAGGACTTGACATAGATTAAATAGATTAATCAAATCTCACATTGTTGTCCATTTTTGCTCAATCGTGCATGCTTTCTCAAACAGCTGTAACTGTATATGCATTCTTGAGTTGGGCTCTGGAATGTAACAACCATTGAGCGTCTGATCTTATGGTTGATTGTGGAGGAAAGGGGTTGAGTGTGTTAGAGTATGTGCGTGTGTGTTTATCCCACATCTGTTGCAAGGGGGTAAGGATTTTAGGGAGAATATAGGATGAGCCACAATAATTGTTTGCTAAAATAATAATTGCTTGTCAAAAATGTTATATAATACAATGGCAATCCGGGTTATAGGTTAAAGTCTGCCAACATTATTACGCATATTAATTGATAATGATGGAAAATAAGATATGCAATATATTTGAATGGATATATATTTTTAAATAGCTATATATATATTGAGGTGAGAGCATTGGAAATGCTTTTGGCGGTTGACCTGCTTCTGTTTTGTGGTTGGCCCTGTGTGCTGTTTTCGATGGATGGGTCCTGGCCTCTCGGGGGCCTAGGGATTCGGGGGGACGGGGGTGGTATGCTGATGACTGGAATGACGGCCCAACTTGGGATGGGGAGGGGCTTTAGCGGGGGAATTAGTGGAGAACAATTGGAGGGTGGTACAGCTATATGGACAGTCAATCGCTATGGTATTTTTTATTGGTACATTTACAAAAATATATAATGATAAATAGATTTGAAACTTGTATCCCATTATGGTATGTGGTGAAATAAGTATAGCCAGTTATAATTGTAATGGCTTAGCAAATAATAACAAAAGAAGAACAATATTTACATGGCTCCAAGAGAAGGAATATAATATCTATTGTTTACAGGAAACTCATTCAACAATTCTAGATGAAGTTGCGTGGAAAAAGGAATGGGGTGGCGAAATATACTTCTCCCATGTGCAAAGAAACTCAAAAGGGGTGATGATATAAATTAACAGTGATTTCGATCCGAATGTGCAAATTGTCCAAACAGACGCAAGGTAAATGGATTATTTTAAATATGTTATTGGACCATAAACAGAAATGGCTCATTAACCTTTACAGACCAAATAATGATGATCCACACTTCTTTGACAATATATATAATAAATTATCAACTCTGCAAGCAATTCAAGACTCTGTTTGTAGTGTGATTTTCTTTATAGTCCATTGAGCTATTTAAAACGGTATTATAATCTCCCACCATAATAATAACCACCCTCATGCTTTTAAGGAAATCGTTAATGTCATGGATACATTTGAACTAGTAGATACAGTGGGGAGCACAAGTATTTGATACACTGCCGATTTTGCAGGTTTTCCTACTTACAAAGCATGTAGAGGTCTGTAATTTTTATCATAGGTAAACTTCAACTGTGAGAGACTAAATCTAAAACAAAAATCCAGAAAATCACATTGTATGATTTTTAAGTCATTAATTTGCTTTTTATTGCATGACATAAGTATTTGATACATCAGAAAAGCAGAACTTAATATTTGGTACAGAAACCTTTGTTTGCAATTATAGAGATCATACATTTCCTGTAGGTCTTGACCAGGTTTGCACACACTGCAGCAGGGATTTTGGCCCACTCCTCCATACAGACCTTCTCCAGATCCTTCAGGATTCGGGGCTGTCGCTGGGCAATATGGACTTTCAGCTCCATCCAAAGATTTTCTATTGGGTTCAGGTCGGGAGACTGGCTAGGCCACTCCAGGACCTTGAGATGCTTCTTACGGAGCCACTCCTTAGTTGCCCTGGCTGTGTGTTTCGGGTCGTTGTCATGCTGGAAGACCCAGCCACGACCTATCTTCAATTTACTGAGGGAGACCCAGCCACAAACGTATCTTCATTTTCCTGAGGGAAGGAGGTTGTTGGCCAAGATCTCGCGATACATGTCCCCATCCATCCTCCCCTCAATACGGTGCAGTCGTCCTGTCCCCTTTGCAGAAAAGCATCCCCAAAGAATGATGTTTCCACCTCCATGCTTCACGGTTGGGATGGTGTTCTTGGGGTTGTACTCATCCTTCTTCTTCCTCCAAACACGGCGAGTGGAGTTTAGACCAAAAAGCTCAATTTTTGTCTCATCAGACCACATGAACTTCTCCCATTCCTCCTCTGGATCATCCAGATGGTCATTGGCAAACTTCAGACAGGCAGGGGGACCTTGCGTGCGCTGCAGGATTTTAATCCATGACGCCGTAGTGTGTTACTAATGGTTTTCTTTGAGACTGTGGTCCCAGCTCTCTTCAGGTCATTGACCAGGTCCTGCCGTGTAGTTCTGGGCTGATCCCTCACCTTCCTCATGACCATTGATGCCCCACAAGGTGAGATCTTGCATGGAGCCCCAGACCGAGGGTGATTGACCGTCATCTTGAACTTCTTCCATTTTCTAATAATTGTGCCATCAGTTGTTGCCTTCTCACCAAGCTGCTTGCCTATTGTCCTGTAGCCCATCCCAGCCTTGTGCAGGTCTACAATTTTAACCCTGATGTCCTTACACAGCTCTCTGGTCTTGGCCATTGTGGAGAGGTTGGAGTCTATTTGATTGAGTGTGTGGACAGGTGTCTTTTATACAGGTAACGAGTTCAAACAGGTGCAGTTAATACAGGTAATGAGTGGAGAACAGGAGGGCTTCTTAAAGAAAAACTAACAGGTCTGTGAGGGCCGGAATTCTTACTGGTTGGTAGGTGATCAAATACTTATGTCATGCAATAAAATGCAAATGAATTACTTAAAAATCATACAATGTGATTTTCTGGATTTTTGTTTTAGATTCCGTCTCTCACAGTTGAAGTGTACCTATGATAAAAATTACAGACCTCTACATGCTTTGTAAGTAGGAAAACCTGCAAAATCGGCAGTGTATCAAATACTTGTTCTCCCCACTGTATATGGAGGCTTAAATATCCTGATCTAGTGAGATATATATGGAGGAGACTCAATCAAGCTAGTTGTCTTGAGTTCTTTCTTATGTCATTCTCGTTGGCACCAAAAGTTTAAAAAGTGTTGATAGGGGACAGAATGCGGTCGGACCATCATATAATTGGCATATACATTACTCTTACTGAATATCCATGTGGGCGAGGATATTGGAAATTTAATCAAAGCCTATTGGATGATAACTTGTTTTTAACTAGGACAGAGGAATTTATAACTGATGTTTTCCGACATAACATACAGTACATTACTCTTACTGAATTTCCACGTTGGCGAGGATATTGGAAATTTAATCAAAGCCTATTGGATGATAACTTGTTTTTAACTAGGACAGAGGAATTTATAACTGATTTCTTCCGACATAACATAGTTACAGCAAATCCCCTTATTGTATGGGACACCTTTAAATGTGACTTTACAGGCCATGCAATTCAGTACTCATCTCGAAAACAAAAGGAATTTAGGTCAAAATAGTCCACACTAACAAAGGAAATAGAAGGTCTAACAGAACAGATAGATAGCAATAAAAACTGTAACATAGAGGCTCAGAATAAATTAGAGGAAAAACAAAAATAAATGGAAAAACGTATTCAAGAAAGATGTATTCAAGTGTAATATATTATAAAAATATAGCAAACTGGATGGAATATGGGGGAAAATGCACCAAATTATTTTTTAATCTTCAACATAGGAATGCTACAAAAAATAATTTATTGAAACTGGTTACAAATGACACCAATGATTCACCAAATGATATTTTGAAGGAGGAAACAAAGTAATTTAAGCATATGTTTTCGTTTCAGTCGCCTCCATCTCCTCTAACGGAAGCAAATTTCTATTGATAATGTAAAATTAACACCCATACAGAGAGACTCACATGAAGGTGAAATTAAAGAGGAGGAACTTCTGGATGCAATTAAAGACTTTAAGTCCGGGAAAACTCCAGGGTTGGATGGCATACCAGTCGAGGTATACCAAACCTTTTTTTATATACTCAGAGGACCGTTATTAGCATGTTTTAACCACTCCTATGTAAATGGTAGATTATCAGACACTCAAGAAGAAGGTCTGATTGCATTATTACTAAAACAGGATACAAGTGGAAAATATAAAGATCCAGTCCATTAAAAAAAATTGGAGGCCCCTTACACTTTAGTGTTGTGATGCAAAAATTCTAGCAAAATCTAAAGCGCATAGAATAAAAAGGTATTGTCGGACATTATTCATTCTAATCAGACAGGTTTTTTACATGGGCGATACATTGGAGATAATATATGGCAAGTACTGGAAACAATAGAACACCATGAAAAATCTGGGAAACCAGGCTTACTATTCATAGCAGACTTCGAAAAGGCATTTGATAAAGTACGACTCGGGTTTATATATAAATGCCTGGAGCATTTCAATTTTGGACAATCTCTTATGAATTGGGTTAAAATCATGTATAGTAACCCTAGGTGTAAAATAGTAAATAATGGCTATTTCTCAGAAAGTTTTAAACTGTCAAGAGGAGTGAAACAAGGTTGTCCACTATCGGCATATCTATTTATTATTGCCATCGAGATGTTAGCTATTAAAATCAGATCCAACATTAATATCAAGGGATTAGAAATCCAGGGCTTAAAAACAAAGGTGTCATTGTACGCTGATGATTCATGTTTTCTTTTAAATCCACAACTTGAATCCCTCCACAGCCTCATGGAGGATCTAGATACATTTTCTAACCTCTCTGGATTACAACCAAATTATGATAAATGTACTATATTACGTATTGGATCACAAAAAAATACAATATTTACATTACCATGTAGTTTACCAATAAAATGGTCTGATGGTGATGTGGATATACTCGGAATACATATCCCAAATGAAATAAATGATCTCAATCCAACAGATTTTAATAGAAAGTTAGCAAAAATAGATAACATCTTGCTACCATGGAAAAGTAAATACCTGTCAATTTGTGGAAAAATCACCCTGATTAACTTTTTAGTATTATCCCAGTTTACCTATTTGCTTATGGTCTTGCCTACGCCTAGCGAACAGTTGTTTAAATTATATGAGAAATAAATATTCAATTTTATTTGGAACGGAAAGCCAGACAAAATTAAACTGGCCTTTTTATATACAGTGGGGGGGGAAAGGATTTAATCAGCCACCAATTGTGCAAGTTCTCCCACTTAAAAAGTAATTTTCATCATAGGTACATGTCAACTATGACAGACAAAATGAGATTGTTTTTTCCAGAAAATCACATTGTAGGATTTTTTATGAATTTATTTGCAAATTATGGTGGAAAATAAGTATTTGGTCAATAACAAAAGTTTCTCAATAATTTGTGATATACCCTTTGTTGGCAATGACACAGGTCAAACGTTTTCTGTAAGTCTTCACAAGGTTTTCACACACTGTTGCTGGTATTTTGGCCCATTCCTCCATGCAGATCTCCTCTACAGCAGTGTTGTTTTGGGGCTGTCGCTGGGCAACACAGACTTTCAACTCCCTCCAAAGATTTTCTATGGGGTTGAGATCTGGAGACTGGCTAGGCCACTCCAGGACCTTGAAATGCTTCTTACGAAGCCACTCCTTCGTTGCCCGGGCGGTGTGTTTGGGATCATTGTCATGCTGAAAGAGCCAGCCACGTTTCATTTTCAATGCCCTTGCTGATGGAAGGAGGTTTTCACTCAAAATCTCACAATACATGGCCCCATTCATTCTTTCCTTTACACGGATCAGTCGTCCTGGTCCCTTTGCAGAAAAACAGCCCCAAAGCATGATGTTTCCACCCCCATGCTTCACAGTAGGTATGGTATTCTTTGGATGCAACTCAGCATTCTTTGTCCTCCAAACACGACGAGTTGAGTTTTTACCAAAAAGTTATATTTTGGTTTCATCTGACCATATGACATTCTCCCAATCCTCTTCTGGATCATCCAAATGCATTCTAGCAAACTTCAGACGGGCCTGGACATGTACTGGCTTAAGCAGGGGGACACGTCTGGCACTGCAGGATTTGAGTCCCCGGCGGCGTAGTGTGTTACTGATGGTAGGCTTTGTTACTTTGGTCCCAGCTCTCTGCAGGTCATTCACTAGGATTTTTCAATTTAAATTATTATATAAAATTCTTGCTACCAATAGAATGTCATTTATATGGGGGATACAATCTTCCCAGCTCTGCAGATTTTGCTGCGAAGAGACAGAATCATTAGATAATTTGTTTTGGTACTGTCCATTTGTAGCTTGTTTTTGGACACAGGTCCAGGAATGGCTAAATGATTGGGACTAATAACAACAACTAATAACAACAAGATAACTAATGTAAAGCATACTGTGTCCATAATAAGTATATAGGTTATAGGTTGAGAGCTTTTGTGAAAGAGCACAGTTAGAAAAATATTGCATATAGAAGTAAACCAGATGGACATCATGAAAATGATCGGAGGAAGTTCAGGAGTAAAAACAAACCAAATATAATTATTGTAGAATGTATTTAGTATGTATGGGCTATATTTTTATTACCAACCTCTATTGGATATTGACTTTCTGCTTCACACCTATTAAAATGTCAATTATTTTAAGATGAACATGTAATGCAGTGAATTTATAAAATACATTGGTCAAATTCAGAAGGGAAAATATAAACTTTGGAGGGAGCCCACTCTTCAAGGCAGCTCTCAATACCGGGTTTCTTTCTGATGATATCTTTCACTATGAATAGTCTTGCACTGTCTATCCGTCCCCAGTAGATAGCGATCTCCGTCCATAATAAGTCTGGCGCCTGAGGGCGTTGACAGGAAAACAGACACTTTGCATTTTGCATACTCACAAATTTGTATAGATCGTCAGCTTTAGGAATATCAACAAAAATCCATCGGTACTATAATAAATTATAGCCTTAAGTTTAACAACAAATCTCTACATGCTCAACATTTCAATGGTTCTATTTAACAAGGCATAGGTTTTGTTTCAAAATGTATTGCCAAGACGGAGGAAATCCTATAAGCACTTCTTTCTCTGAGACTCTATTTACCAGACACTCCCGACAGTAATATACAATGCAAAACTGTATTTTTATCGAATGATCCATAAAGGGACCAACTCTATACTATTTTCTCCCCTTACGTACGTCTACGTTTGGGTGTGCACATTTTATATTATTATTATTTCCATTATAACTTTATCAAATATTCAGTAATCGATTATTCACACATACAATTTCTCATTTCAAATTTACACACACAGAAACACAAACGCACAAACAAGACAAATGGAGAAACGCTGATAGCTGTTATTTGTTTCTTAACTTAAACTTCCTATGTGCACAGTGAAATGTATATCAAAAACTATGATCTCGTTAGAAAACTAAAATCACATTCCTATCTTAACAAAAATACTCTCATAATTTTCCATATTATATACACAACGTATTGGATGAAAACTTGACAGATAAAGAGTGTATACTTTTCAATATTTTCTTGATATCAGTTTTAATGACATAACAAAATAACAAACAACATGACATGATTATTATTTAGGTCCCCACTGACCATTCCCCACATTCTTATTCTTATCTTAGAAATATTGTTCCAGTATTCACGTTTTGGACGTTCAAGTTTTGGCGGCAAAAGTCTTCTTGAGACAAAGGGACATTCCAATCAATACTGGAGAGCAAGCAAGAGATTCCCCTGCTGCCTACTTTATGACCGAGTGTTAAGGTATCAAAACCGGCACGGTACCCCCTCCCCTTTTCTGTGGGGGAGAGAGGACTGGTTACTATCAACCATTGCCAAGCTGATCTGACCCATTGGATCCTCACAGGACATTCATGACAATACCTCACTTAAGTCGCCAAGAATGTTGTGGAAATTCTAATTAATTAAAAAGGAGAGACAAGGTCAATCACCAATCAGGATATTACTTTATCCAAAACGTATTAATAAGGGAGCAGGTCACACAACACACACAAATGAATAGAGTGAGTGCTCTGCAATAATGAGGCTGGTCGACCCCGCACTCTTGAGTGTTGGGCCGAGAGCTCTGACATACAGAGATAAACAGAGGTCTTATATAGTACACCTATAAATGCTTAGTCATGGCTGGTTCCACCACAACTATCTTAATGTGTCTAACAACGGATACAGTTGAAGTCGGAAGTTTAGGCTTTAGAAGCTTCTGATAGGCTAATTGACATCATTTGAGTCAATTGGAGGTGTACCTGTGGATGTATTTCAAGGCCTACCTTCAAACTCAGTGCCTCTTTGCTTGACATCATGGGAAAATCAAAAGAAATCCACCATGACCTCAGAAAAAAAACTGAAGACCTCCACAAGTCTGGTTCATCCTTGGGGGGAATTTCCAAATGCCTGAAGGTACCACGTTCATCTGTACAAACAATAGTACGCAAGTGTAAACACCATGGGACCACACAGCCGTCATACCGCTCAGGAAGCAGACACGTTCCGTCTCCTAGAGATGAACATACTTTGGTGCGAAAAGTGCAAATCAATCCCAGAACAAAAGCAAAGGACCTTGTGAAAATGCTGGAGGAAACGGTACAAAAGTATCTATATCCACAGTAAAACGAGTCCTATATCAACATAACCCGAAAGGCCTCTCAGCAAGGAAGAAGCCACTGCTCCAAAAACGCCATAAAAAAGCCAGACTACAGTTTGCAACTGGACATGGGGACAAAGATTGTACTTTTTGGAGAAATGTCCTCTGGTCTGATGAAACAAAAATAGAACTGTTTGGCCATAATGACCATCGTTATGTTTGGAGGAATAAGGGGGATCTTGCAAGCCGAAGAACACCATCCCAACTGTGAAGCACGGGGGTGGCAGCATCATGCTGTGGGGGTGCTTTGCTGCAGGAGGGACTGGTGCACTTCAAAAAATAGATGGCATCACGAGGAAGGAAAATTATGTGCATATATTGAAGCAACATCTCAAGACATCAGTCAGGATGTTAAAGCTTGGTCGCAAATGGGTCTTCCAAATGGACAATGACCCGAAGCATACTTCCAAAGTTGTGGCAAAATGGCTTAAGGACAACAAAGTCAAGGTATTGGTGTGGCCATCACAATGCCCTGACCTCAATCCTATACAACATTTGTGGGCATAACTGAAAAAGTGTGTGCGAGCAAGGAGGCCTACAAACCTGACTCAGTTACATCATCTCTGTCAGGAGGAATGGGCCGAAATTCACCCAACTTATTGTGGGAAGCTTGTGGAAGGCTACCCGAAACGTTTGACCCAAGTTAAACAATTTAAAGGCAATGCTACCAAATACTAATTGAGTGTATGTAAACTTCTGACCCACTGGGAATGTGATGAAATAAATAAAAGCTGAAATAAATAATTCCCTCTACTATTATTCCGACATTTCACATTCTTAAAATAAATTGGTGATCCTAACTGAATTTTTACTAGGTTTAAATGTCAGTTCATTGTGAAAAACTGAGTTTAAAAGTAGTTGGCTAAGGTGTATGTAAACTTCCGACTTCAACTGTATCTACTGGATGAGGTGGCCAAATATTCAATGACATTTACTCTCATGGCTGGCCAAAAAAACTATCTGAATACTACGCCTCCAACTAAGTGACCCAACCGGCTGGGTCAAAATAACCCAACCTGTGTTCTGTCCACTATTTACCCAGCACTGGATTGTTTTTAACCCAGCATGTTTTAGAGTGTACAGTCTCATGGTTTGGACTGTATGTTAAATAGCGAGTGTTCTGTTAAAAGTTTTTATTTACATTTGACATAATATTGTAGGATCTGGAAACCCTACATACTGTATAAGCAGCACACTAGAAACATATGTCACTGTATGTTTCATATAGACTGAGTTATAGAAAACATCAGGAACACGTTCCTAATGTTGAGTTGCACCCCCTTATTAAATATTTTGTCTTGCCCATTCACCCTCTGAATGGCACACATACACAATCCATGTCTCAATTGTCTCAAGGCTTAAAAATCCTTCTTGAACCTGTCTCCTCTTCTTCATCTACACTGATTGAAGAGGAATTAACAGGTGACATCAATAAGGGATCATAGCTTTCACCTGGATTCACCTGGTCAGTCAATATCATGGAAAGAGCATGTGTTCAGTACACTCAGTGTTTATGTATGTGTGTGTGTCTGCTTAAGGCAGGGGTTCCCAAACCTTTTTGTCCCGTGACCCCTTTTTGATATAAAAAAAAATGCGACCCCACCATGTAAAAAAAGTGATGTAATCAATGGCCACTATTAATTGGGGCTATGACAGTCTATTTCAAATCAGTTTCAACCCTAGTTTGAGAAATGCTGCCTTAAGGCCATTACAACTGGTGGGGTTACTTACATTGACAAATCCTGGCACTGTGAGTGCATCGGCTGTAAGAAGCAGCTATCAGGACAGCGTCTCACCTCCAGAGAGAACTATCCCTACTGTCTGGACTTCTTTAGCAACCTCTATACCAAGAAGTGTGTGGGTTGCACCAAACCCATCACCAGTGAGTTACTCTACGAATATCGTCATTCATTTTCTCACCCTTCATGCTACGGTTTTCTATGAATATTCTCTATTTATGCCATGCAATCACATGTTGTCTCTTGGTGTTTGTGTTTGTAACATCATATGTGTGTACTTGTGTGAGTCTGTGTGTCTGTGTGCGTGTGTGTGTGTATGTGTGTTGTGTGTGTCTATGCATGCATTATTCTGCATGGTGTGCTGTGCTCATACAGTAGGGGTGTTAACATGTGTGCACATCTGTGTCTGAATCTGTGTGTCCTTGTGTGGCAGGTCTGGCAGGAGCCAAGTACATCTCCTTTGAGGAGCGCCAGTGGCACAGCGAGTGTTTCACCTGCATGCATTGCTCCGTGTCTCTGGTGGGCCGTGGCTTCCTCACCCAGCACAACAACATCCTGTGCACTGACTGCGTTAGAGAGTAGTGACCTCACTGGGGAGGTCACGACCTTATGACCTTGTAACAATCCAGCAAATGGTCACTCCACACTCGAATCATACTACTACAGAATATAGAGTGGTGTGAAAAAGTGTTTGCCCCCTTCCTGATATGTTATTTGTTTGCATGTTTGTCACACATACATTTTTCAGATCATCAAACAAATTTAAATATTAGTCAAAGATAACACAAGTAAACACAAAATGCAGTTTTGAAATGAAGGTTGTTATTATTAAGGGAAAACAAAATCCAAACCTACATTGCCCTGTGTGAAAAAGTGATTGCCCCCCCTGTTATAACACAACTCAACTCAACTGTGGTTTATCACACCTGAGTTCAATTCCTCTAGCCACACCCAGGCCTGATTACTGCCACACCTGTTCTCAATCAAGGAATCACTTAAATAGGACCTGCTTGACAAAGTGAAGTAGACCAAAAGATCCTCAAAAGCTAGACATCATGCCGAGATCCAAAGAAATTCAGGAACGAATTAGAAAGAAAGTAATTGAGATCCATCAGTCTGGAAAAGGTTATAAAGCCATTTCTAAAGCTTTGGGACTCCAGCGAAACACAGTGAGAGCCATTATCCACAAATGGCAAAAACATGGAACAGTGGTGAACCTTCCCAGGAGTGGCCGGCCGACCAAAATTACCCCAAGAGCGCAGCGAAGACTCATCCAAGAGGTCACAAAAGACCCCACAACAACATCCAAAGAGCTGCAGGCCTCACTTGCCTCAGTTAAGGTCAGTGTTCAAGACTCCACCATAAGAAAGAGACTAGACAAAAATGGCCTGCATGGCAGAGTTCCAAGACGAAAACCACTGCTGAGCAAAAATAACATTAAGGCTTGTCTCATTTTTGCCAGAAAACATATTGATGATCCCCAAGACCTTTGGGAAAATACTCTGTGGACTGACGATACAAAAGTTGAACGTTTTGGAAGGTGTGTCCCCCATTACATCTGGCGTAAAAGTAACACCACATTTCAGAAAAAGAACATCATACCAACAGTAAAATATGGTGGAGGTAGTGTGATGGTCTGGGCCTGTTTTGCTGCTTCAGGACCTGGAAGACTTGCTGTGATAAATGGAACCATGAATTCTGATGTCTACCAAAAAATCCTGAAGGAGAATGTCCGGCCATCTGTTCGTGACCTCAAGCTGAAGCGAACTTGGGTTCTGCAGCAGGACAATGATCCAAAACACACCAGCAAGTCCACCACTGAATGGCTAAAGAAAATCAAAATGAAGACTTTGGAGTGGCCTAGTCAAAGTCCTGACCTGAATCCTATTGAGATGCTGTGGCATGACCTTAAAAGGCAGTTCATGCTCGAAAACCCTCCAATGTGGCTGAATTACAACAATTCTGCAAAGATGAGTGGACCAAAATTCCTCCACAGCGCTGTAAAAGTCTCATTGCAAGTTATCGCAAACGCCTGATTGCAGTTGTTGCTGCTAAGGGTGGCCCAACCAGTTATTAGGTTGTAGGGGGCAATCACTTTTTCACACAGGGCCATGTGGGTTTGGATTTTGTTTTCCCTTAATAATAACAACCTTCATTTCAAAACTGCATTTTGTGTTTACTTGTGTTATCTTTGACTAATATTTAAATTTGTTTGATGTGAAACATTTAAGTGTGACAAACATGCAAACAAATAAGAAATCAGGAAGGGGGCAAACACTTTTTCACACCACTGTATACTGAAACACCACAACATATCCCTACCCAGCAAGAAGTGACCTCAGCAGATGGTCACAATATTTATCTTTTGTTGTTTCATTGCTAGTGTGATGTTTGTGAGGAGAGAAGCCTTTGGTGTCCACCTGTAGCGTCCCTTTTCAAGAGAAGAAATATAATCATATGCCAAGTGAAATGTATAATTTACAGAATAATTTAACTCGTGATAATCTAAATGACAAAGTGGTGTAGTTGACCCCAATTATTTTGTTGGCACAATAGTCTGTGCTGTTTGCATGTTATATGTGTTCATCATTATTCACATCGATGTAATAGTTGTTTGAATAAGGTGACAATCTTTTATGAATGCCTGACATTGAATGTATCTGTTGTGTTAAATTAATGACACTGCTTTACCTAAATTAATAAATGTAGTGTGGGGTCATGTCTTTTGTCTCTTGTACTGAAGATTTTGAGGGCTGTTTCTGGTAAGAAACCTGTAGCAATGACGCCATCCAGAGGATGTCACCAATTATGTCAGGTCACACACATTACACTATACCTGCAGGAAAATAGACACAGTACATAGAGAAGTTGTAAGTCCTCTCAGGCTTATTTAAAAGGCTGAAAAACTTTTCAAATAAACATTACATATCGAAAGAACACTTGCTTTCCAATATTACAGAAAGGCCTTTTTACATGTCTATAACATTTTGATTGTTGCACGTTACTAAACATACCCCAGTTGATACTGAATGTTCACCTACTGTTTCCTCACACATTGTCCACTGACCACAAACCTTCTCTCTGGTCTATTCAGAACCAAACACCACAACTCATTTTAAGGTTTGTGGCACCTCAAAATATAATTCCTCAACACATAGATTGTTTTCATCCTTGTAAAAACGGTTTTATGGTTTAACTTGTGCTGGCATTGTGACTCATGTACTCCTAGGTTGAGAATAAGTGGTGTAAAATGCTGACACAGACTTCCTCTCAGGATGGGAGTCACATGACGAGGTCAAACTACACTTCAGATGAGAAGGGATTTCTAACACTCAGCGAAGGAAACTAACCACACAACATCAGGTAGGGACAATTTATTAGAATAAATCAGAATAGATATTCATCTAAACCCTGTGAATATACTTGTTCATTTGATGATAGATTTGCATTATTGTCTGTGTTACAACGTTGTGACAACGTTGGTGAAATACATTTCCATTTTTAACTTTTTTGTGTTCAGTTGTAGATCATTGATAAAAAGAATTTTGCTTTATTTTTTGTTTTGGGTATTCTAACCTTCTAAATATCGAGAACAGCATCAGCATACATCAACAAATACAGTAGCAATGAGTTTGAAAGCCTTCACTCAAGTGCAAGTCTATGAAAAACCTCCCACCCCTAAAGAAAAAGACAAATTCAGCATCCATAGCCTGGAGTGTTATGACAGAAATATATACATTGGAACCAAAGACTCATTGGTCCAACACCTTATCCTACCCAGCAACAGTGACCCAAAGGACTCCAGTCAATGTCCTCGGGAGGGGAGGGCGAAACTGCTAGGTTCAAGCAGCCCAGTCACCCAATTAAAGGTGATACCAGTTCTCAATCACCTTCTGGTTCTGTGGGACCATTCCGTTAACGCCCTCAACATGTTCTCCCTAGAACCCCTTCCTTCGCTGAAGCGGATCCAACACGTGTCTTTCTTTAAGGTGTGTGAATCGGCACTGTCAACCTCATCGCAGTCTGTGTGTGTGGAGCTGGTGACAACCTCTAGCAGGAGCAGAGTGGTCCGGATCCATGTCGTGGGGGTGGAGAGATGGGATTGTGTTAAAGAGGTGTCTCTACCCCAGGACCCTGTGGCCTTAGCTGTGGATGATACCACTTTGTGTGTGGCTACCAGTGACAGGTATTTCCTCCATGATCACAAGAGTGGGAGCACCGTTGATCTCTTCCCTCACAACCTGAGCAGGCAGAATATAATTGTGAGCACCGCAGGAAAAGGGGAATTCCTTTTAAATGGGCCCGGCTCCTTGGGTAAGAGCTATTGTCGTGAAAACAATTACACTCGCATGCAGCACATGCTCTGTGCCCTTCAAAAGAATGCCTGTGGACAAACACATATGACACAGACACCTTATAGACAGCTACATTGTCAGATTTTATAGTCAAGCTCTGTACCTGTACATAATATAAACAATTACATACTAGTAGCTTATAATAAATAATTTGGCATGTTCATATCACCGTTCATGACGGCAGTGAACACAGAAGGATAAAAATCCACTGGCGGGAAATTTATAGATTTCCTGTTTTTACACATTTACTGTAAGATATACTTATAAACTACAAAATGAGTGTCTAATATGTGTTATTTAAAATAAAGTGTTGGTTGGTACAGTTTACATATCTATAGGATATTTGTTGTATAGATGTACTATCGTTTCTTTGCCACAGGTGTGTTTGTCATGAAGAATGGCATATGCCAGCGGCCTCCAGTGCAGTGGTCTGAGGGGTTGTTGGCAGCGGTGGTGTGTTACCCCTACATTTTGGCCCTGCAGCCTCAGGCTCTCTATGTCTACAGTATGGTGGATCAGCAGCTCAAACAGACTGTGCCTCTGCTTAGAGCCAAGGGCCTACTCTCAACAACAGGTACACTGTAAAACCATCCTGTTATTATCCCGGTAAATTATTGTACAATCAACAGTATCATACCGTATAAAATGAATACAGTAGATTACCGTTAATTACATTGCATTGTGAGAAAATATTCAACGGCCGGGAAATATTTGATGTATTTTGGACATTACTGTAATATTTGATGTATTTTGGACTTTACTATAAAATATGCTACGTAAAATACAGTAGCAGTTCACTTACAGTATTTCTGAATTTTCAAAATATAACGGCACACAAAAGCACAAGGTCGACAAAATCAAAGTACATCCTTTAAAATAAGAAATATTTATTTTTTGCTGTATTTCCAATGGCTTGTAACTTCCACCCCACAGAAAAAAGACCGTACAGTATTTTTGGAGCGCCAAAAACCTTTTGACCACTATTGGGTGCATGTTATTGTTGTTTCTGGCTTATTAACATATTTTGAGGCATGCCTTGTAAGAGTCTATATTTGTGCCACCCATTAGTGAGAATGCTGCACCAATTTAACTGAAATGTGGTAGTAGTGTCCTATCAATTAAATGTATATAAGCGAGATATTGGAGTTCCCGCAAGTCTTAAACCTATAATGGTTGAGTATTTGACATGTCCTTTGGTCTGTTTAGCCCTGTAGTCACTATTTGGAAGCCTTTGTTAAGTCCTCTAGAAGTGCAAGTGATGTAAAATACCAACATGTGGTCTTATATCACTTGCATTTCTGGAGACAAAGGCTTCCAAACTGGCATTCATTGATATGCTGTAATATGTAAGCACATTACCTAGCAGCCAACCTGCTTGAGCAATCCGATGTAATTACTGTAAAATACTGTAAAATACAAACCCCATCTACCCTCAATGAATTCAATTAATTAATTAATCAACCCATTAATTAATTAATGAATTCATTACAATTACCATAATACGATCACTGTAATGCACTGTACTGTTGTTTTACTGTAACTTACAGGCAGCTAGTTGCCGGTAAGTTACCGTAAAAAAAAAACAGTAAAAAAAAGATTACAGTAATGGTATTGAATACTGTAAAATACAGTACGGTAACACTGTACCTTTTTCTATGGTAACTTACAGGCAATTGCCTGTAAGTACCGTAAAAACAACAGGAAATGGTTTACAGTGTATGGTACCAACGAACCAATCAAGCTGCCAACCAATAACACATTTTAATGTTTATTCATTTCATTCATTCAGTCAGTCAGTCAGTGCTCATGACAATGTTTAATTGTGGTCATTCTGCATGCTATGTTGTCATACTGTTGGCATACTGTGACTTCCACTTTGGTTCGAATACTCTGTTTTGGGATTCTGTCAGATCATATCAATGTTATCCTCTCTTTAGAGGGTGTGTACATTTTTATGGAGAGAAAGATCCTCGGTTTGTCCCATGTACCATTTGAAGAGCAGATCCAAGCCCTTGTAAGGTGTGAGCGAGTGGAGGAGGCATTGGTACTGCTTGGTGGAGTTCAAGCTCGTCTTTCACATGTTTCTTACAAGGTAATCACCAACAGTAAACAAGATCTCCTTTTGACTCTGAATAAAATTGCCTAACTGAACACCAAGAATTAGAACTGCAACTCTAACGTAATTAATCAAACCTGGTTATGACTTTGAAAATGAAAGGACTCAGGCCAGGCAGGCAAGTCAAACACAGACAAAACAAGCTCTCGTACCCAAGGGTTCTTACAAGGTAAAACACACATTATAAACAGTTGAACAGATGATTAATCTCTCATATTCCTTGACTCTTCCATCCTAGAAAAGAAAGACAAAAACGAATCCAACTATTCACATATACAATAGCCTAATCCCCAGGACTAAAAGTTCAAAATTGCATCAGAACCTTATTCTATATTAGAGCTTTATAACTGATGTGTAGACAGCATAAATATGAATACCACCATAACATGGTATATGAATTTCATATTTCATCAGGGTAATCATGTTCATCAGTTATTGAGCTGCACATGGAGGTGTATGATGAAATGCAGCATGCACCAAGGCAACAGATGTTTCAGAGATTTGTTGGAATCATGGTAGATTCTCAAGTTATAGGTCAAGGGTTGAATTGAGGATTCTTGACTGAATATGCCTTCTGTTCATGACTTATTCATTATACTTTGTCTGTCTCGAAAGCTTTGAAATCTGGGTTTGTGGGTACTACATTTAGACATAACGTATTGCTCTTAAGATTTAACTGCAAACACATTACCTTCAGCCCCAGTGACTTGAGAAAAATAAATTGATTTAAAATATGCTTATATGAAATATGTGCCAAATCTAAGAAGATAAGTGATATTATTTGATTTGACAAATGTTGTATTTGATTTGACAGGAGCAGCATAAGATCATCACTTGCATGGCTGGATTCATTAAGTTCTACCAGGAGTCTTTTTCAGAGGCCAAAGAACTTTTTATGTGAGGACAGTCCTTTTCCACATCTTATTTTCAGTATGGACCCCTAATTTAAGGAAACTACCTTAAACAATAGTAAAAGTAGATCATATGACTAGCATTATTTATTGCTAGGTTATAACAGTTTGAATTATTAGTTCTGCTGTCTGTTGAAATGTTTCATTATTCATTCCTGTTTTCAACAGCAAAGGTGAGTTGGACCCTAGAGAAATCATCAGCTTGTATCCAGAGATGGAACCACTCAGTGAGACCTTTCAGTCCCAGCTGGTCAAAGTGAACAATGCAAAGGAGCTATTGGCTCTACGACAAGAGGACAGGACCACATTTCAACAGTATCTAGACTTCCTGGGCGATTTCCTAAAGGTGGTTCGAGGGACGGAGCAGGGAGTTGGGTGCAGTGAGGATATCGATAATGCACAACTGAGAATATACACAGAGCAAGGTGACAGAGAAGACCTGGACGAGCTTGTGTCCTCTCCCAATTCCTGCTCAATCGACAAATGTGTGCCTCTCCTTGAGCTGCACAAGAGGTGAGAATGGGTAGCTGTTCAGTGTAAACTGAGAACAACATATTTGAATCTTGCAATGTTTTGTTTAATATAATACTGCAATAATTTCATTATACTATCATCTCAGATTTTTCACACTTGGATTACTCTATCAGAGTCATGGTCACCATATCAAAGCAATCCAGGTAATCTTGGACGTTAGCATGCAATAAAAATATGATTTGCATTTATTTTAATCAGTCTAATCGATTGCATATTCTTTGTATCATACTTTGTACCATCTTTGTGTTATAAGACAGTGATCAATGATCTAATGTAGTTTCTGCTTAAATTTGGACTTCAGACCATACTGAAAATATGATGTGTAAAAGGACTGTCATCACAAACGTTATTTGGCCTGGTAGACTCCTGGTAGAACTTAATGTCCTTATGATGTTGCAGACTTGGGTGAAAATTACTGATGGGCAACATGAAGACAGCTCATGCTCAAATGTGTATGAGCACATTGTGAGAACTCTCAGTCGACTAAAACAGAGAGACGTCGTCTGGACGTTTGCAGACTGGGCTCTACAAAGAAACCAGGAGGTATCCGAGTAATCCATATAGCTCAACTGTAGAGGACAGAGTTATATGAAGAAAAAGTTTTAAATAATATGATTATAATAAATAACATCATTATTTGATTGGAACTAAACCTCATGTTGACCTATTTTAGTGACATTTCTGTACTGTAACTTTTAAGGTTGGAATACAGATTTTCACAAAAAGACATCCAGAGGACCAAGACACATTTGCACAGGAGGATGTCCTCACTTTCTTAAAGAAGTACTCTCTAGCTTTGGTGTTGTTCCTGGAATTTTTGGTCTATGATTTGAAAAGCGAGGTTGGTACCACCAGTATATCAATAGCACCACACCATTTTTACCCATAATAAACTGTTGTTTGAAATTAAATAAAGGCACATATTTGTATCCCCCCTCTTTTTTATCATTTCTCAGGAGGAGAAGCATCATACCCTTCTGGCCACAGCATATGTCACCCAGATACTCAGAGCCTTACAGGAAGGAAATGGTACTGATTCAGATGGAAGAATGACCAGAGATAAACTGCAACAGTTGCTGTGGCAGTCTTCCCTCTATGACACCATGACAGTACATGGTATGTGAGTCATATGAAAATGTATCATGCTTAATGTATGTAGGAAATCCTTAGTCACATAACTATTTAATCAAAACTACTTAGCAAGATAAATATAATTATTACTCATGTTGCACTCTAAGAATTATATATCTTACTAAACTCCATATTCATTAGGATTTATGTAGCTTGCTAAACTTCATATTCATTCACACTTGCTAATTTGCTCCACAGTAACAATATTAGTTATTTCTTCTCTCTGGAAACCTGATTCCCAGGTTAGATTGAATAGTGTCTGTGATTAGTGTTTTATAATAATATAAGTATGACTGATATTACAGAGGCCATCCAGCCGACAGCCCTGCACATAGAGCAGGCCATCCTGCTTGGGAGAGATGGTAACCACTATCAGGCCCTACAGACCTTGGTCCACAAAGAGAGAGACCTGCAGGTTGCAGGGGCCTACTGCAGGAGGGCTGCTGTATGGCAGGGACGGGAACTGGAACACACCCTTTTCCTCACCCTGCTCCAGATCTACCTGGGCTCCAATGAGCTAGCGAGTGCAGCTGTGGACCTGTTGAATGCCAATGCTGCTGCCTTTGACCTGGAAAGAGTCCTCCAGGTTCTGCCGGATTCCTGGTCTGTTCAGCTGGTCTCCCAGTTCCTGTTGGGGTCCCTTAGAGAGACTTTCCATCAAAGACGAATGGGAGGGGTAGAAAGAGGCCTGGCCCAGGTCGAACTCCTTAGACACAAGTACACTTGGGTGAGCACGTGCCTCAACATTTTCACAGGGATGCACTTGCTTTATTTATAATGGGAATCTTCAGGTATTCATAATGCACAAGTTGATAATGCACAAAATTTTATCAATGCATGTTATGCATTGAGTTGACATCCATCTCTTGTCCCCTCAGGCCCAAGGCTCAAAAATAATGCTGAAAGTGGATAAGGGTCTGGTGTGCAAGACCTGCCAGAAGGACTTCATAGAGCCAGAGTTTGTGTGTAGTCTTAGTGGTGAGCTGATTCACACTAACTGTGGAAGCTACACAGAGTAACTTCCACAAATCCAATGCAAGTCAGAGGTACCTATATTAGCATTTTCCCACTTCATGTCAAAATCATCTATAAGTAACTTTATTGAGTTACACAATCCATTTTTAGATACTTTAGGATGATTTGGACATGATGCATGAAAATGCTAATAATTATAGGTACCATTAATTTGCATTAGATTTGTGTCAGAATTGCTAAAAGGTTCGCATTTTAAATAGTGGCCAGGTAAACAAAACCAAAGCATGGATTGCTGTCATACCTTGTCCATAGACTGCTTACAGGGAAAGAAAACCAATATGTCATTTTGCAATTTGGGTGAACTATCCCTTTAAGTTAGCAACATTTGACAGCTGTGCAAGGGGACTTCCACAAGGCACTGTAAGTGTCTGCTTCTTACCCAATCATTAGTTTCAAGTTTAATGGTGAATTAGCAATCTTACTGGTCCATACACACTGAGTTATACAAAACATTAGGAACACCTTCCTAATATTGAGTTGCATTCCCGTTTGCCCTCAGAAAAAGCCTTAATTCGTCAGGGCATGGACTCTACAAGGTGTTGAAAGCGTTCCACAGGGATGCTGGCCCATGTTTACTCCACTGCTTCCCACAGTTGTGTCAAGTTGGTTGGATGTCCTTTGGGTGGTGGACCATTCTTGATACACACGGGAAACTGTTGAACGTGAAAAACCCAGCAGCGTTGCAGTTCTTGACACACTCAAACCGGTGCGCCTGGCACCTACTACCATAGCCTGTTCAACGGCACTTAAATCTTTTGTCTTGCCCATTCATCCTCTGAATGGCACACATAAACAATCCATGTCTCAATTGTCTCAAGGCTTAGAAATCCTTCTTTAACCTATCTCCTCCCCTTCGTCTACAGTGATTGAAGTGGATTTAACAAGTGACATCAACAAGGGATCATAGCTTTCACCTGCATTCATCTGGTCAGTCTATGTCATGGAAAGAGCAGGTGTTCTTAATGTTTTGTATACTCAGTGTATAATATGTATTGCATACTAACAGTGTCTGTGGACTCATTGTAGCACTCCAACTTAAGGATCATTCACCAGACACGTTCCCCAATTAGAATAATGTATAAAAATTGTCTAAATAACAGAATTGTACAATAACTTGTTTGAAGAAAAACACCATTGCCCATGAAACAGCAAGCAATGCACATGTTCACTGTGGTATGTCTAAACCATTTCCTTTAAAACCATAGACAGCAATAGTTATCATGTAAATACACATTGAGGACACTGTGGGACATACTGTATTCAATGATCAGACTGATATTTTGGATATGGAAACCACACAGAGTGGAATCTGGCCATCCTGAAGGGAATTTGATCATTTGGCCATCCTGTCCTGCTGTAGGTCTCCACCCTCAATTTCCACTGTGTACATTTACATATGAAGATGGAAATAGAATGGTTCATGTGTAAACAACCATATGCATGTGAGAGAGTTTTCTACTGCAGTTACTGTGTATAATTTCAACAAACAAGTCAGCACAGCTATCAAATCTTGGACATGGCTGAAAATAAAAGTGCCAATTGCTCTATATTAAGGAAATACTCATTTATGTTGCAAATAAATTGTTAAAAAATAAAAACTAATTGTGTATAGAACATTAAATACAGTGTAATTCTACAACCACTGAGTTTGATTTGACATCAAGTATACCTCATTTTAAAACACAGCATCAGCAAATATAGAGATGCATGTCAGTCTTGTTGTGAATAAATTTTAACACATATAAATGAGCCAGAAGGAAGGAGAAATGTATTTCTGTCACAGTTTAGGCTAAATATAAGTGCAAGTATTTCTCCATGCTCATAGTGTTTGGGAAAAGTGCCAAGGAGCAGAAGTCTGACATATATCTGCCTAGAGTTTTTACCACGCTTCAGTTAACGCCAGTGTTAACTCTTGCACTTTTTAGTAGGCCTAAGTGTGTTTCGACATGGTCAAATTTCAAACCTGGCTTGAGTGTATTTGAACCTGGCCTGGGTGAGCTCTATTTGTGTTTTAGATCTTGTGCAAGATTCTCCCTCCTTTGTGGGTCCTGTTCAACATGGGTCTCACTATGATAAAAAAAAATATATATATATGTAATGACAGTTACTGCTTCAATATTGCAGCTAACTGGAGTACAATAACTTTTCCTCCCACTGTTAATGGCCTGTGTATGCAATCTGGTGCTATGTTACGTGTGTGTCTGGGCAGGCGACAGCTCCCCTGGAGTGTGGCCCTGGATCTTTAAAGTGCCCAGACCAGATGGTCATTTCACACATGAGGGAACAGGATGGATGCAAAAATCTACAGTTATTGAGCAAAGTATTGGTTAAGATCCAGACATTGGTCTCCCATTATAATATCCACACCACAGACAGAGGAAGGAAAAAAAAACAAGAACATTTACTTCTTGTGCTTTTCTAAATGTAAAGGCAATCGGGATCTGGAAATGCAACTGTTTATGTTTTGTTTTAGTGTGTGCATGCACCTTTATTATTGTAGGCTAATGTCTGCTAATATCTTTACAATCAATATATTAGATTAGTTGTATAGAATCATATTTCCTATGATCTGTCAGAGATCTGAGGTTCAAATGCAGTTCTCGGTCATTGTGCTATTGGAAGCAATTTTGAATGGCTCTACTTTATTTTATAATTCTTCTACAGAATTTGTTCCAATATATTTCCAAATCACAGGACTGGCTCGTGGTAATGTCTGGAGCAGAATGAGTGGAATGGTATCAAACACATGGTTTCTATGTGTTGGATGCCATTCCATTCCCTCTGTCCTCTTCTCAACCGCCTCCACATTTCCAAAACAATTCCAATCACATATATGGACTATTACAGGGAAAGGGACAATTACTGTAGTTTCCAATTTGGTAACAGCAGGTAGCTCAATAAATAAAACCCATGGGAAGAATGAATATAAGATGGTGTGCATCCTACCCATTTTTAGACATCTAGCCACCAATTACTGCATCATGTCTCTTATGATGAATTCTTCTGTCTCTTAGTGGTCACTGAAAGACAAGGCGAATGTTAATTTGCAACTCTTGGTAGCAATAATGGTAAGGTACAAGAAAAACTAGGATTGAACCTTCTTTCATTTCTACTATCCCTGACAAAACTGATTCTATAGCTGAGCATAGTAAGTATGTTAATAAATAGCCTTAAGGATGATCAAAACGTATCTATTTTGCAACTCTGTAATTTCCATAGTTTTCTTTAACTTGAGTTTTGGAGAAGTGGCACTCGGGGAAACGTGTAGTGTGACCCACTGGAGGAGAGGAGAGGGTGGGAGAGAAAGTCCTCCCGTGTCGAGACATATATAGGCTTTATCATGTATCCCACATCTGGTGGGTTGATCTCAAGAGCTCAGTATCAAATACCTGATTTTCTCCATGTTGAGGTGATATACTGTCAATCAGTTTGAAACACTTAGGGATATCATTATTTGAATATTGGCTAAAGATGGTGCTAATCAGTGAGGGAGTTGTAAAATGGAACTCAAAAGGTTCAGCAATGACCATAACTATTGACGATAGAGAGAATTAACATCCTTCCATATGGAGTGAACAATTATTCCCTGGCAATGTGAGTTGCATTTGAGGTGTACTCCCACAAATGGACCATGCTTATCTCTTCGGAGTTCATGCCAGGATAAATTGTACAAAAATGGAAATAGCTGTTATTAACAATAGTTTTAGTTCATTCCTTGTCCTGAAGTCAGCCATAATCTGTTTCTCAGCTACTTAAGTGATATTGGCTTAATGGTCTGTACTCTACATGTAATGACTCTATTTTACACAATAATAAAGCTTGGTTTATGGCAAATGACACCTCCTGGCATCCTACCTGTTTTGCACAGGGCCCTCCATTGTTTGTTTTATCAGATCCTGTACCTTAACCCATCATTTCCTTTCCATTCAGAAGTCGTTGCGAATCAGAGGACTCTTTGAAATCAACAGGACCATTCAACAGGGCCATTCCTAAGGCAATGGGATCTACCTGGGTCCTGAATTGTCAAATGTGTTTCTTGTCCACTTCTCATCTCTGGCTCATTGGGGTTTCTGCACAGCAAATTCTCCAGTGTTGAATCAACACTGACAGTTTTACATGTAATACTACGCCAATATGTATATGGGTCCAAACGTTGCAGTGTTAAATTAACACTGCGGTTAGTGCTGACGCTGTTACACTTTGTCAGTGTTAGGGAATTAACACTTTTAGTGTTAGGCAATAACACCTCATAAAGTATTTTTAGTTATGTTAGGTTAAGGGCATTACAATATTATTTACAAGTCTTTATTGTCACATGTTCTTATATAAGCATTTACAAAGACTTGTCAGCAGACTTTAATCAGACTTTAATCTTCTCCTTTGTGTGGTTTTCCGGAAGACTAGACACTTTGTTGCATATTGCTGCCTTTCACAGTTTGGAAAATGCACATTTGTTCACAAAAAAAGGGAAAAGGATATTGCAATGCCGTCTAACCCTAAATATATATATATATACAGTGCCTTCGGATATTATTCAGACCCCTTGACTTTTTCCACATTGTGTTAGGTTACAGCCTTATTCTAAAATATATATATATATATATATATATATATATATATATATATGTATGTATATATTTTTTTTTTATCAATCAACTGTGTGTACTACACGTTTCCCCATAATGAAAAAGCAAAAACTGTTTTTTTGCTAATTTATTAAAAATAAAACATGGAAATATCACATTTACAGAAGTATTCAGACCCTTTACTCAGTACTTTCTTGAAGCACCTTTGGCAGCGATTACAGCCTCGAGTATTCTTGGGTATGATGCTACAAGCTTGGCACACCTGTGTTTGGGGAGTTTCTCCAATTATTCTCTGCAGATCCTCTCAAGCTCTGTCAGGTTGGATGGGGAGCGTTGCTGCACAGCTATTTTCAGGTCTCTTCAGAGATGTTCGATCGGGTTCAAGTCCGGGCTCTGGCTGGGCCACTCAAGGACAATCAGAGACTTCTCCCGAAGCCACTCCTGCATTGTCTTGGCTGTGTGCTTAGGGTCGTTGTCCTGTTGGAAGGTGAACCTTCGGCCCAGTCTGAGGTGCTGAGCGCTCTGGAGCAGGTTTTCACCAAAGATCTCTCTGTACTTTGCTCCATTAATCTTTGACTTGATCCTGAATAGTCTCCCAGTCCCTGCCGCTGAAAACCATCCCCACAGCATGACGCTGCCACCTCCATGCTTCACTGTAGGGATGGTGCCAGGTTTCCTCCAGACGTGACTCTTGGCATTCAGGCAAAATAGTTCAATCTTGGTTTCATCAGACCAGGGAATCTTGTTTCTCAAGGTCTGAGAGTCTTTAGATGCCTTTTGGCAAACTCCGAGCGGGCTGTCATGTGCCTTTTACTGAGGAGTGGCTTCCGTCTGGCCACTCTACAATAAAGGCCTGATTGGTGGAGTGCTGCAGAGATGGTTGTCCTTCTGGAAGGTTCTCCCATCTCATTTTACATTTACATTTTAGTCATTTAGCAGACGCTCTTATCCAGAGCGACTTACAGTTAGTGAACACATACATATATATATTTATTAATACCGGCCCCCCGTGGGAATTGAACCCACAACCCTGGCGTTGTAAACGCCATGCTCTATCAACTGAGCTACATCCCTGCCGGCCATTCCCTCCCCTACCCTGGACGACGCTGGGCCAATTGTGCGCCGCCCATGAGTCTCCCGGTCGCGGCCGGCTGCGACAGAGCCTGGATTCGAACCAGGATCTCTAGTGGCACAGTTATCACTGCGATGCAGTGCCTTAGACCACTGCGCCACTCAGGAGTTCCACAGAGGAACTCTAGAGCTCCCTGACCTAGGCCCTTCTCCCCTGACTGCTCAGTTTGGCTGGACGGCCAGCTCTAGAAAGAGTCTTGGTGGTCCAAAAATTATTCCATTTAAGAATGATGGAGGCCACTGTGTTCTTGGGGACCTTCAATGCTGCATACATTTTTGGTACCCTTCCCCAAGATCTGTGCCTCGTCACAATCCTGTCTCGGAGCTCTACGGACAATTCCTTCGACCTCATGAGTTGTTTTTTGCTCTGACATGCACTGTCAGCTCTGGGACCTTATATAGACAGGTTTGTGCCTTTCCAAATCATGTCCAATCAATTGAATTTACCACGGGTGGACTCCAATCAAGATGTAGAAACATCTCAAGGATGATCAATGGAAACAGGATGCACCTGAGCTAAATTTTTTGCAAAGGGTCTGAATACTTATGTAATTAAGGTATTTCAGTTCTTTTGTTTTTAATTTATTTACAAAAATGTCTAAAAACCTGTTTTTGCTTTGTCATTATGTGGTATTGTGTGTAGATTACTGAGGACTTTTTTATTTAATCAATTTTAGAATAAGGCTCTAACAAAATGTGGAAAAAGTAAATTGGTCTGAATACTTTCCGAAGGCACTGCGTATATATATATATATATATATATATGTCTGTGATTTATTTAGAATTCAAGGCACACTTAACCAGCATGGCTACCACAGCATTCTGCAGCAATACGCCATCCCATCTGGTTTGGGCTTAGTGGGACTATCATTTTTTTGTTTTAGCAGGACAATGACCCAACACACCTCTAGGCTGTGTAAGGGCTATTTGACCAAGAAGGAGAGTGATGGAGTGCTGCATCAGATTACCTGTCCTCCACAATCCCCCGCCCTCAACCCAATTGAGATGGTTTTGGATGAGTCAGACCGCAGAGAGAAGGAAAAGCAGCCAACAAGTGCTCAGCATATGTGGGAACTCCTTCAAGACTGTTGGAAAAGCATTCCAGGTGAAGCTGGTTGAGAGAATGCCAAGAGTGTTCAAAGCTGTCATCAAGGCAAAGGGTGGCTCTTTGAATAATCTCAAATATAAAATATATTTTGATTTATTTAACACTTTTTTGGTTACTACATGATTCCATATGTGTTATTTCATAGTTTTAATGTCTTCACTATTATTTTACAATGTAAAAAATAGTAAAAATAAAGATAAACCCTTGAATGAGTCAGTGTGCCCAAACTTTTGACTGGTGCTGTATATATATATATACACTGTATACCACTATCCCCAACACACCCCACCACCCCTTCCCACTACTTTGACCCCAACAGATCCTACACCAGGCTGTCGGCCTGGGAGGCTGAAACCCCTTCTCTCAAAACCCCCTGTTGTTCTTCTGCACTAAAATCTCTGATACCCAAAAACGTGTCTGCCGCTGCTAAATACCAATTCAATCTTCTGGGATTTCCTTTCCATCTGTGCGGTACAATTAACAACAAATTAATGACAATAGCAATAAACGCCAAGCACAAGGTGTTCGGCTCCCTCACGCTTTGCCTGTTGTCCTCTACTTTCCTCACTGTCTCAGCATATTAAACTTTCTGCACTGCTCTTACCCTGGAAACTTCAATCTGTCTCACGCGCATAGGACACGTCTGATCCTCAGCAACATGGCCACCCCCACAATTGAAATGCTCCACTTCTTTCGCCAGAAACGACACACTCTTTTGTCCCATGCCCTCCTGCATACTTCTCACACCTCAGAATCTCCATCCTACATACAGTACTGCTGCAACATGACCATAAACTTGGCACATGAAATGCCTTAGTGGGTTCCAATCAAAACCTCTCACTAGATAACTTATATACCCTAGCATGCTTTAGCTTTCTGCCCCACTTGTTGCAGAATCTTTAACCTATATTTTTTACTTGAGAATTGTTTCTGGGCTTATGCTGTAATCCCGCCAGTACAGCATAACATTTAGTATGGTTTTGACTCAATTCAAAAATCGCTAACTGATCTTAAACTAGTGCAAAAAGCTAATAAAACCAAGTTGATGTTGTTCTCTGGGTCTCGTAATATTGACCCTGAGGACCTGCATATTTGCATATTGAAGGGAGCCTAAATTGAGCAAGTTCCCTATTGTAAGTACTTGTGTATTTGGATTGACAATAAGCTCTCTTTTAAAACACACATTGAAAAATCTGACAAAAAAGTTTAGAATTAAGATTGGTTTATTTTATAGAAATAAATCCTGCCTCACTTTGGAAAGTAAAAGGAAGATTATTCAAGCAACGCTTTTCCCAGTACTTCATTATGGTTATTTAATCTACACGCATGCGGCAGCCTTTAGATTCAATCATTCAGCACTGCATTTCATCACTGGGGACAATTTTCATACATATGACTGAATTTTGTATAGTTTTGTTGGCTGGGAGTCTCTGACTACCAGAAGTGCCAGCATTGGCAAATTTTTGTATATACAGTGCATTCCGAAAGTATTCAGACCCCTTGATTTTTTCCACATTTTGTTACGTTTCAGCCTTATTCAAAAATGGATTAAATCGTTTTTTCCCCTCATCAATCTACACACAATACCCCATAATGACAAAACAAAAACCGTTTTTGGACATTTTTAGAAATTTATAAAATACAAAAAAACTGAAATATCACATTTACGTAAGTATTCAGACCCTTTACTGAGTACTTTGGCAGTGATTACAGCCTAGAGTCTTCTTCCATTTCTTCTCTGCAGATCTACTCAATCTCTGTCCGATTGGATGGGGAGCGTCGCTGCACAGCTATGTTCAGGTCTCACCAGAGATGTTTGATCGAGTTCAAGTCCGGGCTCTGACTTAGCCACTCAAGGACATTCAGAGACTTGTCCTGAAGCCAATCCTGTGTTGTCTTGGCTGTGTGCTTAGGGTCGTTGTCCTGTTGGAAGGTGAACCTTCACCTCAGTCTGAGGTCCTGAGTGCTTGGAGCAGGTTTTCATCAAGGATCTCTCTGTACATTGCTCCGTTCATCTTTCCCTCGATCCTGGCTAATATCCCAGTCCCTGTCACTGAAAAACATCCCCACAGCATGATGCTGCCACCACCATGCTTCACCGTAGAGATGGTGCCAGGTTTACATTTACATTTACATTGTTGTCATTTAGCAGACGCTCTTATCCAGAGAGACTTACAAATTGGTGCATTCACCTTATGATAGCCAGTGGAACAACAACTTTACAATTGTTATTATTTCATTTATTTATTTTTTGGGGGGTGGGGGTAAGGGGGGGTTGAAGGATTACTTTATCCTATCCCAAGTATTCCTTAAAGAGGTGGGGTTTCAATTGTCTCCGGAAGGTGGTGAGTGACTGGCGTCGTGAGGGAGCTTGTTCCACCATTGGGGTGCCAGAGCAGCAAACAGTTTTGACTGGGCTGAGCGGGAACTGTGCTTCCGCAGAGGAAGGGGAGCCAGCAGGCCAGAGGTGGATGAACGCAATGCCCTCGTTTGGGTGTAGGGACTGATCAGAGCCTGAAGTTACGGAGGTGCCGTTCCATCACAGCTCTGTAGGCAAGCACCATGGTCTTGTAGCAGATGCGAGCTTCAACTGGAAGCCAGTGGAGTGTGCGGAGGAGCGGGGTGACATGAGAGAACTTGGGATGGTTGAACACCAGACGGGTTGTGGCGTTCTGGATGAGTTGTAGGGGTTTAATGGCACAGGCAGGGAGCCCAGCCAACAGCGAGTTGCAGTAATCCAGACGGAAGATGACAAGTGCCTGGATTAGGACCTGTGCCGCTTCCGGTGTAAGGTGAATGTGGTAGAGCATGAACCTACAGGATCGGGTCACCGCCTTGATGTTAGCGGAAAACGATAGGGTGTTGTCCAGGGTTACGCCATGGCTCTTTGCACTCTGGGAAGAGGACACAACGGAGTTGTCAACCGAGATGGCGAGATCATGGAACGGGCAGTCCTTACCCGGGAGGAAGAGCAGCTCTGTCTTGCCGAAGTTCAGCTTGAGGTGGTGATCCGTCATCCACACTGATATGTCTGCCAGACATGCAGAGATGCGATTCGCCACCTGGTTAACAGAAGGGGGAAAGGAGAAGATTAATTGTGTGTCGTCTGCATAGCAATGATAGCAGAGGCCATGTGAGGATATGACAGAGCCAAGTGACTTGGTGTATAGCGAGAATAGGAGAGGGCCTAGAACTGAGCCCTGGGGGACACCAGTCGTGAGAGCTCATTGTGCGGAGACAGATTCCCGCCACGCCACCTGGTAGGAGCGACCTGTCAGGTAGGACGCAATCCAAGAGTGAGCCGCGCCGGAGATGCCCAACTCGTAGAGGGTGGAGAGGAGGATCTGATGGTTCACAGTATCAAAGACAGCAGATAGGTCTAGAAGGACGAGAGCAGAGGAGAGAGAGTTAGCTTTAGCAGCGCGGAGAACCTCAGTTGAATGACCAGTCTTGAAACCTGACTGGTTTGGATCAAGACGGTCATTCTGAGAGAGATAGCAAGAGAGTTGGCTAAAGACGGCACGCTGAAGAGTTTTGGAGAGAAAAGAAAGAAGGGATACTGATCTGTAGTTGTTGACATTGGAGGGATCGAGTGTAGGTTTTTTGAGAAGGGGTGCAACTCTCGCTCTCTTGAAGATGGAAGTGACATAGCCAGCGGTCAAGGATGAATTGATGAGCGAGGTGAGGTAAGGGAAAAGGTCTCCGGAAATGGTCTGGAGAAGAGAGGATGGGATAGGGTCAAGCGGGCAGGTTGTTGGGCGGCCGGCCGTCACAAGTCGCAAGATTTCATCTGGAGAGAGAAGGGAGAAAGAAGTCAAAGCATAGGGTAGGGCAGTGTGAGCAGGACCAGCGGTGTCATTTGACTTAACAAACGAGGATCGGATGTCATCAACCTTCTTTTCAAAATGGTTGACGAAGTCATCCACAGAGGGGGGGGGGGGGGATTCAGCAGGGAGGATAAGGTGGCAAAGAGCTTCCTAGGGTTAGAGGCAGATGCTTGGAATTTAGAGTGGTAGAAAGTGGCTTTAGCAGCAGAAAAAGAGGAAGAAAATGTTGAGAGGAGGGAGTGAAAAGTTGCCAGGACTGCAGGGAGTCTAGATTTCCTCAATTTCCGCTCGGCTGCCCGGAGCCCTGTTCTGTGAGCTCGCAATGAGTCGTCAAGCCACGGAGCAGGAGGGGAGGACCGAGCCAGCCGGGAGGATAGGGGACATAGAGAGTCAAAGGATGCATAAAGGAAGGAGAGGAGGGTTGAGGAGGTTTCCTCCAGATGTGACTCTTGGCATTCAGGCCAAAGTTCAATCTTGGTTTCATCAGACCAGAGAATCTTGTTTCAAATGGTCAGAGTCCTTTAGGTGCCTTTTGGCAAACTCCAAGCGGGCTGTCAAGTGCGTTTTACTGAGGAGTGGCTTCCGTCTGGCCAGTCTACCATAAAGGCCTGATTGGTGGAGTGCTGCAGAGATGGTTGTCCTTCTGGAAGGTTCTCCAATCTCCACAGACAAACTCTAGAGCTCTGTCAGAGTGACCATCGGTTTCTTGTTCCCCTCCCTGACCAAGGCCCTTCTCCCCCGATTGCTCAGGTTGGCCGGGCGGCCAGCTCTAGGAAGTATCTTGTTGGTTCCAAACTTTTAAGAATGATGAAGGCCACTGTGTTCTTGGGGACCTTCAATGCTGCGGGAATGTTTTGGTATCCTTCCCCAGATCTGTGTCTCAACACAATCCTGTCTGGCAATTCCTTTGACCTCATGGCTTGGTTGTTGTGCTGTCATGCACTGTCAACTGTGGGACCTTATAGAGACAGGTGTGTGCCTTTCCAAATCATGTCCAATTAATTGAATTTACCACAGGTGTACTCCAATCAAGCTGTAGAAATATCTGAAGGATGATAAATGGAAACACGATGCACCTGAGCTCAATTTCGAGTCTCATAGCAAAGGATCTGAGTAATTATGTAAATAAGGTATTTCTGTTTTCTATATTTAATAAATGTGCACACATTTCTAAAAACCTGTTTTCTCTTTGTCGTTATGGGGTATTGTGTGTAGATTGATGAGGAAAAAATAAATTTTAGAATAAGGCTGTAACGTAACAACATTTTGAAAAAGTCAAGGGGTCTGAATACTTTCCGAATGCACCATAAAGTGGTTCTTCAGAGACTCCCCCACTACTTCAGCTCACGTATTAACTGGAGATCCAGCCATTTTCAGACCCACTCTCTGGACTGGTTGGGTCTGGAGGTCCTTCGGGTCTCCACTGATCTGGGGGAAATTTATTTCAGTTTTTATGCCTCCAGCTGATGGAAGAGCCTTCAGGGCACCTTGAAATTAGACTCACCTGTCTCAAATGGAGAGTTTAGATCGAGCTTAAGGGAGGTGATATGTATAAATAGAAGTAAAAAAATCCATCAAACACTGCATCAAATTCAAAAAGACAGAGAGGGTCTCCTCAATGTCACACTCTCCACCAGGTCTACGTCGCACCAAATGGCGTGCATCACAGACACCAGGTATCCCCAACTTCAGTTGATCCACTTAATCACTCAACTTCACTTTCACTCCTTTCAGTGGCACTGTGCTTCCATAGACTAAAAACAACTTAAACTTATACAACAGTTCCACTCACGGGTGGCCAAAAATAACTAATATAAAGCCACGCCCCCACTAAACCACGCCTTTTTGCCTTTTCGAGTGAATTGTACCACCCATGACTGTATTTGTTTGTGACAGAGACATGGTAGTTGAATTTGTTCGGTTTCAGTCGTGTGGCCTTCATGAAGTGAGTTCAAAGGCAAATGTTATCCTTAAAATGTAACTCTTTATAAAAATACATTAAATACCTCATAAGGCCTTATTTGTAAGTTTTACCCTAATGCAGTGGCCGGAAACTCATTGTTTACAGTCAACATCAGACCTGCAAGTCACATTATCCTGGCTTGCAAAGTGATGTGTAAATCTTATTGGAATCCAGCCAGAGCTAGGATACCTAGCAGTTAGAATTTTCATTCACCCACAACCTGCATTCAGAATGACTGTCAGGATTATAAACATTGACAAGGCTACCTAAACCATTTAAAATGGAACAACTATTTCAGTAACGTGTGCAATAAATCTGACTAACTGATTGGATTTGTTTAGATTATTATTATGTTTTTGCATGAGATTAATCAATCAATCAATGTACATGCAAAAACACAGAGAATAAAATCAATCCAAAAAAATCTACCTGCAGTAGAGCATGCTGGGAAATAGGATATATATATATATATATATATATATATATATATATATATATATATATATATATATATATATACAGTACCAGTCAAAAGTTTGGACACACCTACTCATTCAACGGTTTTTCTTTATTTTTACTATTTTCTACATTGTAGAATAATAGTGAAGACATTAAAACTATTAAATAACACAAATGGAATCATGTAGTAATCTTTTTTTTTTTTTTACAAATCAAAATGTATTTTACATTTTAGATGCTTCAAAGTAGCCACCCTTTGCCTTGATGACAGCTTTGCACACTATTGGCATTCTCTCCACCAGATTCATGAGGAATGCTTTTCCAATAGTCTTGAAGGAGTTCCCTCATATGCTGAGCACTTGTTGGCTGCTTTTCCTTCAATCTGCAGTCCAACTCATCCCAAACCACCTCAATTGGGTTGAGGTCAGGAGATTGTGGAGGCCAGGTCATCTGATGCAGCACTCCATCATTCTCCTTCTTGGTCTAATAGCCCTTACACAGCCTGGAGGTGTGTTGGGTCAATGTCCTGTTGAACAACAAATGATAGTCCCACTAAGCGCAAATCAGATGGGATGGCGTATCGCTGCAGAATGCTGTGGTAGTCATGCTGGTTAAGTGTGCCTTGAATTCTAAATAAATCACAGACAGTGTCACCAGCAAAGCACCCACACACCATCACACACCATCCTCCTCCTCCTCCTCCTCCTCCTCCTCCTCCTCCCTCCTCCTCCTCCTCCTCCGTGCTTCATGGTGGGAACCACATAGATCATCCATTCACCTACTCTGTGTCTCACAAAGACACAGCGGTTGGAACCAAAAATCTCAAATTTGTACTCAGACCAAAGTACAGATTTCCACCAGTCTAATGTCCATTGTTCGTGTTTCTTGGCTCAAGCAAGTCTCTTCTTCTTATTAGTGTCCTTCAGTAGTGATTCCTTTGCTGCAATTCGACCATGAAGGCCTGATTCACGCAGTCTCCTCTGAACAGTTGATGTTGAGATGTGTCTGGTACTTGAACTCTGTGAAGCATTTATTTGGGCTGCAATCTGAGGTGCAGTTAACTCTAATGAACTTATCCTCTACAGCAGAGGTAACTCTGGTCTTCCTTTCCTGTGGCGGTCCTCATGAGAGCCAGTTTCATCTTAGCGCTTGATGGTTTTTGTGACTGCACTTGAAGAAACTTTCAAAGTTCTTGACATTTTCTGGGTTGACTGACTTTCATGTCTTAAAGTAATAATGGACTGTCATTTCTCTTTGCTTATTTGAGCTGTTCTTGCCATAATATGGACTTGGTCTTTTACCAAATAGGGCTATCTTGTGTATACCACCCCTTCCTTGTCACAACACAACTGATTGGCTCACACGCATTAAGAAGGAAAGAAATTCCACAAGTTAACTTTTAAGAAGGCACACCTGTTAATTGAAATGCATTCCAGGTGACTACCTCATGAAGCTGGTTGAGAGAATGCCAATAGTGTGCAAAGCTTTCATCAAGGCAAAGGGTGGCTACTTTGAAGAATGTCAAATATAAAATATAGTCTGATTTGTTTAGCACTTTTTTGCTTACTACATGATTCCATATGTGTTATTTCATAGTTTTGATATCTTCACTATTATTCTACAATGTGGAAAATTGTCAAAATAAAGAAAAACCCTGGAATGAGTAGGTGTGTCCAAACTTTTGATAGGTACTGTATATATACTGTATATGGTTTTGATGGGAATGTTTTACTCTCACACTCAACTCTGGTTATTAAAGCTAACAATGGCGTTATTTTACACCAATGAGTGTTAATTTAACACTTACAGAGTTTAACACCTGAATCAACACTAGAAATGTTACACTGACAAATCCACACTATGTAACACTGGCCAATTTGATGTGTGGGAAGAGCTCCAAATACATCTGCTGACTCATGGAAACCTTTACTGAGAAGGAAACTTTTACTGAGAGAGGAAACTCTGCAAGGCTCAAGTCTTTTTCAGTCCCTGGTAGAGTTACAGAATACACTTGAAGTTATATCAAATGGAGAATATTATTCACTAGGAATAGACAAACATCATCAGTAACAGATTTCATGTTCTTTCTAATGAGATATCTTAACAAGTGACTATGGTTTGATTAAGGTCTTTGGATTTGTGAACAGTAGGACTTTCATTCCCACAGATAACTGCCTGTCTGTGTCATGTGTTCATTTTTATTATTCTGCAGGGTTCATTTGCAAAAGGGACTTTAGTCTCAATAAGACTTCCCTGTTGAAATAAGGGAAAAATAAAATCATTTTGAGGTAGACACCAATCAGATTTACATTTACATTTTAGATTTTAGTCATTTAGTAAACACTCTTCTCCAGAGCGACTTACAGTTAGTGAGTGCATACATTTTTTTTCATACAGATGTGAGGGAGAGTGCTGTAAAACATCTGATATATTGTCCCGTGTGAAACTAATGCTATCAGGGTAAACATGTCTGTTGACCACTAAATCACAGCTAGATTTGAACCTTAATCTCAGACTGAGCCTCATCTGGAGTTTGACATCACTGATTACAAGGCAAACACTGTCTGAGTTACTGTACCCTGAGGAACTTTAAATGTAGCACCACACATAATTAGACATTTTGTGTCAATACTTTCTATAGATGAAAACACCCATTACCACATCAGAAAGACTGTAGAGCTATAAAAGGTTTTTAAACCCCAAATGTGTACCATTAAAGTGACATGAATTTCGCACGATTTACTGCTTTCTAGTATTCATAAATACTATGATCAGTGCCCCTGACCTAGTTCTGGTCTTTAAATGTCTTTGGAATATTTCAAAATGCTAAAGGATTAGCCAATCCTCATTTTAAAGTGCAGGATAATCTAATGGCCAATACTGCATTCTATTGATATACCAGGGCTGACCGGTTAACCTTTTTTGGATCTAAAAAGATGTGAACAACTCCCCAAAAGAACAAGCTGTTTCTACAATATTATGAGTTAAAACAATTATGAAACAAATATTTTAAAGTTTAGTTTTATACATGTACTATTTTACAACTCAAGTCAATTTGAATCAACCTGTTTAATATTTCTCTCTTGTCAGTTGGTATATGGTTCATTCTAGAGGTAAAAGTAGATTGTTTTCCATTGTCTTTTCACCCCAACGACAAAACTCTCTTAAAATACATCAAATCAAATCAAATTGTATTCAAATTGTATTGGTCACATCCGAATACAACAGGTGCAGACATTACAGTGAAATGTTTACTTACAGCCCTTAACCAACAGTGCATTTAATTTTAATAAAAAAGTAAAATAAAACAACAACAAAAAAGTGTTGAGAAAGAAAGAGCAGAAGTAAAATAAAATAACAGTAGGGAGGCTATATATACAGGGGGGTACCGGTGCAGAGTCAATGTGCGGGGGCACCGGCTAGTTGAGGTAGTTGAAGTAGTATGTACATGTGGGTAGAGTTAAAATGACTATGCATAAATAATTAACAGAGTAGCAGCAGCGTAAAAAGATGGGGTGGGGGTGAAGGGGCAGTGCAAATAGTCCGGGTAGCCATGATTAGCTGTCCATGAGTCTTATGGCTTGGGGATAGAAGCTGTTGAGAAGTCTTTTGGACCTAGACTTGGCACTCCGGTACCGCTTGCCGTGCGGTAGCAGAGCGAACAGTCTATGACTAGGGTGGCTGGAGTCTTTGACAATTTTGAGGGCCTTCCTCTGACACCGCCTCGATTCTGTTTTCATGCAAAATGCTGAAAAGAAATGTTTCCCATCTGTTACCCTCAAACAGTAACTCCTGGCATATACCGAAATGGTTGCATTGTGGATTTTGCCTAAAACACGATTTTAGACAATGTTCATGGATATCAGCTTAAAACCTGTTTGCAAGCTTGAAAACCCTTGCATATTGTAGAACTCGCCCGGCCCTCGAGTGCTAAACGTGTAACAGTGATTTTGGACCCTGTTTTCATGCAAAATGCTGAAAATAAATGTTTCCCGTCTGTTACCCTCAAACAGTGTCTCCTGGCATATACCGAACTGGTTGCATTGTGGATTTTGCCTAAAAACACGATTTTAGACAATGTTCATGGAACTCAGCTTAAAACCTGTTTGCAAGCTTGAAAACCCTTACATATTGTAGAACTCGCCCGGCCCTCGAGTGCTAAACGTGTAACAGTGATTTTGGACCCTGTTTTCATGCAAAATGCTGAAAAGAAATGTTTCCCGTCTGTTACCCTCAAACAGTATCTCCTGGCATATACCGAACTGGTTGCATTGTGGATTTTTCCTAAAACACGATTTTAGACAATGTTCATGGAACTCAGCTTAAAACCTGTTTGCAAGCTTGAAAACCTGTACATATTGTAGAACTCGCCCGGCCCTCCAGTGCTAAACGTGTAAAAGTGATTTTGGACCCTGTTTTAATGCAAAATGCTGAAAATAAATGTTTCCCGTCTGTTACCCTCAAACAGTGTCTCCTGGCATATACCGAACTGGTTGCATTGTGGATTTTGCCTAAAAACACGATTTTAGACAATGTTCATGGAACTCAGCTTAAAACCTGTTTGCAAGCTTGAAAACCCTTACATATTGTAGAACTCGCCCGGCCCTCGAGTGCTAAACGTGTAACAGTGATTTTGGACCCTGTTTTCATGCAAAATGCTGAAAAGAAATGTTTCCCGTCTGTTACCTTCAAACAGTATCTCCTGGCATATACCGAACTGGTTGCATTGTGGATTTTGACCTAAAAAACAATTTTAGACAATGTTCATGGAACTCAGCTTAAAACCTGTTTGCAAGCTTGAAAACCCGTACATATTGTAGAACTCGCCCGGCCCTCCAGTGCTAAACGTGTAAAAGTGATTTTGGACCCTGTTTTCATGCAAAATGGTGAAAATAAATGTTTTCCATCTGTTACCCTCAAACAGTGTCTCCTGGCATATGCCAAACTGGTTGCATTGTGGATTTTGCCTAAAACACAATTTTAGACAATGTTCATGGAACTCAGCTTAAAACCTGTTTGCAAGCTTGAAAACCCTTACATATTGTAGAACTCGCCCGGCCCTCCAGTGCTAAACGTGTAACAGTGATTTTGGACCCTGTTTTCATGCGAAATGGTGAAAAGAAATGTTTCCCGTCTGTTACCCTCAAACAGTGTCTCCTGGCATATGCCAAACTGGTTGCATTGTGGATTTTGCCTAAAACACAATTTTAGACAATGTTCATGGAACTCAGCTTAAAACCTGTTTGCAAGCTTGAAAACCCTTACATATTGTAGAACTCGGCCTCGCCCTACAGTGCTAAACGTGTAACAGTGATTTTGGACCCTGTTTTCATGCAAAATGGTGAAAATAAATGTTTTCCGTCTGTTACCCTCAAACAGTGTCTCCTGGCATATACCGAACTGGTTGCATTGTGGATTTTGCCTAAAAACACGATTTTAGACAATGTTCATGGAACTCAGCTTAAAACCTATTTGCAAGCTTGAAAACCCGTACATATTGTAGAACTCGACCGGCCCTCCAGTGCTAAACGTGTAAAAGAGTTTTTGGACCCTGTTTTCATGCAAAATGGTGAAAAGAAATGTTTCCCGTCTGTTACCCTCAAACAGTGTCTCCTGGCATATACCGAACTGGTTGCATTGTGGATTTTGCCTAAAAACAATGATTTTAGACAATGTTCATGGAACTCAGCTTAAAACCTGTTTGCACGCATGAAAACCCTTACATATTGTAGAACTCGCCCGGCCCTCCAGTGCTAAACGTGTAACAGTGATTTTGGACCCTGTTTTCATGCGAAATGGTGAAAATAAATGTTTCCCGTCTGTTACCCTCAAACAGTGTCTCCTGGCATATGCCAAACTGGTTGCATTGTGGATTTTGCCTAAAACACAATTTTAGACAATGTTCATGGAACTCAGCTTAAAACCTGTTTGCAAGCTTGAAAACCCTTACATATTGTAGAACTCGCCCGGCCCTCCAGTGCTAAACGTGTAACAGTGATTTTGGACCCTGTTTTCATGCGAAATGGTGAAAAGAAATGTTTCCCGTCTGTTACCCTCAAACTGTTAGGCCTACTGCTGCTAGGTAGCTCTCTCTCTCTGCTCTTCCCCTCCCCTCTGTTTGTCCTTGATTGCAGGAGTGAAGTCTGGTGTGCGGGAGTCAGGGTTCCAGCTGCAGCTCATTCACCATAATCACCTCAGCCCTTTAAGACCCGGTCAAACTTGCCACTCATCGTCAGATCATAGTCAAGACAACCATGTTAGTCTCGCTGCCGACTCAACCTGTCTGTTTTCGCTGTTGTGTTTTTTGGACTGTTTATTTACTTTTTCTCCTGTGCCACAGATATTTGGAACCTGACTCGCCTCCGTCTTCACTCCTGCCACCACCATCCTGCTCTCCACTATCGGACCTCTCCTTTGGACTCCCCACGGACACTAGGACATTACGGTACCACACCTGCCCTGACCTGGATCTGTACCCTCACTGTAACCTGGACTTGCTCTTCCCCATTTATTGGAAACCTGGACTATTGAACATTATAATAAACCTGTTAAAACTTCTCTGGCTTGGTGTACGTGTCTGCATTTGGGTTCTATCCAGTTAAATCATAACACAAACAGTGTCTCCTGGCATATACCGAACTGGTTGCATTGTGGATTTTGCCTAAAACACGATTTTAGACAATGTTCATGGAAATCAGCTTAAAACCTGTTTGCAAGCTTGAAAACCCGTACATATTGTAGAACTCGACCAGCCCTCCAGTGCTAAACGTGTAAAAGAGTTTTTGGACCCTGTTTTCATGCAAAATGGTGAAAAGAAATGTTTCCCGTCTGTTACCCTCAAACAGTGTCTCCTGGCATATACCGAACTGGTTGCATTGTGGATTTTGCCTAAAAACAATGATTTTAGACAATGTTCATGGAACTCAGCTTAAAACCTGTTTGCAAGCTTGAAAACCCTTACATATTGTAGAACTCGCCCAGCCCTCCAGTGCTAAATGTGTAAAAGAGTTTTTGGACCCTGTTTTCATGCAAAATTGTGAAAAGAAATGTTTCCCGTCTGTTACCATCAAACAGTGTCTCCTGGCATATACCGAACTGGTTGCATTGTGGATTTTGCCTAAAAACAATGATTTTAGACAATGTTCATGGAACTCAGCTTAAAACCTGTTTGCACGCATGAAAACCCTTACATATTGTAGAACTCGCCCGGCCCTCCAGTGCTAAACGTGTAACAGTGATTTTGGACCCTGTTTTCATGCGAAATGGTGAAAAGAAATGTTTCCCGTCTGTTACCCTCAAACAGTGTCTCCTGGCATATGCCAAACTGGTTGCATTGTGGATTTTGCCTAAAACACAATTTTAGACAATGTTCATGGAACTCAGCTTAAAACCTGTTTGCAAGCTTGAAAACCCTTACATATTGTAGAACTCGCCCGGCCCTCCAGTGCTAAACGTGTAACAGTGATTTTGGACCCTGTTTTCATGCGAAATGGTGAAAAGAAATGTTTCCGTCTGTTACCCTCAAACAGTGTCTCCTGGCATATGCCAAACTGGTTGCATTGTGGATTTTGCCTAAAAACACGATTTTAGACAATGTTCATGGAACTCAGCTCAAAACCTGTTTGCACGCATGAAAACCCTTACATATTGTAGAACTCGCTTCGGCCCTACAGTGCTAAACGTGCAACAGTGATTTTGGACCCTGTTTTCATGCGAAATGGTGAAAAGAAATGTTTCCGTCTGTTACCCTCAAACAGTGTCTCCTGGCATATACCGAACTGGTTGCATTGTGGATTTTGCCTAAAAACAATGATTTTAGACAATGTTCATGGAACTCAGCTTAAAACCTGTTTGCACGCATGAAAACCCTTACATATTGTAGAACTCGCCCGGCCCTCCAGTGCTAAACGTGTAACAGTGATTTTGGACCCTGTTTTCATGCGAAATGGTGAAAAGAAATGTTTCCCGTCTGTTACCCTCAAACAGTGTCTCCTGGCATATGCCAAACTGGTTGCATTGTGGATTTTGCCTAAAACACAATTTTAGACAATGTTCATGGAACTCAGCTTAAAACCTGTTTGCAAGCTTGAAAACCCTTACATATTGTAAGAACCCGCCCGGCCCTCCAGTGCTAAACGTGTAACAGTGATTTTGGACCCTGTTTTCATGCGAAATGGTGAAAAGAAATGTTTCCGTCTGTTACCCTCAAACAGTGTCTCCTGGCATATGCCAAACTGGTTGCATTGTGGATTTTGCCTAAAACACAATTTTAGACAATGATCATGGAACTCAGCTAAATGTTGCAAGCTTGAAAACCCCATAATGTGTAGAACTCGCCCCGCCCTACAGTGCTAAACGTGTAACAGTGATTTTGGACCCTGTTTTCATGCGAAAATGGTGAAAAGAAATGTTTCCTTCTGTTACCCTCAAACAGTGTCTCTGGCATATACCGAACTGGTTGCATTGTGGATTTTGCCTAAAACACGATTTTAGACAATGTTCATGGAACTCAGCTTAAATCCTGTTTGCAAGCTTGAAAACCCTTAAACATATTGTAGAACTCGCCCCGGCCCTCCAGTGCTAAACGTGTAACAGTGATTTTGGACCCTGTTTTCATGCAAAATGGTGAAAATAAATGTTTTCGTCTGTTACCCAAACAGTGTGTCTGGCATATACCGAACTGGTTGCATTGTGGATTTTGGCTTAAAAACACGATTTTAGACAATGTTCATGGAACTCAGCTTAAAACCTATTTGCAAGCTTGAAAACCCGTGACATATTGTAGAACTCGAACCGCCCTCCAGTGCTAAACGTGTAAAAGAGTTTTTGGACCCTGTTTTCATGCAAAATGGTGAAAAGAAATGCTTCCCGCCTGTTACCCTCAAACAGTGTCTCCTGGCATATACCGAACTGGTTGTATTGTGGATTTTGCCTAAAAACCGATTTTAGACAATGTTCATGGAACTCAGCTTAAAACCTATTTGCAAGCTTGAAAACCCGCATATTGTAGAACTCGAGCCCTCCAGTGCTAAACGTGTAAAGAGCTTTTGGACCCTGTTTTCATGCAAAATGGTGAAAAGAAATGTTTCGCTCTGTTACCCTCAAACAGTGTCTCCTGGCATATACCGAACTGGTTGTATTGTGGATTTTGCCTAAAAACAATGATTTTAGACAATGTTCATGGAACTCAGCTTAAAACCTGTTTGCACGCATGAAAACCCTTACATATTGTAGAACTCGCCTCGCCCTCCAGTGCTAAACGTTAACAGTGATTTTGGACCCTGTTTTATGCGAAATGGTGAAAAGAAATGTTTCCCGTCTGTTACCCTCAAACAGTGTCTCCTGGCATATACCGAACTGGTTGTATTGTGGATTTTGCTCTAAAAACACGATTTTAGACAATGCTCATGGAACTCAGCTTAAAACCTATTTGCAAGCTTGAAAACCCTAATATTTAGAATCCTCTTCCAGTGCTAAACGTGTAACAGTGATTTTGGACCCTGTTTTCATGCGAAAATGCTGAAAATAAATGTTTCTCGCCTGTTACCTCAAACAGTGTCGCCTGGCATATGACTGAAATGGTTGCATTGTGGATTTTGCCTAAAAACACGATTTTAGACAATGTTCATGGAACTCAGCTTAAAACCTGTTTGCAAGCTTGAAAACCCTTACATATTGTAGAACTCGCCCGCCCCTCCAGTGCTAAACGTGTAACAGTGATTTTGGACCCTGTTTTCATGCGAAAATGGTGAAAAGAAATGTTTCGCGCCTGTTACCCTCAAACAGTGTTCCTGGCATATGCCAAAACTGGTTGTATTGTGGATTTTGCCTAAAACACAATTTTAGACAATGTTCATGGAACTCAGCTTAAAACCTGTTTGCAGGCTTGAAAACCCTTACATATTGTAGAACTCCCGGCCCTACAGTGCTAAACGTTAACAGTGATTTTGGACCCTGTTTTCATGCGAAATGGTGAAAAAAAATGTTTCCCGTCTGTTACCCTCAAACAGTGTCTCCTGGTATATACCGAACTGGTTGTCATTGTGGATTTTGCCCAAAACCACGATTTTAGACAATGCTCATGGAACTCAGCTTAAAACCTGTTTGAAGCTTGAAAACCCTTGTATATTGTAGAACTCGCCCGGCCCTCCAGTGCTAAACGTGTAACAGTGATTTTGACACTGTTTTCATGCGAAAATGGTGAAAATAAATGTTTCCCGCCTGTTACCCTCAAACAGTGTCTCCTGGCATATGCCAAAACTGTGTTGCATTGTGGATTTTGCCTAAAAACACGATTTTAGACAATGTTCATGGAACTCAGCTTAAATCCTGTTTGTAAGCTTGAAAACCCTTACATATTGTAGAACCCGCCTCGGCCCTCCAGTGCTAATCGTGTAACAGTGATTTTGGACCCTGTTTTCATGCAAAATGGTGAAAATAAAATGTTTTCCTGTCTGTTACCTCAAACAGTGTCTCCTGGCATATACCGAACTGGTTGCATTGTGGATTTTGCCTAAAAACACGATTTTAGACAATGTTCATGGAACCAGCTAAAACCTAATTTGCAAGCTTGAAAACCCGGCATATTGTGGAGAACTCGCCGGCCCTCCAGAGTGCTAAACGCTAAAATAGGTTTTGGACCCTGTTTTCATGCAAAATGGTGAAAAGAAATGTTTCCCGTCTGTTACCCTCAAACAGTGTCTCCTGGCATATACCGAACTGGTTGTATTGTGGATTTTGCTAAAAACACGATTTTAGACAATGCTCATGGATCTCAGCTTAAAACCTGTTTGCACGCATAAAACCCTACATATTGTAGAACCCCGCCCTCCAGTGCTAAACGTGAACAGTGATTTTGGACCCTGTTTTCATGCGAAATGGTGAAAAGAAATGTTTCCCCGCCTGTTACCCTCAAACAGTGTCTCCTGGCATATACCGAACTGGTTGCATTGTGGATTTTGCCTAAAAACACGATTTTAGACAATGTTCATGGAACTCAGCTTAAAACCTATTTGCAAGCTTGAAAACCCTTACATATTGTAGTCGCCCGTCCTCCAGTGCTAAACGTGTAACAGTGATTTTGGACCCTGTTTCTTCATGCGAAATGCTGAAAAGAAATGTTTCCCCGTCTGTTACCCTCAAACAGCGTCGCCTGGCATATGACGAAATGGTTGCATTGTGGATTTTGCCTAAAACACCGATTTTAGACAATGTTCATGTAACTCCAGCTTAAAACCTGTTTGCAAGCTTGAAAACCCTTACATATTGTAGAACTCGCCTTGCACTTCCAGTGCTAAAACGTGTAACAGTGATTTTGGACCCTGTTTTCATGCGAAATGGTGAAAAGAAATGTTTCCCGTCTGTTACCCTCAAACAGTGTCTCCTGGCATATGCCAAACTGGTTGCATTGTGGATTTTGCCTAAAACACAATTTTAGACAATGTTCATGGAACTCAGCTTAAAACCTGTTTGCAAGCTTGAAAACCCTTACATATTGTAGAACTCGCCCGGCCCTACAGTGCTAAACGTGTAACAGTGATTTTGGACCCTGTTTTCATGCGAAATGGTGAAAATAAATGTTTCCCGTCTGTTACCCTCAAACAGTGTCTCCTGGCATATACCGAACTGGTTGCATTGTGGATTTTGCCTAAAACACGATTTTAGACAATGTTCATGGAACTCAGCGAAAACCTGTTTGCAAGCTTGAAAACTCCTTGCATATTGTAGAACTCGCCCGGCCCTCCAGTGCTAAACGTGTAACAGTGATTTTGGACACTGTTTTCATGCGAAAATGTGAAAAGAAATGTTTACCGTCTGTTACTCTCAAACAGTGTCTCCTGGCATATGCCAAACTGGTTGCATTGTGGATTTTGCCTAAAACACGATTTTAGACAATGTTCATGGAAATCAGCTTAAATCCTGTTTGCAAGCTTGAAAACCCTTACATATTGTAGAACTCGCCCGGCCCTCCAGTGCTAAACGTGTAACAGTGATTTTGGACCCTGTTTTCATGCAAAATGGTGAAAATAAATGTTTTCCGTCTGTTACCCTCAAACAGTGTCTCCTGGCATATGCCAAACTGGTTGCATTGTGGATTTTGCCTAAAACACGATTTTAGACAATGTTCATGGAAATCAGCTTAAATCCTGTTTGCAAGCTTGAAAACCCTTACATATTGTAGAACTCGCCCGGCCCTCCAGTGCTAAACGTGTAACAGTGATTTTGGACCCTGTTTTCATGCGAAATGGTGAAAATAAATGTTTCCCGTCTGTTACCCTCAAACAGTGTCTCCTGGCATATGACGAAATGGTTGCATTGTGGATTTTGCCTAAAAACACGATTTTAGACAATGTTCATGGAACTCAGCTTAAAACCTGTTTGCAAGCTTGAAAACCCTTGCATATTGTAGAACTCGCCCGGCCCTCCAGTGCTAAACGTGTAACAGTGATTTTGGACACTTTTCATGCGAAATGGTGAAAATAAATGTTTCCCGTCTGTTACCCTCAAACAGTGTCTCCTGGCATATACCGAAATGGTTGCATTGTGGATTTTGCCTAAAACACGATTTTAGACAATGTTCATGGAAATCAGCTTAAAACCTGTTTGCAAGCTTGAAAACCCTTGCATATTGTAGAACTCGCCCGGCCCTCCAGTGCTCAACGTGTAACAGTGATTTTGGACCCTGTTTTCATGCGAAATGGTGAAAAGAAATGTTTCCCGTCTGTTACTCTCAAACAGTGTCTCCTGGCATATGACGAAATGGTTGCATTGTGGATTTTGCCTAAAACACGATTTTAGACAATGTTCATGGAACTCAGCTTAAAACCTGTTTGCAAGCTTGAAAACCCTTGCATATTGTAGAACTCGCCCGGCCCTCGAGTGCTAAACGTGTAACAGTGATTTTGGACCCTGTTTTCATGCGAAATCGTGAAAAGAAATGTTTCCCGTCTGTTACCCTCAAACAGTGTCTCCTGGCATATGACGAACTGGTTGCATTTTGGATTTTGCCTAAAAAAACGATTTTAGACAATATTCATGGAACTCATTTTAAACCCTGTTTGCAAGCTTGAAAACCCTTGCATATTGTAGAACTCGCCCGGCCCTCCAGTGCTCAACGTGTAACAGTGATTTTGGACCCTGTTTTCATGCGAAATGGTGAAAAGAAATGTTTCCCGTCTGTTACCCTCAAACAGTGTCTCCTGGCATATGCCAAACTGGTTGAATTGTGGATTTTGCCTAAAACACGATTTTAGACAATGTTCATGGAAATCAGCTTAATTCCTGTTTGCAAGCTTGAAAACCCTTACATATTGTAGAACTCGCCCGGCCCTCCAGTGCTAAACGTGTAACAGTGATTTTGGACCCTGTTTTCATGCGAAATGCTGAAAAGAAATGTTTCCCGTCTGTTACCCTCAAACAGTGTCTCCTGGCATATGCCAAACTGGTTGCATTGTGGATTTTGCCTAAAACACAATTTTAGACAATGTTCATGGAACTCAGCTTAAAACCTATTTGCAAGCTTGAAAACCCGTACATATTGTAGAACTCGACCGGCCCTCCAGTGCTAAACGTGTAAAAGAGTTGTTGGACCCTGTTTTCATGCAAAATGGTGAAAATAAATGTTTCCCGTCTGTTACCCTCAAACAGTGTCTCCTGGCATATACCGAACTGGTTGCATTGTGGATTTTGCCTAAAAACAATGATTTTAGACAATGTTCATGGAACTCAGCTTAAAACCTGTTTGCACGCATGAAAACCCTTACATATTGTAGAACTCGCCCGGCCCTCCAGTGCTAAACGTGTAACAGTGATTTTGGACCCTGTTTTCATGCGAAATGGTGAAAAGAAATGTTTCCCGTCTGTTACCCTCAAACAGTGTCTCCTGGCATATACCGAACTGGTTGCATTGTGGATTTTGCCTAAAACACGATTTTAGACAATGTTCATGGAACTCAGCTTAAAACCTGTTTGCAAGCTTGAAAACCCTTACATATTGTAGAACTCGCCCGGCCCTCCAGTGCTAAACGTGTAACAGTGATTTTGGACCCTGTTTTCATGCAAAATGCTGAAAAGAAATGTTTCCCATCTGTTACCCTCAAACAGTATCTCCTGGCATATGCCAAACTGGTTGCATTGTGGATTTTGCCTAAAAACACGATTTTAGACAATGTTCATGGAACTCAGCTTAAAACCTGTTTGCAAGCTTGAAAACCCTTGCATATTGTAGAACTCGCCCGGCCCTCCAGTGCTAAACGTGTAACAGTGATTTTGGACACGGTTTTCATGCGAAATGGTGAAAAGAAATGTTTCCCGTCTGTTACCCTCAAACAGTGTCTCCCTGGCATATGCCGAACTGGTTGCATTGTGGATTTTGCCTAAAACACGATTTTGGACAATGTTCATGGAAATCAGCTTAAATCCTGTTTGCAAGCTTGAAAACCCTTACATATTGTAGAACTCGCCCGGCCCTCCAGTGCTAAACGTGTAACAGTGATTTTGGACCCTGTTTTCATGCAAATGGTGAAAATAAATGTTCTCTAGCTGAAAGAAATGTTTCCCGTCTGTTACCTCAAACAGTGTCTCCTGGCATATGCCAACTGGTTGCATTGTGGATTTTGCCTAAAACACAATTTTAGACAATGTTCATGGAAATCAGCTTAAATCCTGTTTGCAAGCTTGAAAACCCTTACATATTGTAGAACTTCGCCTCGGCCCTCCAGTGCTAAACGTGTAACAGTGATTTTGGACCCTGTTTTCATGCGAAAATGGTGAAAAGAAATGTTTCCCGTCTGTTACCCTCAAACAGTGTCTCCTGGCATATGACGAAATGGTTGCATTGTGGATTTTGCCTAAAAACACGATTTTAGACAATGTTCATGGAACTCAGCTTAAAACCTGTTTGCAAGCTTGAAAACCCTTACATATTGTAGAACTCGCCCTGCCCTCCAGTGCTAAACGTGTAACAGTGATTTTGGACCCTGTTTTCATGCGAAAATGGTGAAAATAAATGTTTCCCGTCTGTTACCCTCAAACAGTGTCTCCTGGCATATGCCGAACTGGTTGCATTGTGGATTTTGCCTAAAACACGATTTTAGACAATGTTCATGGAAATCAGCTTAAAACCTGTTTGCAAGCTTGAAAACCCTTGCATATTGTAGAACTCGCCTCGGCCCTCCAGTGCTAAACGTGTAACAGTGATTTTGGACACTGTTTTCATGCGAAATGGTGAAAAGAAATGTTTCCCGTCTGTTACCCTCAAACAGTGTCTCCTGGCATATGCCAAACTGGTTGCATTGTGGATTTTGCCTAAAACACAATTTTAGACAATGTTCATGGAAATCAGCTTAAAACCTGTTTGCAAGCTTGAAAACCCTTGCATATTGTAGAACTCGCCCGGCCCTCCAGTGCTAAACGTGTAACAGTGATTTTAGACCCTGTTTTCATGCGAAACGGAAAAGAAATGTTTCCCGTCTGTTACCCTCAAACAGTGTCTCCTGGCATATGACGAACTGGTTGCATTGTGGATTTTGCCTAAAAACACGATTTTAGACAATATTCATGGAACTCAGCTTAAAACCTGTTTGCAAGCTTGAAAACCCTTGCATATTGTAGAACTCGCCCGGCGCTCCAGTGCTAAACGTGTAACAGTGATTTTGGACACTGTTTTCATGCGAAATGGTGAAAAGAAATGTTTCCCGTCTGTTACCCTCAAACAGTGTCTCCTGGCATATGCCAAACTGGTTGCATTGTGGATTTTGCCTAAAACACAATTTTAGACAATGTTCATGGAAATCAGCTTAAATCCTGTTTGCAAGCTTGAAAACCCTTACATATTGTAGAACTCGCCCGGCCCTCCAGTGCTAAACGTGTAACAGTGATTTTGGACCCTGTTTTCATGCGAAATGCTGAAAATAAATGTTTCCCGTCTGTTACCCTCAAACAGTGTCTCCTGGCATATGACGAACTGGTTGCATTGTGGATTTTGCCTAAAAACACGATTTTAGACAATGTTCATGGAACTCAGCTTAAACCCTGTTTGCAAGCTTGAAAACCCTTGCATATTGTAGAACCGCCTGGCCCCAGTGCTAACGCATGTATTTCCAATGCAGATGTTACGGATACAGGTATCCTGTGTTTTTGTGTGTTCCTCTCCTTCTGCCCTAATCACAGGTGTCCTGTATGTTCCTGATTGGTGGTCGTTGAGGTGTCTGCTGATTGGACCAATCAGTGAACATTCCTGTGCATTGCACCACCTGTTACTCGTTTGTTCAATCACACATCCCATGTTATAAAAACCAGTCTTGTGTTTGTTGAGAGAGAGAGACTTTTTGCCATATGTGAGTATGGACACGGTGGTGTCCTGTGTGTTGTGTACTCGCTAATTGCTGAGTACCCTGTTTGGTAGCTTTGTGTGTTTTTTGGGAAAAGGGGGGTTTAAGCTAGTTGCCCTTGGGCGTACATTACCCGTAGGAAGAACTCTGTCTATAAACACTAGTGAGACCTGAGCGGACCACCCACTGTATTTTTGTATGGTAGCAGTAGCCTAGCGGTTCTTCAGGCAGGCAAGATCAGTTTAGGGGGTTTTTACACTATTGTTTCATTTCTTGGGTCCTGCTCAGCCCTTTTTCCCAAACCCTTACCGTGTGTTCATAAATAAACACTTTGTGTTTGACGGTAGTTCATGGTTGTTGTGTCTTATTTGGTTCTCACTATTCCCTGCCACACTTATACTTTACATGAATTTATGTTACGGGTCTCATGTCCATCCACCCTAGATGTTTAGAGCCACGGGGTTCGTAACATAAAGTGGGGGGTTCGTCCGGGGATCCTATCTATCCCATGATACTCATGTAAATTAGTTAGTGTCTGGTTCAGTGTTGAGCTTAGCAGCTGTAACTACCTGTTTTTTTTGTGTGTTCAGTAGTCGACGGCTCGTGTAGTTAGTAGGATGGCTACTTTTGATTTGGAAGCATTTTTGGAAAACCCTACGTGGGAGATTTTTGAGAATTGCCGTAGAGTGGATCTACAGGCTTTGGCTGACCACTTTTCTGTACCCATACCGAGGGGTTTAGTGAAAGCAGAAGTTAGGGAAGTAGTGTTAGAAATATTGTTAAACGAGCGAGTGCTTGAGTTACCGCCGCCTGAGTCTGCTGCTCCTGTAGGGGATGTGGTTGCTGTTCCTGTAAGCCCATCAGTGTCTGAGGACGAGATTAAGGCTCCAGCCACATTGCCCCGTTATGACCCCCTCTCCCCACTGACTGACAGTGATGCCAGGATCGATGTCCGCTCGACACGGCTCCAAATGGAGGCGGAAGAGCGGGCACAAATCAGGCAAGACAAGCTGGAGATGCGTAAGCTAGAGGCAGAACAGGAGACGCGTAGATGGAACTGGAGACGCGATACGCTAGACGCGTAAGATGGAACTGGAGATGCGTAAAATGGAACTAGAGGCAGAAACAGCGAGGTTAGTCTCTGCTAGTACTATGCCTGCTAGTGAGCCAGCCTCACCAGCGGTGTCGTCTGCTACATTTGATATTAGTAGGCAGATCACCTTGGTACCTGTGTTTAGGGAGTCAGAGGTTGATTCCTATTTCGGTGTGTTTGAGCGTATAGCGGTAGCATTGAAATGGCCCGACGAGGTATGGTGCCTATTACTTCAGTGTAAGCTAACAGGTAAAGCCCAAGAGGTTCTGGCAGCGCTACCTCTTGAAGACAGTTTGAATTATGAGGTGGTCAAAGCTACTGTTCTTCGTGCCTATGAGCTTGTTCCTGAGGCATATCGACAGAGATTTAGGTCTCATAAAAAGTCTCCTACTCAGACTTATGTGGAGTTTGCTAGAGACAAAGGAAATCTGTTTGACAAATGGCACAGTGCTAGTAAGGTAACTGATTTTAACTCTCTACGGAGTTAATCTTGTTAGAAGAGTTTAAAAATTGCTTTACCGAACGCATTGTAGTTTATCTGAACGAACAGAAAGTATCCTCACTGTCGGAAGCGTCTGTATTGGCAGACGAAGTTTGTGTTGACGCATAAGAGCGTGTTTTCGGCTCGTACGGAGAGCAGGGCTGCGGAGTTGCTAACTTTTGGTCCTAGTCGACCAGCAGTACATCCAGCACGCCCAAAAGATGTGCGTCACTGTTTCTATTGTCATAAGGTGGGACATATGGTTAGTGATTGCTTTCTGCTAAAACGCAAACCGGGATACCTCAGCACGCCAGGCCGCCAACGGGTGTTGGGCTGATTCGTACGGTTGTCAGGCCGGAATCAAGACAGAAGCCTCATAGTGAATGTGGTTTGAAAGTCCCTGTCCCAGATCACAGTTATGAACCGTTCATTTTTGAGGGGTTTGTTTCTATATCAGATGACGAAGCGTCTCAGCGTCCAGTTAGAATCCTCAGAGATACTGGTGCGGCGCAGTCGTTCATACTAGCTGATGTGTTGCCCTTGTCTAATAATACATATTGTGGTTCCAGTGTGTTAGTACAAGGAATTGAAATGGGATTTGTCCCAGTGCCATTGCACTTTGTGAACGTACACTCTGAGTTAGTCAGTGGATTGTTCAGAGTGGGCGTACGTCCATGTTGCCAGTAAAAGGTGTGACATTTATAATGGGCAACGATATTGCCGGAGGAAAGGTAATACCCGTATTGGAGGTAATGGATAAAAGTGACCAGTCTCTCTCCGAGGAGCTGGCACAAGGTTATCCAGATGTGTTCCCCGCTTGTGCTGTCACACGTGCTCAAGCACGACAAGTGGGTGAAGTGATAGATTTGTCGAACACGATTCTATTCAGAGAGTGTGACCCAGAGGATAGTTCGGGTGCTACCTCTGGTAAGCTGGTGCAGTCTGACCAACAGCCCAGAGAAAGGAAGAAGGATGTGGAACTTGTTGCTGAGGCAATACAGTTACCAGTTACTCGTGAGCAGCTGATCGCTAACCAACAGGTTGACATTAGCCTGGCTAAATGTTTTTCTAGTGTTGTCTCAAAAGACGAGCTAAAGAAGAAAAACATGGCATACTTCATTGATGGTAATCTCCTCATGCGTAAATAGACATCCCATGTTGACGCTGGCGGAGATTGGAATGCTGTTTACCAAATAGTGATTCCTACAGCCTTTCGACAAAATGTTTTATCCCTCGCTCATGATCACCAGTGGTCCGGACATCTGGGAGTCACCAAGACTTATGATCGTGTTTTGCGACATTTCTTTTGGCCTGGTTTAAAACAAGATGTGGCTCAGTTCTGTCGGACTTGCCACACCTGTCAAGTAGTTGGGAAACCGAACCAGGTTATTTCCCCCGCGCCTCTTTGTCCCATACCGGCCATAGGTGAACCATTCGAACATGTGATGGTTGATTGTGTTGGACCATTACCAAAAACAAAATCTGGTAACCAGTTTATGTTGACAATTATGTGTGTGGCCACCAGGTACCCAGAGGCCATTCCTCTGCGAAGGATTACTGCTCGGTGGTGAGTAAAGCGTTGATCAAATTCTTCTCAACTTTTGGATTACCTAAGGTGATACAAACTGATCAGGGTACGAATTTCCTTTCTAAACTTTTCAAACAAGTGTTAAAATCCTTGTCAGTTACACACCGTGTGTCAAGCGCATATCACCCAGAGTCTCAGGGTGCGCTTGAACGTTGGCATCAGACCCTGAAGTCTATGCTCCGTAAATATTGTTTGGAATCTGAGAAAGATTGGGATGAGGGAGTTCCTCTAGTGTTGTTTGCTGTCCGTGAGACAGTACAGGAATCCCTAGGGTTCAGCCCAGCTGAACTGGTGTTTGGACACACCATGAGAGGACCTATGAAAGTCCTTAAGGATCAGTTTTTGTCACAAGAGTTGTGTGTGAAAGAAAATGTGTTGGACTACGTTAGTCGCTTTCGTGAGCGCCTACATGCTGCCTGTGCTCTAGCAAAGGAAGCGCTGTCTTCCTCACAGAAACGGATGAAACGACACTATGACACACAGGCTGTTTCTCGTTCACTGCAGCCAGGTGACCGAGTTCTTGTGTTGTTGCCTGTGCCAGGAGCGTCATTGTCAGCACGTTTCGCTGGTCCTTATGTCATTGAAAAGAAACTAACTGAAACTGACTATGTGATACAGACTCCTGATAGAAAACGCCAATCTCGTGTGTGCCACGTTAACATGTTGAAGACATACCACAACAGACCCGTTACTCAGGTAGACAGTCCAGAGAAACTGGCCGAGTCGGCTGTCTCTGTTGCTGCTACGGCTGTAGTGGGAGGTCATGTTAATGATGTGGACGGAGATGGTTTGGAGTTGCGCAATACTCAGCAGCAGTGTGCTAGATTGCCCAATTCAGAGATGCTGCTGTCTCTCCCGTCAAGCCTGATTCATTTAACGGACAGACAGTCAGATGATATTGTGAGACTATTACACAGCTTTCCATGTCTTTTTAATGATGTTCCTACATGTACAAATGTGTTAGAACATGACATTAATGTTGGAAACGCTGCACCTATCAAGCAACATCCTTATCGTGTCAACGTCGCTAAGAGAAAGATAATGAGGGGTGAGGTCGGTTATTTGCTGGAGAATAACCTGGCTATGCCAAGTTCAAGTCCTTGGAGTTCTCCGTGCATTCTGGTTCCTAAACCTGATGGGACATCCAGATTATGTACGGACTATCGGAAAGTCAATGCTGTCACAGTGCCCGACTCGTTCCCGTTACCCAGACTGGATGACTGTATTGATACTGTTGGTGCTGCTACCTATGTAACCAAATTAGATCTTCTAAAAGGTTACTGGCAGGTGCCGTTAACCCCACGTGCCTCCGACATCTCTGCATTTGTGACCCCAGATCACTTCCTACAATATGCTGTCATGGCATTTGGGATGCGGAACGCACCAGCCACTTTCCAACGCCTGGTTAACACAGTATTGGCTGGAGTTCCTAATTGTAGTGCTTACCTTGATGATCTGGTCATTTATTCAACTGAGTGGTCTGATCATGTTAACACTCTAAGGGTAGTGTGTGAACGTCTAGCAACCGCTTCTCTAACCCTGAACTTAGCAAAGTGCGAGTTTGGGAAGGCTACTGTTACTTATCTTGGTAAACAGGTCGGCCATGGTCAGGTGCGCCCTGTAGATGCCAAGGTCTCAGCTATAAAGCGCATTTCCCGCACCTACCACCAGAAGAGAGCTACGCCGTTTTTTAGGGATGGTTGGCTACTACCGTAGTTTCTGTAAAAATTTCTCTGCGGTAGTTGCTCCATTAACGGATTTGCTCAGTCCGGCGAGAAAATTTGTATGGTCTGAAGATTGTTGTACTGCTTTCAACACTGCTAAAGCACTCTTGTGTAGTACTCCTGTTCTTGCTGCGCCAGATTTTGAGCGGCCGTTTAAACTGGAGGTAGATGCAAGTGCCAGAGGTGCTGGTGCTGTTCTACTGCAGCAAGACCAGAGTGGAGTGGACCATCCTGTCTGTTATTTTTCACGGAAATTTAACAAATGTCAGACAAACTATTCCACCATTGAACAAGAAGCTCTAGCTTTGTTGTTAGCTCTGCAGTACTTTGAAGTTTATGTTGGTTCCAGTGCATTACCAGTGGTAGTGTATACTGACCATAACCCCTTAGTTTTTCTCCACCGGATGTACAACCAGAACCAACGCCTTATGCGTTGGGCACTTGTCGTGCAAAATTATAATTTGGAGATCCGCCACAAAAAAGGGGGTTAGATAATGTGTTGGCAGATGCTTTGTCTCGTGTGTAATGATCTAGTTTTTTTTTTGTTATCCCGATAGGATGATTTGTGAATTTGGGTGTTGTGATAGTACGTGTGTCGCAAACCATTTTGGTTTGCTCTTTTAAGGGTGGAGTGTTACGGATACAGGTATCCTGTGTTTTTGTGTGTTCCTACTCTTTCTGCCCTAATCACAGGTGTCCTGTATGTTCCTGATTGGTGGTCGTTGAGGTGTCTGCTGATTGGACCAATCAGTGAACATTCCTGTTAATTGCACCACCTGTTATTCGTTTGTTCAATCACACATCCCATGTTATAAAAACCAGACTTGTGTTTGTTGAGAGAGAGAGACTTTTTGCCATATGTGAGTATGGACACGGTGGTGTCCTGTGTGTTGTGTACTCGCTAATTGCTGAGTACCCTGTTTAGTAGTTTTGTGTGTTTTTTGGGAAAAGGGGGGTTTAAGCTAGTTGCCCTTGGGCGTACATTACCCGTAGGAAGAAATCTGTCTATAAACACCAGTTAGACCTGAGCGGACCACCCACTGTATTTTTGTATGGTAGCAGTAGCCTAGCGGTTCTTCAGGCAGGCTAGATCAGTTTAGGGGGTTTTTACACTATTGTTTCATTTCTTGGGTCCTGCTCAGCCCTTTTTCCCAAACCCTTACCGTGTGTTCATAAATAAACACTTTGTGTTTGACGGTAGTTCATGGTAGTTGTGTCTTATTTGTTCTCACTATTCCATGCCACACTTATAATTTACATGAATTTATGTTACGGGTCTCATGTCCATCCACCCTAGATGTTTAGAGCCACGGGGTTCGTAACACAGCAGCACGGACATCAAACGTGTGCGAGCCTTTGACAGGTCTACAAGCCAATGCAGCGGAGTGCCTCTCCAGTGAGGTGTTGTCTATCCAGTGACAGGTGACACCTAAGTAGCTACGTTGTCTGGCAGACCAGCAGTCTGTTGTGGTAGCAACATAGTTCACAGCACTCAGCTTTTTGATGATTATGCTCTTCTTGTGTTTTGCAGCTTCTTGTATTCTTGTGCATAACGTTTTCCTTGTCATTACTGTTTGAGGTTGCAGTTTTTGATGTTTGAGGTTGCAAGGATGGCGTCTCAACCACAGAAAATGGTTGGTTGGCCTCACATACAAAATTTAGCACCAGCTTGTCAAGCGTTGCTTGTGTTACCCGTCCTGGGGCAGCGAAGGCTGTGATTTTTGCATTTTTCACAAGAGTATCACTGGAAGAGGAGGACTTACGCTTTCTGTGGTTCTCTAGTAAGTCTGTGTACTTTGCCAGTTTGTTGGGGAGAACCCTCTGTGGATAAAAAAATCTGTAATTTTCATCATACACGTCAACTATGACAGACAAATTGAGAAATTTGTTTCCAGAAAATCACATTGTAGGATTTTTATGAATTTATTTGCAAATTATGGTGGAAAATAAGTATTTGGTCACCTACAAACAAGCAAGATTTCTGGCTCTCACAGACCTGTAACTTCTTCTTTAAGAGGCTCCCCTGTCCTCCACTCGTTACCTGTATTAATGGCACCTGTTTGAACTTGTTATCAGTATAAAAGACACCTGTCCACAACCTCAAACAGTCACACTCCAAACTCCACTATGGCCAAGACCAAAGAGCTGTCAAAGGAACCAGAAACAAAATTGTAGACCTGCACCAGGCTGGGAAGACTGAATCTGCAATAGGTAAGCAGCTTGGTTTGAAGAAATCAACTGTGGGAGCAATTATTATGAAATGGAAGACATACAAGACCACTGATAATCTCCCTCGATCTGGGGCTCCACGCAAGATCTCACCCCGTGGGGTCAAACTGATCACAAGAACGGTGAGCAAAAATCCCAGAACCACACGGGGGTACCTAGTGAATGACCTGCAGAGAGCTGGGACCAAAGTAACAAAGCCTACCATCAGTAACACACTACGCCGCCGGGGACTCAAATCCTGCAGTGCCAGACGTGTCCCCCTGCTTAAGCCAGTACATGTCCAGGCCCGTCTGAAGTTTGCTAGAGTGCATTTGGATGATCCAGAAGAGGATTGGGAGAATGTCATATGGTCAGATGAAACCAAAATATAACTTTTTGGTAAAAACTCAACTTGTCGTGTTTGGAGGACAAAGAATGCTGAGTTGCATCCAAAGAACACCATACCTACTGTGAAGCATGGGGGTGGAAACATCATGCTTTGGGGCTGTTTTTCTGCAAAGGGACAAGGACGACTGATCCGTGTAAAGGAAAGAATGAATGGGGCCATGTATCGTGAGATTTTGAGTGAAAACCTCCTTCCATCAGCAAGGGCATTGAAGATGAAACGTGGCTGGGTCTTTCAGCATGACAATGATCCCAAACACACCGCCCGGGCAACAAAGGAGTGGCTTCGTAAGAAGCATTTCAAGGTCCTGGAGTGGCCTAGCCAGTCTCCAGATCTCAACCCCATAGAAAATCTTTGGAGGGAGTTGAAAGTCCGTGTTGCCCAGCGACAGCCCCAAAACATCACTGCTCTAGAGGAGATCTGCATGGAGGAATGGGCCAAAATACCAGCAACAGTGTGTGAAAACCTTGTGAAGACTTACAGAAAACGTTTGACCTGTGTCATTGCCAACAAAGGGTATATAACAAAGTATTGAGTAACTTTTGTTATTGACCAAATACTTATTTTCCACCATAATTTGCAAATAAATTCATTAAAAATCCTACAATGTGATTTTCTGGATTTTTTTTCTTCTCATTTTCTCTGTCATAGTTGACCTATGATGAAAATTACAGGCCTCTCATCTTTTTAAGTGGGAGAACTTGCACAGTTGGTGGCTGACTAAATACTTTTTTCCCCCACTGTGTTTATATATATATATATATATATATATATATATATATATATATATATATATATTACACACACACACACACACACACTGTATCTCACAAAAGTGAGTACACCCCTCACATTTTTGTAAATATTTGAGTATATCTTTTCATGCGACATCACTGAAGAAATGACACTTTGCTACAATGTAAAGTATTGAGTGTACAGTTTGTATAACAGTGTAAATTTGCTGTCCCCTCAAAATAACACAACACACAGCCATTAATGTCTAAATCGCTGGCAACAAAAGTGAGTACACCCCTAAGTGAAAATGTCCAAATTGGGCCCAAAGTGTCAATATTTTGTGTGGCCACCATCATTTTCCAGCACTGCCTTAACCCTCTTGGGCATGGAGTTCACCAGAGCTTCACGGGTTGCCACTGGAGTCCTCTTCCACTCCGCCATGACGACATCACGGAGCTGGTGGATGTTAGAGACCTTGCACTCCTTCACCTTCCGTTTGAGGATACCCCACAGATACTCAATAGGGTTTAGGTCTGGAGACATGCTTGGCCAGTCCATCACCTTTACCCTCAGCTTCTTTAGCAAGGCAGTGGTCGTCTTTGAGGTGTGTTTGGGGTCGTTATTATGTTGGAATACTGCCCTGCGGCTCAGTCTCCGAAGGGAGGGGATCATGCTCTGCTTCAGTATATCAAAGTACATGTTGGCAGTAATGGTTCCCTCAATGAACTGTAGCTCCCCAGTGCCGACAGCACTCATGCAGCCCCAGACCATGACACTCCCACCACCATGTTTGACTGTAGGCAAGACACTTGTCTTTGTACTCCTCACCTGGTTGCCGCCACACACGCTTGACACTATCTGAACCAAATAAGTTTATCTTGGTCTCATCAGACCACAGGACATGGTTCCAGTAATCCATGTCCTTAGTCTGCTTGTCTTCAGCAAACTGTTTGCGGTCTTTCTTGTGCATCATCTTTAGAAGAGGCTTCCTTCTGGGACGACAGCCATGCAGACCAATTTGGTGCAGTGTATGGTCTGAGCACTGACAGGCTGACCCCCGACCCCTTCAACCGCTGCAGCAATGCTGGCAGCACTCATACGTCTATTTCCCAAAGACAACCTCTGGATATGACGCTGAGCACGTTCACTCAACTTCTTTGGTCGACCATGGTGAGGCCTGTTCTGAGTGGAACCTGTCCTGTTAAACCGCTGTATGGTCTTGGCCACCGTGCTGCAGCTCAGTTTCAGGGTCTTGGCAATCTTCTTATAGCCCAGGCCATCTTTATGTAGAGCAACAATTCTTTTTTTCAGATCCTCAGAGTTCTTTGCCATGAGGTGCCATGTTGAACTTCCAGTGACCAGTATGAGGGAGTGTGAGAGCGATGACACCAAATTTTAACACACCTGCTCCCCATTCACACCTGAGACCTTGTAACACTAACGAGTGAACATTTTCACTTAGGGGTGTACACACTTTTGTTGCCAGCGGTTTAGACATTAATGGCTGTGTGTTGAGTTATTTTGAGGGGACAGCAAATATACACTGTTATACAAGCTGTACATTCACTACTCTACAATGTAGCAAAGTGTCATTTCTTCAGTGTTGTCACATGAAAAGATATACTCAAATATTTACAAAAATGTGAGGGGTGTACTCACTTTTGTGAGATACTGTATATATGTGTATATGTTTGAGAGGGAACAGCTATGTGTTTGATATTTTCTAAGAAGTGATATGTGTCCCTAAAATAACTGTGGTGCTTAGTGGAGAGGGGGTTGATATAATTAAGATGTTGTAGGACTCACTGTTGCAGTCAGAAACAATTTATCTTCCGGGGGGAACCTCAACGGGAACTATCCAGGTGTCTGGTTCTTTGTGTATACACCCACTCAATTGGTTGGCACTTAAAATAGCCTTTGGGGGTTGAGTAGTGAAGTTGAAGCCGCAGTAGCGAATTTACTTGGCTTTGACGGCATTCTCGGTCTTCTTGGGGAGTAGCACCGCTCGGATGTTGGGTCCTCGTCGTTACGGAAGGCCAGCTGCAGGTGACAGGGGATGATGTGAGTTTTGGTGTTAGCTTCACACGCTAACGGTGAAGCTAACTGCGGAGCTAACAGCTAATACCGGAGCAAACAGCGAATGAAACGGGCCTGGAGGCCATTTGTGGTCGAGGCGGGAAGGGATACAGCTACGTCCGTGTTTGGTTGTATTTGGAAGGGACTAGTTCGCTTCATGTGGACTCTTCATTTGGACTGGACTGACTGACTCGACATGTAGGCGGGGCTCGGGAGCTTCAGAGCTAAGGGCAGGGCTACAGATTAGGTGTCCCTAAAGAACCGCTTGTCTAACAGTAGTTCCGCATTACATTAATTAATTTGCACTCAAGTTTTATTTATTTTTATACTGTGTATTCTCCGTGTAATTCATGTACCGTACCGAGACGCCCGTACCATTTCGGTTCAATACAAATACATGTACCGTTCCACCCCTACATCCAACTGTAATCAAAATTGCCACAGCCATAGTTTCAGTAAATGTGATTAGTATATGTTCTCCCTTTCATTTTTAAAGGATGATATGGATGAGCCAGACCTGTGGGATGCATCAGTGGTCCTCCTTACAACAGTCAGTGATGATGCCACAAGCCCAGTTCACTACCACCCAGTGAGAGTCTCTGTCGTCCTAGAGGGTGATGTGGTTGTCAATCTCCCCAGGCTTGCTGATGCCTTCCTGGTAATGTTCGGCCTGATTTATGCACTACATCTCAGCTATCCCAAGGGACTGACAAACACTTTTGAGTTCACACAGAAAATCTTACTTGGTCTTGATGACTCTAAACTGTCACCCAAGCTGCAAAATCTTAAAAATGAGCTGATGTTGTATGTGTAACTGAAGATCCAAAAAGGAGTGGTGGATTCTGATGGCTCACTCTGTTAGAGCATAGTCCATAATGAGAATATGTCATGTCAGGTCCATGTTGAATACTGTTCAACTGTTTATGTTAAAGTTGCTGCTCTACTCAACGGGTTTTCAGCCAAATGGCACAAAGTACACACTGTCTTTGTACGTTTTAATGTACATTTAATTGTTGTTAAACTGAAATTCAGGGTTGAATTAAGTGTTTATATATGGAGGATATTTTTATTCATAATTCAAATTGAAAGGCCAAAGGGAAAACGAAGCGAGATCAAATTAAAAATATTATTATTTTACTACACTACTAGGAAAAATCATGCCATAATTAAATTTAAAAAGTCAAATTTAAAATGCAAAGCTTCAACTGAAGTCGTTTCAGACCCTCCCACCAGCCGTTGGGCCATGCCTCCTCATTTAAATTGACACCTGTCACTTCTAAATGAAAAGCTTAAATCAAAATGTAAAAGGTGAATCTGAAAATGTCAATGTCAAATGTAAAACGTAAAATTCAAAAGATAAAATGTCAAATTGAAAATTATAAAGGGGAAAGGCTAAAATAAAACAATTATATTTTAGATTTTAATTGAAGTATTTCCATTTTAAGCTTTTACATCATACATTTAATTATGGCATGATTTTTCCTAGTAGCGTAGTAAAATAATACTATTAATTTGATCTTGCTTCTTTTTCTCTTTGGACTTTCAATTTGAATTATGAATAAATATATCCTCCATATTTATACACTATGGCATTTTGTTTTTAAAAGGTGTACTATATAGCTTTGGGAAGTACATTTTTATCAGAAAGGAAAGCTCTTCATTGATACATTTTCATAAATAAATAAACTGTCCTCAAAGTTTCAGGCTACTTTCACCTTTCTAGTTGGAAACAGTGTTATAGGGACTTTATTTTCTTCTGAGGATGGGATGTTTATTCAGTTATGGAAATGGTTAAATAATTTCTTATTGTCTTATTAATATTGTTAATTTTGCTTTTCGAGTTTGAATTAATTTTCTAAAACTATACAGTGCACCCTGAAGTTGCTAGATTTGAACCAGATAGCCAAAGGAAGGCTAAACACTGCCTTTGTACATGTTATTGTACCGTTTTGAAATTTTAGCAGTTTTAGTTGTGAAGAATTTACAAGCAATTTGTTTATACATTGCTGCACTGCAAGTTTACAACCAGATGGCCAAAAGTGTGCCTTTGTAATTGTTTATTTAATTCTCTTTTTAATTCTTAATTATTTGTATTACTATTATTGTTATATTACTATTATTATTAAATAGATTGTTTCATTTTGTGCTAAAAGGCACAGGTGTGGGCAAATAATCTTTCTAAACAAATGTTTGGTCACCACCCAAGACTTGCTGATGCCCTCCTGGTAATGTTGTATTAACAGTTTATAAGCTATTTGTGATATAATGATATTTTCTTAATGTAATTTTAGCTTTTCTGAGTTTGAATATGTTCTACTATTACATAGTTCATCTTAAAGTATAAACAAAATGCCCAGAAGTAGACTTGTTAATTGTTATTTTTATTAATGTTTTTTTATTTCATATTTTTTTGCTAAAAGACTGGGCAAGAAAAGTTTATACTAAACATCTGGGCCCGTATCTCTAAAGAATTTTTGTGCAAAAAGTGGCTCCTAGCGGCCAAATTCTAAGAAAATTCTCAGAGGCATGACGTTTTCTTAGAATTTCCCCTAAAAGTGACACGAAAATCCCAGTTAATATAAAAGCTATTCCTCAAGAGTCCTAGCGCTTAAAAGGGCTCCTAAGGCGAGATCTGCTAAGAGCAGGGAAGAGGACTTTTAGTGGCTTAGGAGTTACCCTAAGCAGCTGCACAAAATGGCCAACAGAGGAGGCAGGAGAGATGTCCTGCAAACACTGGATGACAGGGAATTATTGAGACGCTACAGATTGGATCGTGCAGGAATCATGTTTGTGGTGGATCTCCTTAGAGATGCAATTACTTCACCAACTCGACGCCACAACGCTATTACACCGGAGAAGAAAGTAATCACAACCCTGAGGTATTTGGCAACAGGGAAAATGCAACAATGCAGCAGTGATGACTTGGGTCTGTCCCAATCCTCCGTCAGCAGAGTCATCACCCAAACACTGACAGCTTTGTCACAACCTAATATTGTGACACAATTTGTTTCATTCCCGCTGGATGCCCGCACTTTACACACACATAAAAGGGCATTTATGGACATTGCAGGATTCCCTGGCGTTGTGGGTGTAATTGATGGAACACATGTGAGAATAATTGCGCCATCAGAGGACGAGGCTGTCTTTGTTAACAGGAAGAATTTCCACAGCATCAATGTGCAAATAGTGTTCAATGCGGCCTGGAAGATTTTGGACATTGTGGCTAAATGGCCAGGCTCCACACATGATGCGAGAATGCTCTCCGAGAGTGGCATCAGACAGCTTTTTGAGAGACGCTATGTGCCAGCTAATTGCCACTTGTTAGGGGACAGTGGCTACCCATGCAAACCATGGCTCCTTACACCTTACCTCCAGCCACGCCAAGGGCCCCAACTAAACTATAACAGGTAAGCCAAACAATACAAAAATCATGGAAATGAAATGCAAGCAATATGTTAGAGCATCCAAGTAGTGCAATATTTCCATCAAATAATTAAAGGTCTGTATTCTATTGTAGGGCCCACAAGACAACAAGAGCGGTGGTGGAGCGTGGCATAGGCCAGCTTAAGAGGCGCTTTCATGTTCTCCACGGAGAGGTGCGGCTGAGGCCTGAAAAAGTCAGCAAACTCATCATAGCCTGTGCAATATTACACAATATTTGCAAGGTTAGACAGATTGCAGAACCTCTGGAGGATGGCGATGAGGATGAGGATGGAGACAACGATGAGGATGGTGGTGAAGAAGATATTCACATTCCACAGGGGAACCTAGCCCAGAGTGGACTGCCTTACAGGGCAAACTTCACAAATTTACATTTCAGGCAAGCTGTAGCCCCATGTCATTTGAGAACTTGTGATGGTATTAAGAACTACCACAGTTTTACTGCACATCACCTGCAACTGTTAAATGCAAGACACAGAACACAATCTCTAAATGGTTTATTTTTTAGGTGTTCAATTTTAAGGCGGTAGTACTCCTCCTGAAGGGAAAGGACTTTTTTTGTTGTTCAAACACATCAATTGTGAGTTGCAATCTTCTCTCCTGCAGGGATGCTGACGGAGCAGGTGCTGCGGATGGGAATGGTGTTTGATCCGCCGGGCTATCCTGAGTAGCAGCTGCAGATGGTTCAGGCGGCAAACTTGATGGGCCCGGTTCTTGTGATGGCTCCATGCTACAGAAATACATAGGCCTAGTTTAATTATTGTTTTGATTAAATTAATTTAATACAATGAGCATGGATAACACATGAAATGGCTTCTGCAATGAATAAACACTGTTGATATGAATAACCCTGTGTCCTACCTTTGCTGCATTTCAAGGGCCTGCATCATTGACGTGTCAATGCCTGTTGGCAGCCCGGTGACACTGACCTCAGAGTGTCCCAGGACTTGAAAGACAGTGTCGGCCACCTGGGACAGCCGCTTTGCAGGTGGTCCACCCCCTAGAAAGAAACAGTCAATGAACACAGTACTTAGGCATGTAAATTAACTTTGCCAGCAGGAGCAAATTGCCAGATTATGTGGTAGGCCATAGTATTTTGCTCACCTGTGAGTGAGGATTCCCGCTTGTGTGCTGCAATCTCATCTTTTGCCTTGGACTGCAGCACATACCACCTTTTCTCACAATCGTCGCCTGTCCGCACCACCAGTGGAAAAGAGGCATTGATTGTTTGGGATATTGTGTCCCAGGCGCGCCTCTTGCCTTGGCTAGTGACAGTTGGGCCAAATTTTCCCTCGTAACATACCTTTATGTTCGTTCACCAACTGGGCCAGCAACAAACCTTGCTCCTCAGTCCAGTTCGGCTCACGGATTCCTTTTTTCTCAATTTTCTGTGTTTGTAGGATATTTGTTAACAAGCCTTCATAAATAGACCAGCCAGCAATCACAGACATTGTTAAAAGCTGAGCTGTGTTACCCTCGTTAAGTTCACAATGAGTTGTAACGTTGCAATTTCTACTTCATTAAGGACAGCCCCTTGAGATAGGCCATCTTGTTTTCAATGGGGTCCATATGGAAGTGAAAGTACAAAATATGCCAGCTAGGATATTAATATGAGCAAATGAGACACAAATCATTATTTGAACAGGGTGTAATGAGCTTAAGTTTTCACATATTTTAGATTCTAATGTTAGGCTATAACCCCTACAGCTTACTATTCATTTTCCAGATATTTTCTTGAATGTGAAATATTATTTACAATTATAGTCTGCATAAGATTAGAGTGTATAATTATGTTTATTGATTTGAGGGTACATCCTTTGCTCATTATCACCAAAAGTTCATTTTCATCAAACTTGTAGGATCAACCAATCACGGCTTTTGAAATGATGACTCATACCTAGCAACGGGGTCAACCACACCTCCTCACTAAGATAGGATTTTTCATCCATTCCTGGCTCAGAGTTCACTGAAAATGTTCTGGAATCACTTCTAAGCTAAAACTCCTGGCAAGGAATTTTTAGGTTAAGTTAGGAGCTCTCTGAGAGGATTCTCAGAATCTTTAAGGATACGGGCCCGTGTCACGATTCCAGACAGACACCAGAACCACATTGCGTCACACCAGAAAGTTTATTAAACTTAGGAAAGGGAAGTAGGGGAGTGAATGAAGGCTCCAGGGATAACAGGGATCCCGTCCAATGCGCTGATCTGCCCCCCCCCCAGTGTGATTCTCCTTCCGGTGGTGGGTGGTCCAGAAGTCCTGGGGGGGGAGACACAGACACAACTGGGCGGAATGAAGCCAGGCAGCAGTACAGTTCAAAGGAAATCCAAATACGTTAGCAAAGGCAGAAGGCTGGTCAGAGTTACCGGGATTGAAGAGTAGTCAGGAGTGCGTAATGCAAAGCAGGTCTGGATCTCCTGAGGCAGAAGAGTATCCAAAAAAACAGGCAGGTCCGGAATTCACAAAACCAGGGGTGAGCCAAAGCGACCAGCAAACAGGTTCCGGGTGTGAGCTTTGCAGGCGATCTGACACCGGAGAGGCTGAAGGACAGAGGGCCTTAAATACTGGGAGAGGATTAGTGGGTAATGCAGCGCAGCTGTCAGAGTAATTAGAGCCGAGCAGAGCAGGGACAGGTGGAGCTAGTTAGGCTAGTAGAGGAGGTTAGGCAGAGTGGAAGATAGTAAACCATTAGGTGGCCACCGGTGGAGTGGGGGGGCTCGCGGCAGAACCCCCGGGGCGGCCCCCAGAGAAGTCCCAAGAGCAACACCCTCACGCCCCGGCGGGAGGAGGAGCCGGGGGGGGGCTAAACTCTCCACAGGTCAGTGAGCGTCCTCATCCCGGAGGACCGAGCCGTGAATCGGGGAGATGACCCATCCAGGACAGGATCCAGGCACAGGACAGGGAAGCCGGCGGCCACGTTAGGGACCCCCTCTGGGCGGCCCCTACTATTCAGGTTGATCAGATACTGCCGTTGGTGAAACGGTGATGAGTCCCTATCCTCAATCCACTCGCTGGCACCCCAGTCCCTTTCCTCAGTCCCCTTCCCCCCCAGTCAATGAGGTACTGGAGGCCCCCTACCCCTCACGTCTGGACCCCGAAGCAGGCGCGGGACAGTGTAAACCAGACCTCTCGACCGAGCCGTGGGAGGAGGAGGACCAGCAGCTGCAGCAGGACCGCGACTCTCATGATGTTAATCTTAGACACATGAAGTGGGGTGCACCTCGGGTGGGCAGTTGAGCCGACAGCAGTTGAGCTAATCACTCTTATGATAGGGAATGGGCCAATAACCGGTGCCCAGCTTCTGCTACTCCACCTGTGGCAGGTTGCTTCGATGACAACCACACCCTTTGGCAGCCAACATGGTAGAGTGGGAGGGCAGAAATTCTCCGGCCAGTTTGGCCCGGTAAGTGTAGCGCTAGCGGACCTGAGAGGTGTGGCTCGGGCTTGTGACCAGGTGCGGCTGACATCGACGGGCAAAAGCAAAGTGCAGATGGCAAGTAACCTCCTCCTCCTGGCTGGCAAATAGAGGTCTGGTATCCACATAAACACATTGGAAAGGGACATACCGATGGCAGAGCAGGTCAGAGAATTGTATGCGTACTCCACCCATGTCAATTGCTGCGACCGGGAGTGGGGATTGCGTGAAGTCATGCATCGCAGTGCCATTCCTCCAAGCTCCTGATTACCCGCTCTGACTGCCCATTGGATTGGGGATGAATCCGTCAACTACTGTGGCTCCCAGCAGGCACGCAAACTCCTTCCAAAAGCGGAGGAGAATTGTAACCCACGTCCAAAACCATCCCTTGGCAGTCCGTGGATCCGGAAAGGGCGTGTTCCAGACCACTGAATGGCCGGTCTCCTTGGCGGTTGGGAGGATTGGGGAGAATGAAGTGTGCCATCTTGCTGAAACGGTCCCAGCGATGGTGAGAATACGTCATGCCACTTGAAGGGGCAGCCCCGTACAAAGTCAAGGCGATGTGAGACCGGGGGCGTCTGGGCACAGGCAGGGGCTGCAGCAATCCCGGCTGGGGCTGGCAGGAGCTGACTTGTGTTGGTTGCAGATGGGGCCAGGCTTGGGCCAATTCCCACGTGGCATCCCTTCTTCAGAGGGGCCACCAGAACCTCTCTGGGCGAGCAGGTTGTAAGTGCGGGTGGAGCCAGGGTGACAAGCTAGGCGAGTCATGTCCCCACTGAATACCTGGGACCTCAGGTCTTCGGGGGGACAACGGTCAGCTGGGCAAGTGCTGGACATTGTTACCTCCGCACCTGTTCCTCCAACAGCCCAGGTCAGAGTTCGATGCGGGGACTTGGCAGAATCGACACAGGGTCCTTGGAGGGGTGTCATCCTTCTGTTGGCGTCATGGCCAGGTGTTGCGTGATCCCGAGGCCGGAGTATAGGCAGAGTGAGAAATTAAACCTGGTGAAGAGGCAGGGCCCAGTGAGACCCCCTGGAGTTCAACCGTTTGGCCAAGTCCATGAGATGCACTCCAAGTTCTTATGATCGGTCCCAACGAAATGGAATGGTGGACCCTCCAGCCAGTGACGCCACTCCCTCCAGGGAAACTCACGGCCAGCAGCTCACGGTTCCCTATGTATTCAGTGCACTCAGAGGGGCACAACCGGCGTGAGAAAAAGGCACAGGGATGGAGCTTCCTATCCTCCCAGCCCACTGAAAATCACAGCACCAACTCCCACATCCGGCGTCCACCTCCCCAATGGTGCCGTCCACATCACATCTGGAGGATGGGAGGTGGTAAACCTCACCTTGGGGGTACTGAGGCTTTGTTGGCTGCTGGGGTCCAGGTGTGTTGCTTGGTGCTGGTTAGAGCAGTGAGAGAAGACAGCTGCTTGTTACCATGATTCCCGGATAAACTTCCTAAGTTAGCAAACCCCTGCATTTGGAACTGGCACGAAGTACTGTAGTTACTTTGGCAGGATCCATTTGGATACTTCCTTCTGCCACTATGTATGCCCAGGAACCTGTCTTACGTAAACTCACATTTCTCTGCCTTAGCGTAGAGAAAATTCTCCAAAACGATGAAGGACTTGCTGACATGGCGGGTGTGTTCAGACTAGGTTTCAGTAAATTAAGATGTCATCCAGTAACCAAACCTTATTCGCAGTACATCATTCACTAGAGCCTGGGAACACAGCAGGAGCAGTGGTGAGGCCAAAGGCCTGTAAGAACTTGTGGTGGCCTGTTGAATTTGTATTGAATGCGGTTTTCCATTCATCTCCCCTCCCGGATCCGCACTAGGTGGTAGCGTTTCTGAGATCCAACTTGGTAAAAACAGTGGCTCCCTGGGGCAACTCAAAAGCAAGAGGGTAGAGCAAGAGGCAAGGGTAACGGTTTTTGCTGTGATGTCATTTGAGTCCCCTGTAGTCGATGCAGTGAAAAATCCTCCTTCTTCCCCACAAAGAAGAAGCCAGCACCAGCAGGAGATGAAGATGAGCAGTTAATCCTGCGGACGAGAGCCATTGATGTAGTCTTCCATGACTTTCTTTCAGAACGAACAATGATGACCCCTTGGAGGAGCTGTTCCAGGGAGGAGGTCGATGGCTTTGATTCGTGCAGGTCGGTGAGGGGGCAGAGATGTGGCTCTTGCTTTGTTAAACACCTCTCTGAGACCATGGTAGCATTCTGGGACATTGGAGAGGTCAGGACGGAGTTAGTAGGTACTGGCCGAGGGAGTAGATGCGGCAGCAAGCAGGCAGGTTTGGTGGCAGTCCTCTCCCCACTCCTGATCACCCGGTCACCCAGTCGAGCTGAGGTTGTGCCAGTAGGAGCCATCGTGTAACCCAGGATGAGGGAGGTTGGCCTGGAGAGGGGAGCAGGTGAAGCTGGATAGTTTCTTGGTGGTTTCACAACCCATAACGGGCCGTGACATGAGTACGCGATCCGAGTAAGTGTCCGTCAGTGCCCCGGGCAGGAATAGGAGGGTGTCAAGCGGAGGTTCTCCAGTCCCAGTTGGCGTGCCAGCAATATGTCCATTATGTTGGCTTGGCGCCAGAATCCACCAGAGCAGCCAGGGTGTGAGTTGAGTCAGATACTTGCAGCAGGGGGTTTTGCGGTCGGAACTATCATTAACTCAACGACTCCCCCTACGCCCGGTGAGCTTCGGCCCTTTAAGGGCAGTTACTCACGATGTCCATCACCTCCACAATAGAGGCAGAGTTTGAGGTGAAGCGGCGCTGGCGCTCTGCAGGAGTGAGGAGGCTGCCCAATCTCCATAGGCTCAGACTGATCCAAGCTGACCTGGGTGAGTGGCAGTAGATGACAGAAGGCAGTCGGATCTCCCCGGAGAATGCCGGTAGTAGGTGGACCTTGGCGCCCCTCTCCGTGGGGTCTGTATCCTTCTGTCGATCTGACAGTCAGTGCGATGGCTTCATCAAGAGTGGAAAGGCGGACCATGAAGATTAACTCGTCCTTGATATAGTCAGCAAACTATGAAAAACGCGTCCTGATGGTGTGTTCCCGAACTTACGTCTAGCCAGGGTTCGGAAGTCGATGGAATGGTCTGCACTCGTCTGCCTTGTCGAATACTAGACAGTTCACGAGACGCCTCTGCGGTGATTAGGTGAATCCTCAACCCTTCAGCATCTCCTCAGCAAACAGGTCGAGAAGGTTGCACATCACGGGGTTTGGCGTTCAACTCTGCTGTTCCCCAGAGTCGAAGCTCGGCCCGTCAGGTGCGTGATGCATATCCCGCTTTACCCCCTCCGTGGGGGGTCCTTGGCTGCAAGAAATAAGTCGGCAGCTGGTCAGGAATGGCAGACCTGGGTTGAATCGCCGTTAACATTTCAGAGGTTTCCAATCTTAGGTTCAGACAGCGGCTGCAATACGGGGCAAGGTAGCTCGGGGGGCTGGGCTGGTGGGCGAACTGGCTGGGGTTAAGGTTGGTGAGGAGTTGAATGATCATATGGCGAAGTTGTTTTTGTTGCTGCTGGAACTGCTGCTCATGCTCATCGGTTTCCATGTCGGGAAAGTGTGCGTGAGTCCATAATGGTCAGATCGTACTGTCACGATTCAGACAGATGACAGAGGACCACAATTAAATCACACCACCAAGTTTATTAAACTTAAGGAAAAGGGAAGTAGGGAGTGAATGGAGGCTCCAGGGATAACAGGGATCCCGTCCAAAGCTGGAGTCTGTCCCCAGTGGCAGGTGCGTCCTATGAAACCGGTGGTGGGTGGTCCAGAAGTCCTGGAGGGAAACACCCCCGGAATGAAACCGGCAGCAGTACAGTTCAAGGAAATCCAAATATAGTAGCAAGGCAGAAGGCTGATCAGAGTTCCGAGTTGAAGGTGTCGGTAATGGCGAAGCAGGTCTGGATCTCCTGAGGCAGATGAGTATCCAAAAAAACAGGCAGGTCGAGGTCACAAAACCAGGGTGAGCCAGAAGCGCGAAGCAAACAGGTTCGGGTGTGAGCTTTGCAGGCGATCTGACACCGGGAGCTTGAGAGAGAGAAGACAGGGCCTTAAATGCTGGGGAGGTTAGTGGGTAATGCAGCGCAGCTGGCAAGTGTTGGTGGGGGAGCCGAGCAGAGCAGGACATTGACTGGTTAGGCTGAGTAGAGGGGGGGAGGTGAGCAGAGTGGAAGATAGTGAATCTAATTAAGGTCGTAATTATGATCTCATTCAATTTCCATCCAAATCCTCCATTTCTTATTCACTCGGTTGAATCATTCAGAGTCAGAGGTTGATTTTGTCTCTCTGGCGGGAGGTAATTTGGTTTACAGGGTGATAGAGTAGATTTCTCAAGTAAAGTACTGTTCTTCAATATTTTTGTTGTTGCTTGTCTCTGCGTTTTATGGTTTACACTGTGCTGCTTTCATAGGTTGTCAAATGTGTGGCACATGTCATTAAATGACAGTGATTAATGTGAAACTGTCCAGATGTCCGTTCTACTACAGCTAGGCTAATATAACATTGGCGGGATGCTGAATTCAGTTTACCACCCCTCTCCATTACTTCCGTGCCTGTCGAACCTCCAGTCAGTGAATACTGCTTGAAATTTAAACACTTATCTCGAACCTTGGATTTTCTACATCTCCGACAAGCGGAGGACAGCACTTCTCCGTCACTGCCTTGAGGGCGGATTTTCAGAGCGCTTTCGGCTCCTACATTCACTGCTGCATCAGCATCCTACGGAACCACTTCGCCGGGAAGCGCCTACCGGCTCCGGAGGAGACACCAACGGCCGGGTGAGTCCATTCAAAGCTCGTGGCTAATCTGAGGGTTTGGCTAGCTCTTTAACTCGGTCACTTAAATATTTAGTCAGCCACCAATTGTGAAGTTTTCCAAAGCCTTGTAGTGGTTTAATAATTTATTTAAACAATAAAAAGCTAATTGACCAACATTTCTGAAAATGGATATATAGCGTTTTGGAATAAACTCTTCCTCTTTTCCCATCTGAGTCAAGTATGAGAATTAATGTTTGTCTCTGTTGTGTTGAATCCATCGCAGGAGCCCCTCCCCCTTACCCACTGTGTTCCATGAGTTCTATGCATCATCCCATATCCTTTAGAGATACTTTTCTAGTAACAAAGGTAAAAGAACTCATGGGTCATTCAGTGAGTTAAACACACTGTCTCTAGTCATTTCTCCTCTCCCATTTTCCCATTTATTTTTGTTGTTTTCATAATCCATATTCTAATCCTTTTTTCCATTTTCATAGTCCTAACAATATTAACACACAATTCTTGTGTGTTTGTGTGTGTGTGTGTGTGTGTGTGTGTGTGTGTGTGTTGTGTGTGTGTTTGTGTGTACTCCCTATGGATTTCTCATCTTTTGTCTCAAAACCAACAGGAGATATCAGATCAGATTCTCAGTGGTCGTCTTCACAGAGTCATCAACCAGATGAGAAGCCGGAGAGCGTGCCAGAGGGGCTCTGAAATCACACTACCTCCTGAGGAAAAATAACCGAGGCTTGCTACACACTGGAGAAAATAAGAGCTGTCTGCCTCATTTAATTGTTTTAAACATTTAAAAGCTGTAGCTAAATACAGCTAAAGTAGCTTGTAACTCAATGATATTGTAGCAGCCTTAACACAACACCTAGTGACCTCATCTGGGTGTGTTGTGTTGTTGTTGCAGGGGGGGGGGGAGGGAATTTTATTTATACAGACAGTTAAACGAAGAAATGATTATAATTTAAAATGTTATAACATCCTAGAATACTCTAGGCATTAAAACAGCGTAATATTAATATCCTTATATCCTTAATATATATTTCTTCATTCGATAGCTTGCTGTGATTTGCCAACGTGAACTCAAATCTAATCTAAAGAAGAAGTTTCAATGTGTATTTGAGGGGATCGCTAAACAAGGAAACCCAACACTTCTCAATAAGATCTCACAGAGCTCTCCATCACCGAGGGTGGAACAGGAGGGTCAATAATGAACATGAGCCTGAACAGATTGAACAACAACCAAACAAAGCAAACCAACTCAATCATTACATCTTCAAACCCTTAACTGACAAGACAAGTATCAACTGTGCTGACAAAGGGAGTCGCTGGCATTGGAAAAACAGTCTCTGTGCAGAAGTTCATTCTGACTGGGCTGAAGGAAAACAAATCAGGATGTCCAATTTTATTTTCATTCCCTTTTCGGGAGCTGAATTTGATGAAAAAGGAAAAACACACTTTGATTGAACTTCTCAATCACTTCTCAATGAAACCAAAAATCAAAATCTCCAACTACAACAAGTACAAAGTTCTGTTCATCTTTGATGGTCTGGATGAGTCCACTGCCCCTAGACTTCCAGAAGAACAAGATCCTGTTGTGACGTCACAGAAGTCCTCAGTGATGTTCTGCTACAAATCTCATCAAAAATCTCTTCCCTCTGCTCTCCCTCTATACTCCCCCTGCAGCAGCCAATAGATCCCTTCAGTGTGTGTTACCAGGTGGCAGTCCGGGGTTCTGCCCACAGAAGGAGGAGTACTTCAGGAGGGATTCAGTGATGAGGACCTGGCCAGCAAATCATCTCACACATAAACATCAGGAGCCTCCACATCATGTCCACATTCCAGTCTTCTGTTGATTTCTGCAACAGTCCTTGAACACATGTTGAGTACAGACAGAGAGAGAGTGCCCAACTCTGACTGAGATTACTCACCCTTGTGTTTTCATACCAACAGAAGAATAAAATATCTTGGGAAAGAAGAGACAGGTCCACACTGGAATGAAATCATTCTGTCACTGGGAAAACTGCTTTTCAACAGCTTATGAATGGCAATCTGATTTTCTATGAAGAGGACCTGAAAGAGGCTGGCATTGATGTCAATGAAGCCTCAGTGTACTCAGATTGTGCACACAGCTCTTTAAAAGAGGAATGTGCGGGCTGTACCAGACAGGTGTACTGCTTTGTGCATCTGAGCATTCAGGAGTTTCTGGCTGCTGTATATGTGTTCCTCTCATTCATCAACAACGATGAGAATCTAATGGCTAACCTCAAGTTATGAAGTTAGTGTCTACAAGAGTGCTGTAATAAAGCCTTACAAGTGAGAACCTGGACCTGTTCCTCCGCTTCCTTCTGGGCCTCTCAGTGGAGTTCCAATCAGAATACTTACGAGGTCTGCTGACAAAGACAAGCAGCTCACAGAGCCATGAAGAAACAGTCAAGTACATCAAGGAGAAGATCAGGAGAGTCCCTCTCCAGAGAGGTGCATCAATCTGTTCCACTGTCTGAATGAACTGAATACCATTCTCTAGTGGAGAGATCCAAAGCTACCTGAGATCGGGTCTCTCAGAAGCCAACCTGTCACCTGCACAGTGGTCAGCTCTGGTCTTTGTGTTTGCTGACTTCAGAAAATGAGCTGGATGTGTTTACCTGAAGAAATACTCCGATCGGAGTCTTCTGGAGGCTGCTGCCAGTGGTCAAAGCCTCCAGAGCTGCTCTGTAGTACATAAAATGACATTTAAGAACTAATCAACAGGAAGAAATATTATGTTTATAGTAAAATATGTATTATAATATGTATATAATATTCTATTGAAAAACATATTGAATCACTGCATTGATGTTCACATTAGTATAACATTATGACCATACAATTCTAGGAGACGGAAGATGAATCTATATGTTGTTTAAGAGAATAAACCAAATGCATCTGCCATTGTCCTTCTACACTACTGGTGTTAAATTAACAGTGTGTTTGTGAAATCATGATGATCTCTCTGTCAGGCTGTCAGGCTGTGGACTCACAGAGGAAGGCTGTGCTTCTCTGGTCTCAGCTCTGAAGTCAAACCCCTCACACCTGAGAGAGAGCTGGACCTGAGTAACAATGACACTTGATCTTGGCCTGTACACTTGATCTGTACACTTGATCTTAGCCAAAAGGCCGAGAAGCGATAACCCACAAATTGAACCCTGCACCCGCCGGGCACCCGGGGGTCTCGGGAGACCTCAGCGGTTTGGCTAAAGTGTGCTCCTCCCATCGCCACCACTCCACGTTTCCATGGCGACAGGCAAGTGTTTTTTTTCCAAAAAGTCGCTAATGCGTCAAGTGACTACTTTGACTGGAAAAATACGCCGGTCAGCCAGCACGAACTCAAATGCCTGAGCAAAAAGTATGCGCGTCTCTGTTGATTTCTCTTGAAACAAGATATCGGGCTCTGCCAGAAGCAAAGCCCCTCCAAAAATACGTTGAACTCGTAAGTGTTCCTCTCCACGGAAGTCTTTAGTAAAAGGCGAAAGGCTTGTGCGTAATGAAGAGAAACCAGAGTCGTATGGAAGTCAGAGGTCGGGGCCCGAGATGCACTCTGTTTACTCAAGGCCGGGTTCTCGCGGGTTGTCCCCGAACCCACTCGCCAAGTTTTCGGGGGCTGTGGGGAAAAAGTCACAGACAAACAGACAGACACATACCCACTATCCTGGTGAAGTATTTGTTCTTTTTTTGGTGAAAAACAGACAGACAGACAGACAGACAGACAGACAGACAGACACTATCCTGGTGAATGCCAAACCAAATACATTTTTTTTATTTTTTTTTAAAGAAAAATGGCGGGAAAACGCTGGACCGCACGAAAAGCGCTTCGCCCTTCTTTCAGTTTGGATTTTTTTTTCTCCTCTCTTCTTCTGCTGGCTGTTTTACCTACCTCCGTGTAGTTGTTTTCCTTGACAATGGGAGAAAAGTGTTGCACCGTTCCCGGAGGTACTGCAATACCGGGTCGATGCGTGGAGCGGACGGAGCAAGCCCCATTTCCGACTCCCTGTTCGAAAAATCCATTTAATATGTAGTCCCCCAATGGGGGACGTATCAGATATTAAACTGATAAGAACAGATTTTTTTTTTTTTTGAAAAAATTATTTATTACGTTCAATGCCATTCATACTTTACAAAATCATACATTCCATTCCCACTCAAATAATATTGGCATTTTTAAATCAAAACAAAAACAAACCCCAAACAAAAACTCAGGGGAGCATCTTCCCTCCCCGTCATCCTACAAACTACCTCTCCCTATATCTCCCCGTCCCTAAACTCCCCATTAAACCATCTAACTTAACCCCAGCCCTAAACCCCCTTTCCACCTCTCCCGGGCAGCGTGCTGCCCCACTTCCTCTCCTCCCTCTTCATCCTCCCCCTCAAATCTCCTTCCACCCTCCTCACTACCCCTTCCACCCCCCAATCTCTCCCTGTCTTGACCATGTTCTGCCTGGCTTCCCACAGCCCCCGTTTAAAGAGACTCATGAGAAGCCAGAGCAGAAACCTATCCCTCCCTGTCCCTCTCGCTCTCCCTACACCCCTCTCTAACTTCGCCCACGTCAACACAAAATCCCCTCTTACCCTTCCTAACAACACCCGTGCCCTAGCCCATACTACTCCGGCAAAGGCACAGTCCCAAAATACATGACGCACAGTCTCCTCCCCGCCACAAGACGTTCTTGGGCAGGTGGGGGATCGCGCCAAGCCATGTCGGTACATGATGGACCGTACCGGCAAACACTTGTGGAGGCTCAACCAATTCAGGTCCTTGAGCCTATTGTCCAGGCCCCGCGCCTGCACTCCCTCCCACACCACTGCCGGGATGCCCACTACCGGCGCCAGACTCCCTGCCTGTCTGACCTCCTCGTACAGGTGCCTGTGGTCTAAACCTACTCGGGCAACTTCAACCTCGGGGTGTGCACGCAGCCACTTGGCCGCATGGCCGAAGTGCCACGGCAGCTGTTCCGCCCGAGGACCCGCGTTAGACCACACCATTACGCTTCTCGCCTGATACGAGAAGAACACCCGCAGGAGGTAACCGGACGGGTGTATTACCGGCTTAGCAAGCTCCGTCAACAGAAAAGAAACAAAAATTGTGTCCAGCTTGAGGGGGAGATGTGGTACCCCCCTACCTCCCTCCCCGATGGGGCAGAGCATGCGCGCCCTGGCGACCCACTCGTACCTGCCACCCCACATGAACTGAAACACTAGCCTCACCAGAGGCCTCCTCAGACAAGCCGGCAATGGGTAGATGTATGCCAAGTACAAAAGAGACGGCAATACATCCACCTTGAGAACCAGGACCTTGCCTATAAAGGACAATGACCTAGCCCTCCACATCGCTAGCTTCCTCTGTACCACTGCGATACCCATGTTCCAGTTCAGCGTCGCTGAGCCGGAGGTCTCAAAATGGACCCCGAGAATCCTCAGGGCCCCCTTACAGAGAGATAACCCCCCCGGGCACATCCGTCCTACCACGCCATCTTCCGAAGAACTTAACGGAAGACTTTGCGTGGTTAAGAACCGCTCCCGACGCCCGGGTGAAATCCCCAATAATGGCAAGGGACCTTGTCAGGCACGAGTCCTTGCAAAGCAGCAAGGAAGTGTCATCGGCGTACTGCGTCAACTTGACGCGCAACCCACCGCTTCCAGGAATCAACAAGCCCTCCACCCCTGTGTCTGCCCTAATGGCAGCCCCCAGAGGCTCCATGTACAGAACGAAGAGGAGAGCCGAGAGCGGGCACCCCTGCCTGACCCCAGACTCGAGGTCAAAAACGTCACCCAAGTGACTGTTTACGCTAACCCCGGCACCCCGCTCCGACATATAATGTACGGATCCATCCTATAAACTCATCCCCAAATCCTAATCTACCTAACACCCTGAATAGAAAAGACCTATTCACGCGATCAAAGGCTTTCGCCTGATCTAGCGCTGCTACCATTAGAGGCAACCCTCTATCTTCTACCCAAGCGATGGAGTCCCTGATCAACTGTAGGTTCCATCTAATGGAGCGACCCTCTACCCCGCACGTCTGATCCTCGTGGACGACGTAGGGAAGGGCTGTGCGCATCCGGTCTGCTAAAACCTTTGCAAGTATCTTGTAGTCTACGCACAGCATGGTCAACGGCCGCCAGTTGCCAAGGTCTGTTACTTCCCCCTTCTTATAAAGAAGTGACAGCACACCAACAGCCATTGATCCCCCCGGGACCCCCGTCCCAAGGATGGCCTTCAAGACTTCAAGGACCACCGGTCCAAGTATACCCCAAAACTTGAGATAAAACTCAGCCGGCAACCCATCCATCCCGGGCACCTTCCCTTTTCCCATCCTCCTAAGAGCGCTCTCAACCTCTTCTAGGGAAATCTGAGCCTCCATCGCTTCTCTAATGTCCTCCGGCAACGCCGACAAGTGTTCTAAAAACACATTTCCCTGCTCTACATCTATTTCCCTCTCCTTAAATAAACCTCGGAAATGGTCAGTTGTTACCCTGACCATCTCCTCTGGCTCTCTGACTATCCTACCATTTTCTTCCCTAACCCCATTCATTACCTTCCTACTCTGTCTGCTCCTAACCGACTTAAAGAACATAGCGGAACAAGTCTCATTGTGTTCTAGAAAGCCACTATGCGCACGCTCCAGGAAAGCTCGAGCCTTCCGCTCCTGCAGCTCCCTGAGCTGCGCCTTCAGGGCTGCTGATCTCTCCCAGTCAATCGACCCGCCGAGGTTGCCTGCCTCGTACTCGAGTTCGAGCAACCTTTGGATACGATCCACCTCCCTCCTTTCCTCCCTTTTTTCCCTCTTACAATATCCTATTATAAAGGCCCTAATCCTTACCTTAACTAAATCCCACCACTCTAACACCCCCTCACACATGGACCGGAGGCCTTCCATCCTCCGAAAGAAAATGCAAAAGGCGTCAACGAAAACTTGCTCCTCCAGCACATCCCGATCTAATTTCCAGTACCCCCTACCGAAGAGGCAGACTGGCGACCCCACCTGCAGGAGCACCCCGTCGTGATCTGAAAAGAAAACAGGCAACAGCCGCCCAGACAACCTACCCAAAGACCTGGATATAAAAATGTAGTCCAGCCTCCTCGCAACCCCCCGGGAGTTGCGCCACGTGGGACCAGCCATTGTCGGAGTAGTGTGCAGGCCACCATCAACCAAACCATGGCAAGCCATTAGCCCGGTGATGGCACCTGCACTGCTATCCCCCCCTACCCCTAAATCTATATTAAAATCCCCTCCTATCACCAAGTGCCTATTTGTAACACACAGCGGCGCCAGACAGTCCACCATCTCTCTCCTGTCTGCCGCCACCTGTGGCCCATACACCCCCACTAACCTATACCTACTATCCCTAAAAGTAACATCCACCCCCAAAACCCTGCCCTGTATCACAACAAAAGTATCCTCTATTTTCACCTCCCTATTCCCAAACAAAATCCCCACCCCTGTTGAATGAACCCCACCTATACCCCAAACTGACTCCCCCTTATCCCACTCCCTCTTAAACCTTTCAACATCCCCTCCATCCCTCAGGTGAACCTCCTGTAAAAAACAAACATCAAAACCCACCCCTTCCAAAAAACTAAAAACTGCCCTCCTCTTAACAAAATCCCTCAACCCCCTTACATTTAAACTGAAAATATTAACAGAAATATCCATTATAAATTAAACTTCACATCAACAAAATGGAAACCAACAAAAACAAAAACAGGAGACTCACCCGATGCTCCCCTGCTCCATCTCGTCCGGCAGGGACGTCTTCTCCTCTCCTGACGTCCCCCCGTCCTCCCCCATCTCTCCAACCCAGGATGCAGGCATAGTGTTAAGCCTTGTAAAGCCCTGCATCCTGGGTTCCCCTCAACACCCTCCAATCCTCCCTCCCTGTAGGCTGCTGGGCTCGTAGTAGGGGACCCCCCCACCCCAAACAGGAGTTGAGATCCCCCCTCAGACAACCAGGCCTGAACCAGCCCTTGGGAGTCACCCTCCACCAAACATTGAGGGGCTGAGGAAACCAACGAGGACAAGGGCGTTCTTCCCTCCCCCATCCCTCGCTTGGCCAACCCCTCCCCTACCCCCACTCCCCCACTCCCCTCCCCCTCACAGCCTGTCGAGCCCCCCCTCCTCTTCCCTTTCTTCTTCTTTGGTGTTGGAGGCAACGGGGAGACACCACCCCCCTTCTCCGCTATCTCCTCCACCATCCCCCTCATCTCTTCAACTAAGGCACTCGACATGCTGTCCATCACGCTGTCCCCCCACTCCTTCACTCCTTCTCCCTTCTCCGCTCCTTCTTCTGGTCCCGTCTCTGCTTCTCTTTCCATTCCCGTCACCGTTTCCTCCTCCTCCTCCTCCTCTCTCTCCACTGACCCAGCCTCCTTCTTCTCCGCTCCTTCACCTCCTTCCGCCTCCTTCCCCTCCTCTCCACTTGTTCCAGCCTTCTCTTCTCCTCGCCCCTCTCCTCTCGCAGCCTCCTTCCTCCCGTCCTCTTCCTGTGCATTCTTTTCCCCTGTGCCATTACTGTCATCCGCTCCCTTACTTTCTCTTCTCCCCCCATCCCCCGCTCCCCCTCCAGCTGCAGACGCATACGACCTCTTACGAGTCGGGCAATCACGCCACAGGTGCGCTACCGAGCCACACCCGTGGCAAGCCTTGGGCTCGTCACAATCCTTGGCCTCGTGCTCTCCCGACCCACAGAACCTGCACTTTCTGGTGTTGCACGAGGCCAGGATATGGCCGTAGACCATACACCGCCTGCAGAACGGGGGCTGACGGGCATAAAACAATGTCCCCCTGTCAGCCCCCAGGGAGAACATTGCCGGAGGATGGAGGTAGCCACCCAAACCCTTCGGATCCTCCCTGAGAAGCACCTGGAAACCTCTCCTCCCGTTCCAGAATCCCAGGGAGTCCCTGAGGTACCTCGCTGAGGAGACTTTGTCAACATATCTCCCCAGA